>NC_091283.1:605705050-606026121 GCF_032444005.1 Ranitomeya imitator | reverse complement strand
ATAGCTTGCCCAAGATCAACACTTACTTTTACTTTGCATTGCATCCCTCGCATATAACACCGGTCACTGCCTCACACCTAATTCACGGGTACATGTCTCCAGAAGTAAGAGCCGAGCATAACATACAGGTCACTATAATGTACTAGTCAGAGCAACATACTGGTCACTACAACAGCAGTTTGCAAGTTTTCACTCTGCAACATCCACACCATTGTCACTACACCTGTAGATACATTCTCAAAGGGATATAATTTTCATAATGGGGTCACTTGAAGGAGGGCTCTTCTAGCATTTAGTGACTCTGTATATGGAGTCAGCTATTCTAGAAACATCAGTGCTCCAGGAGGCAAATAGCACTTTGTCCTTCCCGAGTCTTGCCATATGGCTAAGAAGTACTATGCTGCCATATATTGGGTATTTCTACATTCAGCAGAAATTCAGACAAATTCTGGTGCCATTTTTACCCATTTCGCAGTGTTTAAAAACTGGGGCTAAAACACAATTTTTTTGGAAAAAGTGTAATCATTTTTTTCTTCAATGACCCAAGGTATAAAATTCTGTGACCCACCTGGGGTGGCAATATGATCACCCCTAGATGAATTCAATTAGAGGTGTAGCTTGTAAAATGGTTTCTCTTATGGGGGTTCTGCTGTTTTGGCATCTCGGGGACTTTGCCAATCTTACATGGCACCCTCAAACCAGTCTATCAAAACTCCAATACAATATGGCTCTTCATCCCTTCTGGGCTTTGCACTGTGCCTCAAATGTAGTTTTCAACCACACATTATTTATTTTTATAAATAAACGCAAGTCATATCAAAGAAATATTACCACTATCAAGAAGTAAAATATGTCATGAAAAAAGATCTCAGAATCAGTGGGATCCGTTGAAGCGTTCCAGAGTTATTACCTCGTAAATTGACACTGGTCAGTACTGTAAAATTTGGCCTGGTCATGAAGGTGCAAACAGCCTTGGGGGGTAAAAGACTTAAAGAATAAGTTATATTTCTCTGAAAAGACATATGATAAAGTTTACTATATTCATTTGTTCTATAGATTTACAGTACTTTGTTTAAATAAAGACTTTCATTGAAATTGAGGAAACAGAAATGGCACCATTCTTGTTCATATTTTTGTGAACTCAGTTGAGAACAAAAAAATACACATTGCTTACTCTCATAAAAGCCTTCAATGGTGTTTTTACAAGGTGCTTTTTATTTTTTGTAAGGCTCAGTTGACCTATCTGACTGGGAGGTGCAAAGATTTCTTGGTAATTGCCCTGTTATTTAGGTGAGCTGTCTGACCCTGATCCCTGCCAGTCAAAAGCTGGTTCTAAGCTTGTGCTCTCTGGTGTGTATTCCCTGATCCCTGTGCTGCAAGTTCTGATCTGCTGCTGCTAACCTTTGGATCATGTTCTGACTAACTTTTGTTATTGGAGTATAGCTAAGGCATATAATAGAATAGGCCGTGTCTATATCCTCAGGATCCTCCGCGTATTACATTTATAAAACACACACCATATGACGCATACTTTTATTTTATATAATGTGCGGTGCGGACCACACGGACACACGAGATGTGTCCATAATGATACATTATTGAAACTTCTAGTAATGTGGTATAGCGGCCGGAAGTATCCCACCACCCGGCATCACAATGCATCATAGGGACCAATGTGCTCCGATAATGTAGTGGGTTACAACGACGCCTCCAATATGGCGCCGAAACTTCCGGTAATAGGTGCCGTAGCGACCGGAACTTTACCATCCGGCGTCATAATTGACTATGGGGAGCCTTGTGCTCCGATAATATGGTGGGCGGAAGTGACGCTTCTAATATGGCGTCCAAGCTTCCGGGAGCGAGGGCTAGAGTCGCCCGACGGCACACTGGACTATGGGGAGTGTCACTGTGCTCCGAAAATATGGTGGGCGGAAGTGACGCTTTTACTATGACGTCCATACTTCCGGTAACGAGCGTCTCAGTAGCCGGAACTGCCCACCATTCGGCGGCACAGTACACACCGCATGGAATTTGGTATGTATCACCAACCCACTCATTTGGGTAATTATTCTAAACAGCTGACAAAAGAGGGGGCTATATAGGGAGGGGATTCTTATCAGTATGCAGGGACGTTTTGCAAGTTGCGGATACAACTGACATCTGTGAACTTTATATGGGTATTCCCTGCCACTGCGGGACCCATACTCTATACGGACCCTCATGGATAAGATTTGACTACATTTTTCCCGGACTATTATAAAGACCCATTGGTCGTGACTCGTGACTCATACAACTCCCCTGATGATTCTCCCTCATCGGAGTTGAAACGAGTTGGGAGATAAGAGACACAACTTTTTGTTTTTTCTTTCTGGTTGGTGGGTGTCCATAGCAGGACCTACTTGGGGCCTGTCCTTGTCGGGACAGGAGCTCTTGGGAGGGTTTCACAGGGAAGGCAGTGGTGACATATTTCCCTACTCTCTGACCTGACTATTATATCTGGAACCACCTCCTTTCTACAATTTGAGGGATTTCCTTCATATGTCAGTCTAATTGGTAAGACCGTTCCAATTTTTTACCTTGAACACTGTTTCACTTGAGCACGTTTTTGTTTATGTGTTTGTTAGGATCCGAATATTTTAAATAGACTTATTAAAGGTTATGTTTTATTTAGCGGATATCCTCCACAGCTATTGCTAACTTTTGTTATTGCCCCTTTGCATCTGATATTCTGCTGGTGACCTTTGGACCGTATTCTGACTACCCGTTTGTTATTGCCCCTTTGCATCTGATATTCTGCTGCTGACCTTTGGACCGTGTTCTGACTACCCATTTGTTATTGCTCCTATGAATCTGAAATTCTGTTGCTGACCTTTGGACCATGTTCTGGCTACCCGTTTGTTATTGCCCCTTTGTTTATCCATTATTTCTCTGGTATTCTGACCCTGGCATGTGACCTGACTTACGACTTTGGATCTTATCTTGGTTTACTACGTGTTCTTTTGGTATTGACCCCGTAACGTTTGACTTAGTTGACTCACGGCCTGTCCATGGGTTGTGAATAGCATCACATGGTGCATTTGCATTGCACTTTTTCTGCATATTTTTTCCTGCATTTTCCCATACATTTCTCCAGTAAATCTAAAAACGATACATTGAAAAAGACACATACAAAAAACACAAAAAATAAAAGCAATTCATTACTTTTTTTTAACAAGCTGAAAAAGTACATCTGAAAAACTGTGCGAAGAAAAGCTAAGGCACACCACAGACTGGAATTCAATTAGGAAGCCAAATCTTAAAGTGAGGAGAACATACCTGAGCATGCGTTTACAGAAAAGAGTTTGCTAGAGACTGAATGTGGTCAATATTCATGAATAAATGCAATTTCAAGATACTGCTGATTAAATAACACAAGAACAATGAACTGAAAATGCTGAAGTTATGATGTGTTGTAGCAGGTGCTGAGCTGAAACCTCTTCCAACCTTGGTGGGACTTATATCCAGGCTGAGAAATCTGATCCTCATCAGTGTGGTGTGAGCAAAGAAAACACTGTGTGGCTAAAAGCGGTATTTGTCATTTTCTTTCAAGACTTGCTAGAATAAAAAAAGCGTTAATTTTGTTCATGCTACAAGGTCTTAACATCAATGTAAAAAGAATAGGGTCAGAAGGTTTTGCTGACAGCCAAAGGAGTGCCTGAAATTGGTAAACATATTTTATGCAGCAAATATGGTAAAAGTTTTTTCCAGATTTCAGACACAATTTTGCCCTGATCTATCTAGGTCCAGTCAATCAAGACAAGTATGTATAAAACATGCAGGGTGATCTCAAGTCACAAGCAAATATCTCCCCCTGGCATCAGATCTTTTTTTCTAGGGAAGAGTGAGAGAAGCAGCTGCTGATTGGCTGCAGTGCTTACACAACTAAACAATGTCAAGTGAGCACTGGCAGATGCAATGCTGACAATGCTGGAACATGCCGGTTCAGAAGGTGAGTGTAGGTTTTTTCCTTTTCAATGGCACCCTGTTTTATTTAACAAGGGGTTGTCTAAGCAGTGAACAACTCATTTAGAGGGGTTGTTCATGATTTATATTTTCCTAAAGAAAAAATATCCATAAAGGGGTTATCTGGACCTTATATAGTTGCATAATAGTGTCAGATCAGTGGAGGTACAACACAGGTCAATCCCACTGACCCTGATTTGCGCAGTGTTCAGAGCATGGCAAACTCTTTAATGGCCGTTCTAAGGTACTGCAGTTAAACTCCTATTTACTACACAGGATGTGAATCATGCTGTACTGGCTCTGAACAATGTGTACATTTCTCAATACTGGAAGCAGGAGTCTGATGATAATTAGGTGGGGAGGTTCTGACACCTGCAGCCCAATATTAATGACCTCTACATAATTTTTCTTTTTTTTACAAAAATAAGAAAAACTTAAATCACTTGTGAAGATGTTCAAAACTTCTAGGTTGACATAGATTACAAAGATCAGTAGGAATAGTGGAAGAGTATCAGAGAGGAATTATAAAAGTTACAGAAAAAATGATCAGTGATCCTATGAAATTAGGAATTGTTATGGAATCTTACAAGGGACTTACTGCTAGCAATATAACATTTTTATGGAAACTATTAGGACGGTGTTACACTCAGCGTAGTAAAATATGGTCCATTTTTTACTGCAGTAATACGCAGAAAAAAATCCAGAAATAGTGTTCCATATGTAATCCGCTGCCAAGGTGTGGTCGCGTATTTTGCGCATGTAATCCGTATGACATCCGTAATGCATTTTTTCCACGCAACCTGACAAAATGGACATTTAACGGCTTTGGAGCCTGAAATTAATTTAAATCAGCATCAGCAACCCTATTTAAGGCCTCTACAACAGGTGGCACCCTCCCATATGGCCATTTGGTGGTTGTGCATCTGTTGGTGTGTTGTGGTAACATTTGCACCATGTCTGACCTACTGCTCTTCACCCCAACTCAGCGTGTTTTGTTTAACTGGGTCTTGTCATGTTGATTTGGCCATCCATATCCTGTGATTGTAGATCAGCGAAGGAGGAAAAGAAGAATGTGGGTGCATCCTCTTTCGACCCAACGCCTCACTAAAGGCCATTTTCAGAGGCTCTATACAGCTCTGCGTGCACATCCTGATACGTTCTACCTATACTGTTGAATGACAATACCAACATTTGATATCTTGTTGGAGACAGTACGTCCAGGACTCATGTATCAGGACACCAGGATGCGAAAAAGCATATCTGCAGAGGAGCGTCTTCTCCTTACCTTACGGTATGTATTCAACATCCTCACATACTGTATGTTGATGATGTTTTTTTTTCAGGGTTGTTTGCTAGCAGCTATTTTAAAATATATGTGTTACTTAGGACAAAACCACAATAAAAATATGTATTTGTAAGGTTCTACTTATGTACACTAGGTAAATATCCTTTAATTCCATTGCTATACCTGTTTTTTTATGAAACAACATACTTGTGCTTTATCATGTTTTCTCTAAACTATTGTTACCTAACTAATATGATTTTTTGTGTCCTTTCAGCATTCTGTCAACTGGATTGTCTTATGCGGGACTACACCTGGAGTTTCTCATTGGTCGCTCCACGATTTCTGGCATTGTGCGCTCAACATGTAGTGAAATATGGTCAAGACTACATGAACTTGTCATGCCTGAGCCAAAAATGGCTGATTGGCTCAAAATAGCCCGTGGGTTCAATGACACTTGTGACTTCCCACACTGCATTGGAGCCCTGGATGGGAAACATATCAGGGTGTGTAAGCCGCCGACCTCTGGCTCCCAATTCTACAATTATAAGCAGTTTTTCTCTGTAGTTCTGTTAGCTGTAGTTGACAGTAACTACAGGTTTATAATTGTAGACATTGGGGCCTATGGGCGAACAGGAGACTCAAGGGTCTTCAATTCATCCATTATGGGTCGGTGGCTACGTGAAAACCAGTTAGACCTCCCACCACCACAACAACTCCCAGGCTCCAATGCTGAAGCAGTACCATATGTTCTTGTGGGAGATGAGGCCTTCAAATTGACAAGGAATGCCATGAGGCCTTATCCCAGGCGCAACCTGGATCACCGGCGGCATGTTTTTAATTTGAGGCTTTCTAGGGCGCGTAGACTGGTGGAGTGCGCCTTTGGGATTCTGTGTGCCAAATGGCGTCTCCTCCAGTCTGCCATTCAGCTGAGTGAGGCTACTATTAATGAAGTTATTAAAGCGTGTGTTGTTTTGCACAATTTTACTAGACTTCATGATTGCCCGTCATCTGTTATTGGTGAAGAAATGTTGCCAAATGAGAGTAGGCCTACAACACATGGCCCTCCTTCGCGCCGTCCCCTTTCTGGAATAAAAAGTGAGAGATATTTTCACAAATTATTTTGTTTCTCCACAGGGTGCTACTCCTTGGGAAGATTATGCCGTTTCTCAGTTGTGATTTCGTTAGTTTCCAAATATATTATCACCATAAAATATTTTATGCCTACCGAAACTGTACTCTGTGTGTTGTATACTTAATTACCAGATGGTTATGAACAAAGCATACGTGTGTGATGTAAGAATGATTGTCCCACAAACGTCAATTGGCTTTTGACAACATTTTTTACTTATACCAAATGCCTTTTGGTCTTAACTTTTAACCATATTTTTTTCATATAGTTTGTTTTTAGGTTTTTTTTCTGTAAACCACAACAGAACAAAGTGCAATTACAGCACAAAGTTAACCAAAACATGGTTAGACGTAACAAATATAAACAAAAACAACTTTAGTTACAAATTGCGGTAAGTTGGTGGAGGTGATGGCGGCAGCTCAGGGTTCTGCTCAGGTGGCCTTTGTTGGGCCAGTTGTCCTTCACCTGTGTGGATGCTGTGTGTGGCGGATCCACTTACAGGCCTTGGTCATATTGGCCAGTTGGGTATTGGCCATAGTTGATTTGTCTCAGGGCCCCATGCTGCTGAACATATTGGCTGGACTCATAGCCACCCCCAATATGGCCATGTCGTCCAAACCCAGCCTACAGCACTGGGTCTAGAAAAGTGGCTATATTGGGAAGGTTGGTTATAAGCTGCCATATGGTATGATGCTGGCCTTGGTTGATTTTGGGTGGGGAGGGGTTGAGGTGTAGGCACACGTGGAGGAGGTGCTTCAAATCTTGATTGACCATGCACCTGTTGAGTTCGTGGAAGGCGCAAGAGGTTATGTGGTGAAAGCTGCCTTCTCTCAATAAATTCCAAAACCTCATGGGTCATTTGGGGAGGTGCATAAATCAATCAGGATTTGAATACACACTCTCACACGTAGCCTCACCTCACGGGGAAGGGGACGAAGGTACCGGCAAGGCTGCGAGCAAAGGCCTCCTCACCATCATCCGTGGCTGCCCTGGCCAAATAATTAAGGACCACAGCATCCACATCCCTCCTACTGGCTTGCAGCTCTCTCCTTCTGCGGTCTCTGCATAAAGGGCCAGCTGCCTGTGGGGAGGACACCAGTGGGACAGTAGAGCTGCTGCTGTGTCCTTGCTCTTCCTGGCTTACAGGATCATGTGCTGCTGATGGTGGTGGGTTTGCATCTTGGACACTTGCTGCTCTCTCTTGGGATGCAGAAGCCGATGGTCCATGAAGGATGGATGTAGAAGAGGCCAAAGATGGGCCTGCCACCTCTTCTTCGACACCAACAGGATCTATGACCACCTTCTGAGTCCGACCCGGTCTCCTTCTCAGTGAGGTTGGACTGTGTTCTGTTATGAAAAAAACAAAATTAATACCCCTAATTAATAGTTGATTCATTTGCTAACATAAGTTTATTATACATCTGTGACCTCGTCTCCCGGTACTTACCTACACGCAACCTACGATCCTCACAAGACCTCCTTCTCTACTCCCCTCTTATCTCCTCTTCCCAAAATCATATACAAGATTTAGTTCGTGTATCACCCCAACTCTGGAACCCTCTACCACAACACATCAGACTCTCGCTTACCATCGAAACCTTCTAAAAGAGCCTGAAGACCCACCTCTTCCGACAAGCATATAACCTACAGTAACCACCAATCAACCAAACCAAGGCATGACCAGCTCTACCCTCGCCTACTGTATTCTCACCCATCCCTTGTAGATTGTGATCCTTCACGGGCAGGGTCCTCTCTCCTCTTGTACCAGTTATGACTTGTATTGCTTAAAGGGAACCTGTCACCTGAATTTGGCAGGACCGGTTTTCGGTCATATGGGCGGAGTTTTGGGGTGTTTGATTCAACCTTTCCTTACCCGCTGGCTGCATGCTGGCTGCAATATTGAATTGAAGTTCATTCCTATCCTCCTTAGTACACGCCTGCACAAGGCAATCTTGCCTTGCGCAGGTGTGTACTACGGAGGACAGAGAATGAACTTCAATCCAATATTGCGGCCAGCATGCAGCCAGCGGGTAAGGAAAGGGTGAATCAAACACCCAAAAACTCCGCCCATATGCCCGAAAACTGTTCCCGCCAAATTCAGGTGACAGGTTCACTTTAAGATTATTGTACTTGTTTTTCTTGTGTATACCCCTCATTACATGTAAAGCGCCATGGAATAAATGGCGCTATAACAATAAAAAATAATAATAATAAGAAGAATTGTGTTGTGATGTTTTTACTTACGGTCTTAGATCCATACTGGGTTCCAAAAAGGAAAGCCGATCGTAGTATATGTACTTTTGCTTTTTGGTTGGAGCTGCTGACCCACTTCTTGCCCGCTGCTGCCGTTCCCGGCGATATTGGTCCCTGATGCTGCGCCATCCTGTCATAATATCTTCCACTGCAATGACATGGTAAAAAAAATTTTATAAGCTCATTCTGCACATTGCTTGAAACAGTTGGCATTGATTGATCATATTTTAACGATGCTAATAAAAAGCCTTCTTAAGTGAATTTCCTAAAGTTTAAATAGCTTAGAACAACAAATACATTATACACAATAAAATGAAACAACGCAAGGACAGGGTCCACTCCCCTCTGTACCAGTCTGGCGTTACCAAAAATAGTACCCAACCCAACATCTATATTATCTATGTACGTAAACCCTTTCTCTTGCTCAGTATCTTTGTTTTTGCAACAAAAATCCCCCCCGACTAAGCCAAAAAAAAAACAACATGAAATCATGTAGGTAAAGCATTTTTCAAGGTTAATTAATGTCGCAACATGAGTGTACTTACAAAGTTGTGTCTGCTCCGCACATGTGTGTTGCTCATAATCTGGGAATAGGATCCCACAGATGGTCCTCCAAGCTGCCTCTTTCCTGGCCCGGTTGGAGTAGTTTGGATCCTGCTGGTCCCAGATTTCAGGTCTTTCTTGGACCAGGATTAGGAGCATATCAACATTAATGATGGATGCCATGCTGCTTGCAACTCCGTGGAGGCGAGTGCCAGACTTCCGGGATGTCTGTCTGGCTTTTTCAGCTAATTAGCATGTCTGATCTTCCTGATTGAGGGCTTGGCACATTTCCTGGCACCTGGAGAGGTCTGGCGTATTTCTCACAAGTCACACTGCTGGTCCGTGTGCTATCCGTATTTTTCTCGCCCCCATTGACTTTCATTGGCGTATTTTTTGCGCAATACGCTGACAAACGCAGCTTGCTGCGATTTTCTATGGCCATACAAGACCGTATAATAAGAATGCGTAAAATACGGCAGATAGGAGCTGGGCCATAGAGAATGATTGTACCGTATGCAATCCGTATTTTCTGCACCTCTCATACGTCCGTAAAACTCGCTAGTGTGACGCCGGCCTTAGTCTTTCAATGTATTGTATGTTTATCTTTTGAAGTGCTTTTTGTAGATATTCAATAGTAGGTTTTATAGATGAGAATCCTGAACAATACACTCTATTAACTTAGAATTCTCTAACGATGTATACAAAATTATATTTTTTTAATCAGACAAACCCCTTTAAGTGGAGCCACAATGTTAATTTTTTTTTATAACCCAATTTTAGAAATGATAACAAGATTCACCAAAAGTCCATTCAGCTTCCTTAATTGAAGGAAAGCAGGCATTTGGATCCAAACCATCCCTAAAGCGATCTATGGCCATTTTATGTATGAAAACACATGCTAGAGTTCATTATTTTATGTAGGCATGATATTTTAGAAAATAATGTTAAAATATATGAGAATAATAATATTTTATGCACATTTCTTTTAAGTAAATTCTTATTAGAATAATAGAAAAGGTCACCATTTTGATTTCTTGTCCACTAGAGGGAGCATATACATTTTTAAAAAAAAATTCTCTCAACATTCCGTTATAGGGTTTTGTCTGTTTCTAATAGGTGAGAATTTCTATGAAAATGTGACCAGATAGGCTTCATTAACAGTTCTTTGCCTGGTTTGATTAAGATAGAACTTTGGTTTTAAAGTATACCTGCAGTTTTATAAGGAATAACACTATTTCAGGCCATTATATGACTTGTATCCTGGAATTTTCACCTGTATTTCTTACTACATACCCTAATTTTCAATTGCTCTGAGGTAGTGCATGGAGACTTGATGCTATTGTTTCTCCCATACAGAGCACACAAAGACTTGAGGAATTCCTTGCCTTTTTTCTATATGTAGCACTTGTTCAGATCGAGCAGCACCATGAGCGTTATATAGCAGTACTGAGAAGTGTAGCTGTGAATCCATCACAATGGTAATATAAAACACTAGAAAGCAAAAAGACAACCTGCATGTCAGCTTTAAAGATGAGTAGATCAATTCATGGAAGATTTTCCTGAGTTTTGCAGTTCCGCGCAAACTTGAATATTTTAAGATTCGATTCAGAGTTTGTAAAAAAAAAAAAAAAAATCAAAACTTACCCAACACCATTTTTCACAATGCTGAAGCTTCAGAGAGCAGGAAACATTATTTTGGAATTTCCACATAGTCATTCCCATTTTGCCCTGCAGCTATAACGTCTAGCAAATTATCATACCTTGCACCGTGAATGTCAGTACCTGGGGCATCACAGATCAGCAGTTACCAAAGGAGCACAATTTGTAAAGCAGAGTCAGTTTCCATCTCCAGAGTCACTGGGTAAGTCCCTCTCTCTCTCTCTCTCCTGTAAAGTGTAATTTCCAATGGCCAGCAGGCAGGGCTGCCACTAGGAATTTTGGGGCCCCATACTAGCAAAATTTTCGGGGCCCCCTTGAGACTCTGCCTAGGCTCCACCCCTTGAACTGTCCACAGCCCCACCGCTCTCTCTTAGAAAAGCTCCACTTCTCACCAAACACACATTAACAGTTCACCAGAACTCACATATAGCCAGCAGCTTTTGTTTTGGTCAAAAGATTTTTTTAAGCTGCCACCACGACAAGGTAGACTCTTTTGGCCAAGCACTACTCTACTCTATCCCATTAATCATTTGATAAAATAACCAATACAATTTTGGTATATTTTTATTTATTTTTCAATTTTTAAAATGACCAACAATATCACATACAAGGAACAAATACCACCGCACCATGACCAGACACCATACTACCACCACATAGTGACCTATAATACCACATACAAGGAACAAATACCGTCACACCATGTCCAGACCACATATTACCACCACAGTGACTGAATAATAGCACATACAAGGATCAAATAGCACCACACCATGTCTGTTGTGAATTCTGTTGTCGAACTCCCTCCTGTGGTCGTGAATGGTACTTCGGCGAGTTCTGTCTATGGGCTCCCTCTGGTGGCTATGAGTGAAGCTGCTGCTTCTGAGGTTCCTTACACAGGTGATGTGGTTTATCCTTTGGTTGGCTGCTCTATTTAACTCCTCTCAGATCGTTACTCCATGCCAGCTGTCAGTTTTTGCATTTGTTCAGTTCACTCCTGGATCTCTCTGGTGACCTGCCTTCTCCTGCAGAAGCTAAGTTTCTGATAGTCATTATTTGTTCACTGTTTTCTTGTCCAGCTGGTTATCATGATTTTGTCTTGCTAGCTGGAAGCTCTGGGATGCAGAGTTGCCCCTCCGCACCGTGAGTCGGTGCGGAGGTCTTTTTTGCACACTCTGCGTGGTCTTTTGTAGGTTTTTGTGCTGATCACAAAGTTACCTTTCCTATCCTCTGTCTATTTAGTAAGTCTGGCCTCCCTTTGCTGAAACCTGTTTCATTTCTGCGTTTGTGACTTTCATCTTTACTCACAGTCAATATATGTGGGGGGCTTCCTTTACCTTTGGGGAATTTCTCTGAGGCAAGGTAGGCTTTATTTTCCTTCTCTAGGGCTAGATAGCTCTTAGGCTGTGACGAGGCGCCTAGGTCTGGTCAGGAGCGCTCCACGGCTACTTCTAGTGTGTGTGATAGGATTAGGGCTTGCGGTCAGCAGAGTTCCCACATCCCAGAGCTCGTCCTGTATGTGGTTTAACTATCAGGTCATTCCGGGTGCTCCTAACCACCAGGTCATAACACATGTCCATGCCACATACTACCACCACATTGTGACCAAATAATAGCACATTCAAGGAACAAATACCACCACAAAATGGCCGGACAACATATTACCACCATATAGTCACTGAATACTACAATAATGACCATAAATAAAAAAAACAATACTAATATCACCATAAGTGCCATTATACACAGATCTGTACTTAGTATGCAATATCTGTGTACAGGTAATACAGTGATTACCGGTGACATTACACACAGGAGCTCTGTATATAGTATACAGTATACAGGTAATACAGTGATCACCAGTGCCATTATACACAGGAGCTCTGTATACAGTATCAGTGTACAGGTAACACAGTGATCAACAGTGACATTATACACATGAGCGCTGTATATATTGTACAAGTTATACAGTGATCAATGACATTATACACAGGAGCTCTGTATATAGTGTCAGTGTAAACGTAATACAGTGATCACTGGGGACATTGTACACAGGACCGCTGTATAGTATATAATGTATAGCATCAGTGTACAGGTAACACACCGACTCACCAGTGACGACTCTAGGTGAAGTCCTTCATCTTTGCTTTTCATCTTCATCCAGCACAGACCTCCATCACTTTTTCCTACCAGGGCTCGTCTCTGCAGGAAATAGCACAGTTATCTAGAGCACCGCTTGCAGAACACATTACTTATTTTTTCCCAACTTCTACACTACACCAGATGAAGAAAAAAGTGACATAGTGTTGCTCTGCACAGTAACAGGACAGCCCCCCCATTTAAAACAGTATCCTCAAAAAATAAAATAAATACATGACTGCAGTATTAATATCCCTTAATTAGCCCCCTATGGTAATAATATTCTCCATCCTGGCCCCCTTGTCTCTCATTCCTGGCTTCAGCCATATGTTCTCCCATCCTGGCCCCATATGTTCTCCCATCCTGCCCTCATCAGTATCCATTCTGCCCCATGTAATGTCCCGTGATCCTGCCCCATCTGCCCCGTGATCCTGCCCCATCTGTCTCCATTGTATTCATCCTGCACCATGTGTCCCCATCCTGCCCAATGATCCTGCCCCATCCATTTCCATCCAGACCCGTGATCCTGCCCCATCTGTCTCCATCCTGCCCAATCTGTCTCCATCCTGCCCCATGATCCTCCGCCCTTTGTCTCCATCCTGCCCTGTGTCTCCATTCTTGTCCCGTTTCTCCATTCTTGACAATTACAAGAATTGCGGTTTTGAAATTTTCATAGATTGATTCACCACAAATTGAATTTTTCCACAAGAAGAAAGTCAATCCTTGTATTTTAAGAACTGATTTTTCAATAAATACTGGACTTTTATTACCTACCTGCGATCACGCTGGATTTATTCTTCTTGTGCATTCCTCCAGCCGGATCCCAGGCTCTCCCTTGTGGGTACAGCAGGACTTTGCTGCAACAGGTGGTGACTGAGCTGTCTCTCCCTTCCCCATCTCCCATTGTTTACCAAATTGAATTTTTGGGGAAAATTCAGCAAAGTCTGCAAATTTGATTTTCAAAAGATGTGCTCATCTTTACTCAACTTCTCCCACTCTGCTCCATTTTCTTCATCTGTCCACAGACTTCATTAAGCAAAATTTTCAAAACCATTTTATAGAGATCATCTCACATTTGAAGTGAGTTTGGGGGGTAAATATATCAAAAAATATCCCAAAGTGACACCACTCTATAAACTGCACCCCTCATGAGAACTAAAGCAATGTGGAAGGAAAAAATGAACATTTTACTTTTTTTCACACAAAAAAATTAATCTGGAACCAAATGTTTTTATTTTCACAAGAGTATCAGGAGAAAATGGACCACAAAATGTATTGGCAATCTCTCTGGAGTACACCGATACCCCACATGTGGGGGAAAGCTACTGTTAGGGCGCATGGTAGGGCTCAGAAGGGAGGGAGCACCATTTGACTTATTGAACGCAAAATTGTCTGGAATCAATGGTGGCGCCATGTCGCGTTTGGAGAACCCCCGATGTACCTAAACAGTGGAACCACCCCAATTCTATCTCCACACCCCAAACTCTACACCTTGTGATCTTTCCCTATATTATTAGATGCCCATAAATTCATTAATACAGTGCCATTTTTAGCTAACATATTAGTGTCCATGTAATGCCCTTTTAAAGGGGCTTCATTGGATAGACTGCACACAAGCACGGTGGATTAAATTATTTCATTATTTACCGTATATACTCGAGTATAAGCCGACCAGAGTATAAGCCGACCCCCCTAAATTTGCCACAAAAAACTGGGAAAACTTATTGACTCGAGTATAAGCCTAGGGTGGAAATGCAGCATTTACCGGTGAATTTCAAAAATAAAAATAAATCATTATTTCCCCATAGCTGTGCCATATAGTGCTCTGCACCGTTCATATTTCCCCATAGCTGTGCCCCATATACAGTGCTCTGCACCGTTCATTGTGCCCCATAGCTGTGCCCCATACAGTGCTCTGCACCATTCATTGTGCCCCATATCTGTGCCCCATATAGTGCTCTGCACCGTTCATTGTGCCCCATAGCTGTGCCCCATATACAGTGATCTGCGCCGTTCATTGTGCCCCATAGCTGTGCCCCATACAGTGCTCTGCACCGTTCATTGTGCCCCATATCTGTGCCCCATATAGTGCTCTGCACCGTTCATTGTGCCCCATAGCTGTGCCCCATATACAGTGCTCTGCACCGTTCATTGTGCCCCATATCTGTGCCCCATATAGTGCTCTGCACCGTTCATTGTGCCCCATAGCTGTGCCCCATATACAGTGCTCTGCGCCGTTCATTGTGCCCCATAGCTGTGCCCCATACAGTGCTCTGCACCGTTCATTGTGCCCCATATCTGTGCCCCATATAGTGCTCTGCACCGTTCATTGTGCCCCATAGCTGTGCCCCATATACAGTGCTCTGCACCGTTCATTGTGCCCCATAGCTGTGCCCCATACAGTGCTCTGCACCGTTCATTGTGCCCCATAGCTGTGCCCCATATACAGTGCTCTGCACCGTTCATTGTGCCCCATAGCTGTGCCCCATATACAGTGCTCTGCACCGTTCATTGTGCCCCATAGCTGTGCCCCATATACAGTGCTTTGCACCGTTCATTGTGCCCCATAGCTGTGCCCCATATACAGTGCTCTGCACCGTTCATTGTGCCCCATAGCTGTGCCACATATACAGTGCTCTGCACCGTTCATTGTGCCCCATAGCTGTGCCCCATATACAGTGCTCTGCACCGTTCATTGTGCCCCATAGCTGTGCCCCATATACAGTGCTCTGCACCGTTCATTGTGCCCCATAGCTGTGCCCCATACAGTGCTCTGCACCGTTCATTGTGCCCCATAGCTGTGCCCCATATACAGTGCTCTGCACCATTCATTGTGCCCCATAGCTGTGCCCCATATACAGTGCTTTGCACCGTTCATTGTGCCCCATAGCTGTGCCCCATATACAGTGCTCTGCACCGTTCATTGTGCCCCATAGCTGTGCCCCATACAGTGCTCTGCACCGTTCATTGTGCCCCATAGCTGTGCCCCATATACAGTGCTCTGCACCATTCATTGTGCCCCATAGCTGTGCCCCATATACAGTGCTCTGCACCGTTCATTGTGCCCCATAGCTGTGCCCCATATACAGTGCTCTGCACCGTTCATTGTGCCCCATAGCTGTGCCCCATATACAGTGCTCTGCACCGTTCATTGTGCCCCATAGCTGTGCCCCATATACAGTGCTCTGCACCGTTCATTGTGCCCCATAGCTGTGCCCCATATACAGTGCTCTGCACTTTTCATTGTGCCCCATAGATGCTCCACATAAATTTGTGCCGCCGCCGCTGCTGCTGCAATAAAAAAAAAAAACACATACTCACCTCTCTTGCTTGCAGCTCCCAGCGTCCGGTCCCGGCGCCTCCATCTTCCCGGCGTCTCTGCTCTGACTGATCAGGCAGAGGGCGCCACGCACACTATATGCGTCATCGCGCCCTCTGACCTGCACAGTCAGAGTGCCGACGCCGGGAAGATGGAGGCGCCGGGAAGATGGAGCGACGCCCGGCGGCTGGAACGCGGACAGGTGAATATGACATACTTACCTAGTCCCAGCGATCCTCTCCCTCTGCCTGTCACAGCTGGTCTTCGGTGCCGCAGCCTCTTTCTCTATCAGCGGTCACCAGCACCGCTGATTAGAGAAATGAATACGCGGCTCCACCCCTATGGGAGGTGGAGCCGCCTATTCATTTTTCTAATGAGCGGTCCCACGTGACCGCTGAAGAGGGGAAGACGCTGCAGCACAGAAAACCAGCTGTGACAGGCAGAGGGAGAGGATCGCTGGGACTAGGTAAGTATACCTCAGCGCCCTCACCCCCTCACCCGCCGACCCCACCGCTACCGTGACTCGAGTATAAGCCGAGAGGGGCACTTTCAGCCCAAAAATTTGGGCTGAAAATCTCGGCTTATACTCGAGTATATACGGTAATCACGATATATTAAAAGTTTCATTGTAAAAACATTTTTCTTCCAACACAGTCAGTGATTTTTGTAAATTTTGGTGGGATATTTATCTGGTCTTGGGGTGCCAATTCTATGATATACTGAATGCAGTGAGCCCTGGCTGCACAGCTCAAAGGTGTGGGGGATTCGCTCTGCACTGTTAAAATGCCTGTCTCATTAAGGGAAAGGTTGAGAGCACATGTGGATGCTCTACAGGAGGTGGAGGAGCCAGAAGCAGTGGAGAAAGTGTTAGATGCGGAGGTATGTCCCGCAAGCCTTGCAAATTCTAATATTAGTGGAGCAGCCCCTTGATAGTCTGCCCTCACAGAGTCACCCAGACTCAGCGAGATGTCATGCCCCTGCCCATGTTGCTCGGCCAGAGAACAGATGGTGTACTGCAGGCACAGCTTTCTTAGAAAAGTAATGACAACTGGGAAACTGTTACTGGAGGACTGCAACAGTCATCAACTTTCTGAAACCATTTGTGTCCACCAGGCGGAAAGGCAGCATTTCCATTGCCAACAGATTGGAGATAGTGGAGTTCAAGCTTTTAGCTTTGGCATATGTAGGAGAAAACATTCTTTTACATGACCACAACTGCAGTAGACAGGGCTAGCTGCTGTGCTGAGAGAGGATGGAGTATGGAGAACAGGCCATAGTGCTGGACTGTGAATGAGGTGAGGCGGAGAAGCTTTGGTAGACTGAGAAAGATGTGTTGTGCTAGATGACACAGAAGCAGTAGTCATGTTCATTTCTGAAACAGTAGCCGGTAATCAATTGGCGTTTCTGCGGCGGGAGACCTGTGCGAGAAGACTTAGCATGGTGATGTTGCAGGAAGAAGCAGCAGATTAAGGTGATGGGACGGCCAGTGGTTGGCGAGGCTCACTAATCCGCATTTTATGGCAGTGATATTCCAGCATGTCGAACACCAAGCCTATTCCCCCTTCTAAATAATCACTATTTATTTTCTTAGATAGTGTGCCTGAATAACACTATTAGCCCTATTGTTTTTTATTAGCAAATGGAACTTTCTGCAACACAGTTTTAGCCCAACATATTTGGATTAGCAAATGGGGCCTCCAGATTCCTGACTGCAACACAGTTTTAGCCCAAAAAATTTGGATTAGCAAATGGGGCCTCCTGGATAATCCCCAATATTTGGCCTAACAATTTTGATTAGCGAATGAGTCCACCTGATTCCTGACTGGAACACAGTCTGAGCCCAAATTATTTTGGGTAAGAAATGTGGACTCTGTCTATATAACACTATTAGCACAATCTAGTTACATGCTGGAAGATTGATTTCACACAGGACAGGATACTATCTAACTAAATGACAAGTTCACTTGCAGCAGTAGCAGAAGCGGCCTCTGTGCCCTGTTACTCTGAGAAAATGGCCGGGGAGAGCAACATGTGACTTCGGCAGCCAATCACAGAAGACCTTGTGTCATGATGTTGTTGATGGTTTCTGCACCCTGATTGGCTGTAGGAAACAGAAATTACTATGCTTTTGAGTATTTGAACTGTTAAGAGAAATACAAATCATGTGAAAAGTTGATTTTCAATAAAAACTGATTTGTAAAGATGTGACTTCTTTGCTCTCTAGGCTGCTAACTCAGAGATATACAATACAGACCAAAAGTTTGAACACACCTTCTCATTGAAAGATTTTTCCTTATTTTCATGACTATGAAAATTGTACATTCACACTGAAGGCATCAAAACTATGAAATAACACATGTGGAATTATATACTTAACAAAAAAAGTATGAAACAACTGAAATTATGTCTTAGATTCTAGGTTCTTCAAAGCAGCCACCTTTTGCTTTGATGACTGCTTTGCACACTCTTGGCATTCTCTTGATGAGCTTCAAGAGGTAGTCACCGGGAATGGTTTTCACTTCACGGGTGTACCCTGTCAGGTTTAATAAGTGGGATTTCTTGCCTTATAAATGGGGTTGGGACCATCAGTTTTGTTGTGCAGAAGTGTGGTGGATACACAACTGATAGTCCTACTGAATAGACTGTTAGAATTTGTATTAAGGCGAAAAAAAGCAGCTAAGTTAAGAAAAACGAGTGGCCATCAATACTTTAAGAAATGAAGCTCAGTCAGTCCTAAAAATTGGGAAAACTTTGAAAGTGTACCCAAGTGCAGTGGCAAAACCATCAAGCACTACAAAGAAACTGGCTCACAAGAGGACCGTCCCAGGAAAGGAAGACCAAGAGTCACCTCTGCTTCTGAGTATAAGTTTATCCGAGTCACCAGCCTCAGAAATCACAGGTTAACAGCAGCTCAGATTAGAGACCAGGTCAATGCCACACAGAGTTCTAGCAGCAGACACATCTCTACAACAACTGTTAAGAGGAGACTTTGTACAGCAGGCCTTCATGGTAAAATAGCTGCTAGGAAAACATTGCTAAGGACAGGCAAAAAGCAGAAGAGACTTGTTTGGGCTAAAGAACACAATGAATGGATATTAGACCAGTAGAAATCGTTGCTTTGGTCTGATGAGTCCAAATTTGAGATCATTGGTTCCAACCACTGTGTCTTTGTGCGACGCAGAAAAGGTGAACGGATGGACTCAACATGCCTGGTTCCCACCGCGAAGCATGGAGGAGGAGGTGTGATGGTATCGGGGTGCGTTTCTGGTGACAGTTGGGGATTTATTCAAAATTTAAGGCATACTGATCCAGCATGGCTACCACAGCATCTTGCAGTGGCATGCTATTCCATCCGGTTTGCTTTTAGTTGGACCATAATTTATTTTTCAACAGGACAATGACCCCAAACACACCTCCAGACTGTGTAAGGGCAATTTGACCAAGAAGGAGAGTGAAGGGGTGCTACGCCAGATAACCTGGCCTCCACAGTCACCAGACCTGAACCCAATCGAGATGGTTTGGGGTGAGCTGGACCGCAGAGTGAAGGCAAAAGGGCCAACAAGTGCTAAGCGTCTGTCACGGGAGTACTGGGTAGACTAAGGCTGGTTACCCGGGCCCCTGTGATATCCCTCAGGCTAGGAAAACCCTGTCTGACCCTCTCCCAGAAGTTACACTAAAGGTGTGCATGTCTGGGCCACCGGACCTGACCCTGTGTCCTGTTTCAGCCCTAAGCTGAAACCACCTCCCGCCACCCAGTGAAGAGACCACACACCAATCCCCACAGAAAGCACAGACAGGGAAAACTGAAAAACGCACCACGCCGCAGTCACACAGGAATACACAAAAATGTGCACAGGGCAAAACAAATACAAATATATGAAGGAGAAATATGACAAAGGATAATACACCACCAGATACGATATTCCTTCTCCTAGACCACCACTCCAGACCGAGATCACCAGGCACAAGACACAAGCTATAATCGACGACGCCCAAAGTTCAGCAGAACTATTTAAAGGCAGAGGGCGTGAATCCGAGTACCAGCTAGATTATCCCCGGACAACCTAGACAAAATCTAGCCGGCGCCACTGAGCGCATAGTGGACGAATGCGGAATTACCGCTGTCTGTCAGTCGCCCTAGTGTGAATAGCGTCCGACATGACAGCATCTCTGGGAACTCCTTCAAGATTGTTGAAATTCCCGGTGACTACCTTTTGAAGCTCATCAAGAGAATGCCAACAGTGTGCAAAGCAATCATCAAAGCAATAGGTGGCTACTTTGAAGAACCTATAATATAAGACATAATTTCAGTTGTTTCACACTTTTTTGTTAAGTATATAATTCCACATGTGTTAATTCATAGTGTTGATGCCTTCAGTGTGAATGTACAATTTTCATAGTCATTAAAATAAAGAAAAATCTTTAAATGAGGTTTGTCCAAACTTTTGGTCTGTACTATATGTAATATACTGTATATCGAATTAATTTAACATGCATTGAGATTTTTATTAAATAAGATCCACGATACACATTAGATGGTTGATTGTGCAGCCAGCAGTCACCTCGGCTGGCTCTCCCATACAAATATGTCTGGTGATGGCTTATTTTCAAAAGGCAATATAATCAACAGTCTGAAATTGTAACTGCCAAATCGATATCCCCCCCGATAATAAATTGTCTGAGGCTTGCATACATATTAAACTAACGGCTGAACCGATCATTATCAGCAGGTTTGAAGGGTATTAATCAAATGTCTTTGGGGGTCTTAGAATCTAGGTCAAACTTCTCAAGCTCTACATTTATCAAATCGCTATCTAAATTTTTTTCCTAATTCTTATTATACTGTTCTGTTTCTGAGTAGAATTATATTGCTGTGGAAAAACACCTTTCTTTGAGCTCAAGGATTTGGTGTTTTCTTGCAAAGGACTTAACAAGTTTTTTTTTCTTCTCACTTTTATGAAACTTCGGGAAACCAATGAGTGCTCGAATTCTTGCTCAGCTGCCAAATTATTGGGACATCGCAGCTGAAAATAGGAAACTCGAAAGAAAATTTGTAATGAATAAAACTGTCTCTCACAGCGCTATGCTAGACATAATATATATAGCTCAGTCACATAATGTGCATAAAACAGCTGGTGCCATATCAACGCCTATCAATTTTGGTGTTGTAACCCTTTACAGTACTGATATGGAATGCAAGCTATGCATTCCGAGTGCGTGTCTCTGGCTGAGCTGGGATCAGAGGGGTTAACCTGTAAATGGGAAGTGCATTAGCAATAAGTAGGTCTCTGTCCAGTGCTTTCCTTATGCCTTCATCTGCTCAAAGTACTGGCACCACACTAAACCACCACATTTACAAACCTGAATAAAAATAGACTTCAGACATGTTACTGTCCAACAGTGGCTCATGACGAGTGACTGAAAATTATTACCCCTGGCACCTTTTAATAGACAGTGTGTTAAATGAGGGTCTGGGATTGCTCCAGCTGAGTCTGCACCCTTATTATAAGAAAGTTGGTGCTCGCCTAACACTGTTTTATGTGCATCTTTACACTTCACCGTTCACAAAGTCCACCATAAACGGTCCTTTATACAATACAACCCTCTATAGGAAATATAATTTAAAAATTAGTAGGTTAAAGCCATAGAACAAGTACAAGGTACAGAACAAGAGTATGATACAAGATTTTCTTTGTAAACACAATTATGTATGATTTTATTGTTTCAATTAAAAATGAAAAGTATAATTTTTCCATATTTTTCAGGTTTTTTTGCAGCAAGTACAGTACAAATAGCTGTAAGTCAATAGGAAAATATTAAAGGAACCTGTCAACTGATTTATACTGCCAAAAGCATGACCAGATTGAAAAAGAGCTGGATGCACGATTGCAATCAGACATATTTTTTTCCAAAATGCTCTGGTGTTTCACAGAGAGTATGTGTAAAGCTGGGGTCACAATTGCGCATTTAATGCGAGAAACTCGAGCAAGTCTCTCACATCAATACCCAGCACTCAGGACCGAAGCGTGCTGCTGCATGTATTCCTATGCAGCCAAAACACTCTGGTCCCTCGTGCCAGCGGCAGTGACGGGTATTGATGCCAGAGACTTGAGCGAGTTTCTCGCATTACATGCGCAATTGTGACCCCAGCCTTACACATACTCTCTGTGAAATTACACACGCAAATGTGACACCGGCCTTAGAGATCGAGTCAGGGACCAGAGCTGGACACCAGACTAGTCCAGAGCCACTCCGTCTGGAATTTCACAGGGCTGCTCTAGGTGATTGATAGGTCTCTCAATATTACAGAGAACTATCAATCACCTTTAGCAGCATTGGGAAAAGCCAGCTGAGGCAGAGCCAGACTAGTCTCATCTCCGACTATGGTCCCCAAATTAATCTTTTAAACAAAGTCTCTAACATATACAGCTATATGTTATAAATAAATAATAATAATAATAATACAGCTCTGGCAAAAATTAAGAGACCACTGCAAAATGTTCAGCTTGTCTGATTGTTCTCTTTATAGGTATATTTTTGAGTAAAATGTAATTTGTTCTTTTATTCTATAAACGTCTGACAATGTGTCTCCGAATTTCCAAGCAATAAATTTTGTATTTTTTTTCTAACAAAGAAAAATGGTAAAAAAACAAACAAAACAAAACAGTGCTTTCAGACCTCAAATAATGCAAATAAAACAAGTTCATGATCATTTACAAACAACAATACTAATGTTTTAACTCAGGAAGAGTTCAGAAATCAATATTTTGTGGAATAACCATGATTTTTAATCACAGCTTTCTTGCGTCTTGGCATGCTTTCCACCGGTCTTTCACACTGCAAAAATGGTGCAAAAATGTAAGCAGTTCTTCTTTGTTTGATGGCTTGTGACTATCCATCATCCTCTTCTATATGGTTCAGGTCTGGAGATTGGGCTGCCCATGACAGGGTTTTGATGTGGTGGTCTCTTAATTTTTGCCAGAGCTGTATACCAGGACTTGCACTAAGTGCATAGGCGTTAGCAGTATAGGAGTCCCACTGTTTTAAAACTCTCACTTCTAAGTTTGGGAGATCAAGCTTAACCACTGAATCATGGGAACCACCATTCTGCTTTCACTAGTGTAGGGACAGGAAGCAGCTTGAGTGAGGGACAGTGTCAGGTTCTGTGGGTGTCTATTGTGAATTCTGTGGCTGAATTCACTCCTGTGGTCACAAGTGGTATTGCAGCCTCTGGGCTTCCTCCCTCAGGTGTTTTGGTGAGCTCGTTGGCTGCCTTGCTATTTAACTCCACCTGAGTCTGTCTTCCTTGCTCCTTGTCAATGTTCCAGTGTTGGATCTGAGCTACTGCATCTTTCCTGTGGCCTGCTGCTCTGCTAGATAAGTGTTACTTTGTTTTTGTTTCCGTTTTTTCTGTCCAGCTGTGCTATTCTCTTTTGCTGGAAGCTCTGAGACGCAAAGGGTGCACCGCCGTGCCGTTAGTTCGGCACGGTGGGTCTTTTTGCCCCCCTTTGCGTGGTTCTGCTTTAGGGTTTTTTGTAGACTGCATAGTTCTCTTTGCTATCCTCGCTCTGTCTAGAATATCGGGCCTCACTTTGCTGAATCTATTTCATTCCTACGTTTTGTCTTTTCATCTTGCTAACAGTCATTATATGTGGGGGGCTGCCTATTCCTTTGGGGTATTTCTCTGAGGCAAGTCAGGCTTGTATTTCTATCTTCAGGCTAGTCAGCTCCTCAGGCAGTGCCGAGTTGCATAGGTAGTGTTAGGCGCAATCCACTGCTGCTTTTAGTTGTGTGAGGATAGGTTCAGGTATTGCAGTCTGCAGAGATTCCACGTCTCAGAGCTTGTTCTATTGTTTTTGGGTTATTGCCATATCACTGTATGTGCGCTGATTACTGCACACTGTGTTGCCTGATAGCACAGCATAACAGTACAAGGAGCCCAAACCAATGATTCTCAATAGAGGGAAAAAAGAAGTCCTGACATCATTTTTTTTTCCTCAGCTCTGTCTTCAGTTTTTTTTTTTGTTTTTTTTTTCCCCTAGACATTAGAGTGCTTCAGGACACAGCTGTGGACATGGATATTCAGGCTCTGTGCTCCTCAATGGATAATCTCGTTATAAATGTACAAAAGATTCAAGATACAATTGATCAGAAATCTATGCTAGAACCAAGAATTCCTATTCCTGATTTGTTTTTTGGTGACAGAACTAAGTTCCTGAGCTTCAAAAATAATTGTAAGCTATTTCTGGCCTTGAAACCTCATTCTTCTGGTAATCCTATTCAACAGGTTTTGATTATTATTTCTTTTTTGCGCGGCGACCCACAGGACTGGGCGTTTTCTCTTGCGCCAGGAGACCCTGCATTGAGTAATGTTGATGCGTTTTTCCAGGCGCTTGGATTGCTTTACGATGAGCCTAATTCAGTGGATCAGGCTGAGAAAAATTTGCTGGCTTTATGCCAGGGTCAGGATGATGTAGAAGTATATTGTCAGAAATTTAGGAAGTGGTCAGTACTCACTCTGTGGAATGAATCTGCACTGGCGGCTTGGTTCAGAAAGGGTCTCTCTGAAGCTCTTAAGGATGTCATGGTGGGATTTCCTATGCCTGCTGGTTTGAATGAGTCTATGTCCTTGGCCATTCAGATCGGTCGTCGCTTGCGCGAGCGTAAATCTGTGCACCATCTGGCGGTATTGTCTGAGAGTAAACCTGAGCCTATGCAATGCGACAGGACTATGACTAAAGTTGAACGGCAAGAACACAGACGTCTGAACAGGCTGTGTTTATACTGTGGTGATTCCACTCATGCTATTTCTAATTGTCCTAAGCGCACTAGGCGGTTCGATAGCTCTGCCGTCATTGGTACTGTACAGTCCAAATTCCTTCTGTCCATTACCTTGATATGCTCTTTGTCATCGTATTCTGTCATGTCGTTTGTGGATTCAGGCGCTGCCCTGAATCTGATGGATTTGGATTATGCTAAACGTTGTGGATTTTTCTTGGAGCCTTTGCGGTGTCCTATTCCGTTGAGAGGAATTGATGCTACACCTTTGGCCAAGAATAAGCCTCAGTACTGGGCCCAGCTGACCATGTGCATGGCTCCTGCACATCAGGAAGTTATTCGCTTTCTGGTACTGCATAATCTGCATGATGTGGTCGTGTTGGGGTTGCCATGGCTACAAACCCATAATCCAGTATTAGATTGGAACTCTATGTCGGTAACCAGCTGGGGTTGTCAGGGAGTACATGGTGATGTTCCATTTTTGTCTATTTCGTCATCCATTCCTTCTGACATCCCAGAGTTCTTGTCTGACTTTCAGGATGTATTTGAAGAGCCCAAGTCTGATGCCCTACCTCCGCATAGGAATTGTGATTGTGCTATCAATTTGATTCCTGGTAGTAAATTCCCTAAGGGTCGTTTATTTAATTTGTCCGTGCCTGAACACACCGCTATGCGCAGTTATGTGAAAGAATCCCTGGAGAAGGGACATATTCGCCCATCGTCATCACCATTGGGAGCAGGGTTCTTTTTTGTAGCCAAAAAGGATGGTTCGCTAAGACCGTGTATTGATTACCGCCTTCTTAATAAGATCACTGTTAAGTTTCAGTATCCCTTGCCATTGATATCTGACTTGTTTGCTCGGATTAAGGGGGCTAGTTGGTTTACTAAGATTGATCTTTGTGGTGCGTATAATCTGGTGAGAATCAGGCAGGGAGATGAATGGAAAACGGCATTTAATACGCCCGAGGGTCATTTTGAGTATCTGGTGATGCCGTTCGGACTTGCCAATGCTCCATCTGTTTTTCAGTCTTTTATGCATGACATTTTCCGTGAGTATCTGGATAAATTCCTGATTGTTTACTTGGATGACATTTTGATCTTCTCTGATGATTGGGAGTCTCATGTGAAGCAAGTCAGAATGGTTTTCCAGGTACTGCGTGCTAATTCCTTGTTCGTGAAGGGATCAAAGTGTCTCTTCGGTGTGCAGAAAGTTTCATTTTTGGGATTCATCTTTTCCCCTTCTACTATCGAGATGGATCCGGTTAAGGTCCAGGCCATCCAGGATTGGACTCAGCCGACATCTCTGAAAAGTCTGCAGAAATTCCTGGGCTTTGCTAATTTTTATCGTCGCTTCATCTGTAATTTTTCTAGCATTGCCAGACCATTGACCGATTTGACCAAGAAGGGTGCTGATTTGGTTAATTGGTCTTCTGCTGCCGTGGAAGCTTTTCAGGAGTTGAAGCGTCGTTTTTGCTGTGCCCCTGTGTTGTGTCAACCAGATGTTTCTCTTCCGTTCCAGGTCGAGGTTGATGCTTCTGAGATTGGAGCAGGGGCGGTTTTGTCACAGAGAGGTTCTGGTTGCTCAGTGTTGAAACCATGTGCTTTCTTTTCCAGGAAATTTTCTGCTGCTGAGCGTAATTATGATGTGGGCAACCGAGAGTTGCTGGCCATGAAGTGGGCATTCGAGGAGTGGCGTCATTGGCTTGAGGGAGCTAAGCATCGCGTGGTGGTATTGACTGATCATAAGAATCTTACTTATCTCGAGTCTGCTAAGCGCTTGAATCCTAGACAGGCCCGTTGGTCGTTATTTTTTGCTCGTTTTGATTTTGTGATTTCGTACCTTCCGGGCTCTAAAAATGTGAAGGCGGATGCTCTGTCTAGGAGTTTTGTGCCCGACTCTCCGGGGTTATCTGAGCCGGCGAGTATCCTCAAGGAAGGAGTCATTGTGTCTGCCATCTCTCCTGATTTGCGGAGAGTGTTGCAGAAATTTCAGGCTAATAAACCTGATCGTTGTCCGGCCGAGAAACTGTTCGTCCCTGATAGGTGGACTAGTAAAGTTATCTCTGAACTTCATTGTTCGGTGCTGGCTGGTCATCCAGGAATCTTTGGTACCAGAGAGTTAGTGGCTAGATCCTTCTGGTGGCCATCTCTGTCACGGGATGTGCGTGCTTTTGTGCAGTCCTGTGGGATTTGTGCTAGGGCTAAGCCCTGCTGTTCACGTGCCAGTGGGTTGCTTTTGCCCTTGCCGGTCCCGAAGAGGCCTTGGACACATATTTCGATGGATTTCATTTCTGACCTTCCCGTTTCTCAAAAGATGTCGGTCATTTGGGTGGTCTGTGATCGCTTTTCTAAAATGGTCCATCTGGTGCCCTTGGTTAAATTGCCTTCCTCCTCTGATTTGGTGCCTTTGTTCTTCCAGCATGTGGTTCGTTTGCATGGCATTCCTGAGAATATTGTTTCTGACAGAGGTTCCCAGTTTGTCTCGAGGTTCTGGCGAGCCTTTTGTGGTAGGATGGGCATTGACCTATCTTTTTCCTCGGCCTTCCATCCTCAGACTAATGGCCAGACCGAACGAACCAATCAGACCTTGGAAACATATCTGAGATGTTTTGTTTCTGCTGACCAGGATGATTGGGTGTCATTTTTGCCGTTGGCTGAGTTCGCCCTTAATAATCGGGCCAGCTCGGCTACCTTGGTCTCTCCATTTTTCTGCAATTCTGGGTTCCATCCTCGTTTCTCTTCAGGACAGGTTGAGTCTTCGGACTGTCCTGGTGTGGATTCTGTGGTGGACAGGTTGCAGCAGATCTGGAGTCAGGTAGTGGACAATTTGACCTTGTCCCAGGAGAAGGCTCAGCTTTTCGCTAATCGTAGACGCCGTGTGGGTCCCCGACTTCGTGTTGGGGATCTGGTTTGGTTATCTTCTCGTCATATTCCTATGAAGGTTTCCTCTCCTAAATTTAAACCTCGTTTTATTGGTCCGTATAGGATTTCTGAGATTCTCAATCCGGTGTCTTTTCGTCTGACCCTCCCAGACTCCTTTTCCATACATAATGTATTCCATAGGTCGTTGTTGAGAAGATACGTGGCACCTATGGTTCCATCTGTGGAGCCTCCTGCCCCTGTTTTGGTGGAGGGGGAATTGGAGTATATTGTGGAGAAAATTTTGGATTCTCGTGTCTCTAGACGGAAACTCCAGTATCTGGTCAAACGGAAGGGTTATGCTCAGGAGGATAATTCCTGGGTTTTTGCCTCTGATGTCCATGCCCCAGATCTTGTTCGTGCCTTTCATGTGGCTCATCCTGGTCGGCCTGGGGGTTCTGGTGAGGGTTCAGTGACCCCTCCTCAAGGGGGGGGTACTATTGTGAATTCTGTGGCTGAATTCACTCCTGTGGTCACAAGTGGTATTGCAGCCTCTGGGCTTCCTCCCTCAGGTGTTTTGGTGAGCTCGTTGGCTGCCTTGCTATTTAACTCCACCTGAGTCTGTCTTCCTTGCTCCTTGTCAATGTTCCAGTGTTGGATCTGAGCTACTGCATCTTTCCTGTGGCCTGCTGCTCTGCTAGATAAGTGTTACTTTGTTTTTGTTTCCGTTTTTTCTGTCCAGCTGTGCTATTCTCTTTTGCTGGAAGCTCTGAGACGCAAAGGGTGCACCGCCGTGCCGTTAGTTCGGCACGGTGGGTCTTTTTGCCCCCCTTTGCGTGGTTCTGCTTTAGGGTTTTTTGTAGACTGCATAGTTCTCTTTGCTATCCTCGCTCTGTCTAGAATATCGGGCCTCACTTTGCTGAATCTATTTCATTCCTACGTTTTGTCTTTTCATCTTGCTAACAGTCATTATATGTGGGGGGCTGCCTATTCCTTTGGGGTATTTCTCTGAGGCAAGTCAGGCTTGTATTTCTATCTTCAGGCTAGTCAGCTCCTCAGGCAGTGCCGAGTTGCATAGGTAGTGTTAGGCGCAATCCACTGCTGCTTTTAGTTGTGTGAGGATAGGTTCAGGTATTGCAGTCTGCAGAGATTCCACGTCTCAGAGCTTGTTCTATTGTTTTTGGGTTATTGCCATATCACTGTATGTGCGCTGATTACTGCACACTGTGTTGCCTGATAGCACAGCATAACAGGTGTCATTGTAAAACAGTCTCTGTGATAGCACTGTGCACTCGGGTGTATGGGTGAACTTTAACCCCTTCCCGACCAGTGACACAGCGTATGCGTCATGAAAGTCTGTGCCAATCCGACCTGTGACGCATATGCTGTGTCACAGAATGATCGCGTCCCTGCAGATCAGGTGAAAGGGTTAACTCCAATTTCACCCGATCTGCAGGGACAGGGGGAGGGGTACTTTCGCCCAGGGGGGTGGCTTTGCCCCCACCTGGCTACAATTGCTCTGATTGGCTGCTGAATCAGAGCAATTTGTAATATTTCACCTATGAAAAGTGGTGAAATATTACAATCCAGCCATGGCCGATCCTGCAATATCATTGGCTATGGCTGGAAACACTGATCTGTCCCCCCCACCACCACCGATCTCCTCCCAAGTCCTCCGTTCTGTGGTCTGCTCCCCTCCATCTTCCTGTCCGCTCCCCCATCCTCCTGTCCACTCCCCCGTGCTCTGATCCACCCCCCCTGAGCTCCGATCCACCCCCATGCTCCGATCCCCCCCGTGCTCCGATCCACCCCCGTGCTCCGATCCAACCCCCCGTGATCCGATCCACCCCCGGTGCTCCCCCCCACCCCCTCTGTCCGTCTTCTCCATGGGTGCCGCCATCTTCCAAAATGGCGGGTGCATGCGCAGTGCCCCCTGCCGAATCTGCCAGCCGGCAGATTCGTTCCAGGTACATTTTGATCACTGTGATAAAACCTATCACAGTGATCAAAATAAAAAAAATAGGAAATGAACCCCCCCCCTTTATCACCCCCATAGGTAGGGACAATAATAAAATAAAGAAAATATATATATATTTTTTCCACTAGGGTTAGGGTTAGAACTAGGGTTAGGGTAAGAACTAGGGTTAGGGATAGGGCTAGGGTTAGGGCTAGGGTTAGGGCTAGGGTAAGGCCATGTGCACACGTATTCTGGTCCTCTGCGGACTTTTCCGCAGCGGATTTGATAAATCCACAGTGCAAAACCGCTGCGGTTTTATTGCGGATTTACCGCGGTTTTTCTGCGGTTGTTCTGCGGATTTCACTGTGGTTTTACAACTGCGGTTTTCTATTGGAGCAGAACCGCTGCGAATCCGCAGAAAGAAGTGACATGCTGCGGAATGTAAACCGCTGCGTGTCCGCGCAGTTTTTTCTGCAGCATGTGCACAGCGTTTTTTGTTTCCCATAGGTTTACATTGATCTGCAGCGTTTTCCGCTGCGTGTGCACATACCCTTAGAATTAGGCTACGTGCACACCGTGCGGATTGGCCGCTGCGGATTCGTAGCAGTTTTCCATCAGGTTTACAGTTCCATGTAAACCTATGGAAAACCAAATCCGCTGTGCCCATGGTGCAGAAAATACCGCGCGGAAACACTGCGTTGTATTTTCCGCAGCATGTCAATTCCTTGTGCGGATTCAGCAGCGTTTTACACCTATTCCTCAATAGTAATCCGCAGGTGAAATCCGCACAAAAAACACTGGAAATCCGCGGCAAATACGCAGGTAAAACACAGTGCCTTTTACCTGCGGATTTTTCAAAAATGGTGTGGAAAAATCTCACACGAATCCGCAACATGGGCACATAGCCTTAGGGTTAGGGTTGGAATTAGAGTTAGGGTTGGAATTAGGGCTAGGGTTGGAAATAGGGTAAAGATTAGGCTTGTGGTTAGGGTTGTGATTAGGGTTGGGATTAGGGTTAGGATTAGGGTTAGGGTTGAGATTAGGGTTAGGGGTGTGTTGGGGTTAGGGTTGTGGTTAGGGGTGTGTTGGGGTTAGGGTTGTGATTAGGGTTATGGCTAGAGTTGGGATTAGGGTTAGGGGTGTGATGGGGTTAGTGTTGGAGTTAGAATTGAAGAGTTTCCACTGTTTAGACACATCAGGGGTCTCCAAATGCAACATGGTGCCATCATTGATTCCAGCCAATCATGCATTCAAAAAGTCAAATGGTGCTCTCTCCCTTCCGAGCCCCAACGTGCACCCAAACAGTGATTTACCCCCACAAATGGGGGTACAAGCATACTTGGGACAAACTGGGCAACAACTATTGGTGTCCACTTTTTCCTGTTACCCTTGTGAAAATAAAAAACTTCTTGCTAAAACATCATTTTTGAGGAAAGAAAAATGATTTTTCATTTTCATGGCTCTGCGTTGTAAAATTCTGTGAAGCACTTGGGGGTTCAAAGTGCTCACCACATATCTAAATAAGTTCCTTGGGGGGTCTACTTTCCAAAATGGGGTCACTTGTGGGGGTTTTCTACTGTTTAGGCACATTAGGGGCTCTGCAAATGCAACGTGATGCCCGCAGACCATTCCATCAAAGTCTGCATTTCAAAACGTCACTACTTCCCTTACAAGCCCCGACGTGTGCCCAAACAGTGGTTTACCCCCACATATGGGGTACCAGCACACTCGGGACAAACTGCGCAACAACTATTGCTCTTGTGAAAATAAAAATTTGTGGGCTAAAAAATAATTTTTGAGGAAAGAAAAATGATTTTTTATTTTCACGGCTCTGCGTTATAAACTTCTGTGAAGCACTTTGGGTTAAAAGTGGTCACCACACATCTAGATTAGTTACATGGGAGGTCTAGTTTCCAAAATCTGGTCACATGTGGGGGAGCTCCAATGTTTAGGCACACAGGGGCTCTCCAAACGCGACATGGTGTCCGCTAATGATTGGAGTTAATTTTTCATTCAAAAAGTCAAATGGCGCTCCTTCCCTTCCGAGCCCTGCTGTGTGCCCAAACAGTGGTTTACCCCCACATGTGAAGTATCCCTGTACTCAGTGCTCAATAAATTTTAGGATCCATTTTTTCCTGTTGCCCATGTAGAAATGAACAAATTGAGGCTAAATAAATTTTTTGTGAAAATAAAAGTACTATTTCATTTTTACGGATCAATTTGTGAAGCATATGGGGGTTCAAAGGGCTCACTATGCACCTAGATAAGTTCCTTGGGGGGTATAGTTTCCAAAATGTGGTCATTTGTGAGGGAGCTTCAATGTTTAGGCACACAGGGGCTCTCCAAACGCGACATGGTGTCAGCTAAAGATTGGAGCCAATTTTTCATTGAAAAAGTCAAATGGCGCTCCTTCCCTTCGGAGGCCTGTCGTGCGCCCAAACAGTGGTTCTTCCCCACATATGGGGTATCGGCGTACTCAGGACAAATTGTACAATAACTTTTGGGGAAAATAAAAAAAATTGTTCCTAAAAATCATTTTTGTGACCAAAAAGTTAAATGTTCATTTTTTCCTTCCATGTTGCTTCTGCTGCTGTGAAGCACCTGAAGGGTTAATAAACATCTTGAATGTGGTTTTGAGTACCTTGAGGCATGCAGTTTTTAGAATGGTGTCACTTTTGGGTATTTTCAGCCATATAGACCCCTCAAACTGACTTCAAATGTGAGGTGGTTCCTAAAAAAATTGTGCTGATGTAAAGTAGACATGTGGATAATGTTATTTATTAACTATTTTGTGTCACATAACTCTCTCGTTTAACAGAATAAAAATTCTAAATTTGAAAATTGCGAAATTTTCAAAATAGCCAAATTTCCATTTTTTTCTCAAATAAACACAAAAATAATCGACCACAATTTACCACTAACATGAAGCCCAATATGTCACGAAAAAACAATCTCAGAACCGCTAGGATTCGTTGAAGCGTTCCTGAGTTATTACCTCATAAAGGGACACTGGTCAGAATTGGAAAAAACGGCCAGGTCATTAAGGTCAAAATAGGTTGGGTCATGAAGGGGTTAAAAAATGTGTTTTAAGTAGGAATCATTTTTTGGCACATTGCTTTACAATTTTGCTATGATTTTAAAGAATCTGTTTTACAGTCTTTTTGCAAAATGTGATGTTAAAAGTGTTAGCAACAACTTTATTTGTTGTAACAGTTGCAAATTCTTTGCTTCATTTGACGTTTGGATAATTGTTCTCATTAACTCTGTGTGACTTTTTATTTGAACGTCATATGGATCTAGTAAGGGATGACGTCAGTTTCCTGACATTAGGAAATGCTCTTTTAGCGGCAAGTACAAACATCCTCTTTGTTTTGGACTCTCCCACAGTCCATAGCATGATGCTTTCTTTCCATGCATTTGTAAGGGGGTGTCACATTCCTACCCCTTTAAATGTGTAAACTGGTTATGCTGCTATGTACATATTTACAATTTTGTGTATTGTATTATTGGGCAAGTGTAGGACCCGTTATCAGACACTAGATGGGGCACTACTTTATATGTAGTTATGTTGGAGGGGCTGTCTGTGTGTTGTGAATTCTGCTTTTGGGCTCCCTCCGGTGGTTGTAGGTGGTAATGCAGTTGTCTCTGGGCTGCAGTCCTGGACAGGTGTATCTGCTGATTGCAGTTCTGACTGGGGTATTAAGGTTTGCAGGACTCATTAGTCCTTTCCAGTTGTCAATGTTTCTTGGGAAGTGTTGGATCTCTGTCTGGCTTCTCCTGCTTAGCTGCCAATTCAGCAAAGATAAGTGTCTGTTTCTTTTTGTATTCCTGCTCTGAGTTTAGTAGTCTCTGGAGTTGCAGATATACGTTCCACGTCTTTAGTTAGATGGAGGAATTTTTTGTATAATGTGCTGTGGATATTTTTGGAAGGGTTTTAATACAGACCGCACAGAACTCTGTCCTATACTTTCCCATTTTAGCTAGAGTGGCCTCTTGTGCTAAATCCTGTTTTCTGACTGTGTGTGTCTTTCCTCTCCTACTCACAGCTAATATTTGTGGGGGGCTGCCTATTCTTTGGGGTTCTGCTCTGAGGCAAGGTAGTATTCCTATTTCCATCTTTAGGGGTATTTAGTCCTCCGGCTGTGACGAGGTGTCTAGGGCTTGTTAGGTACACCCCACGGCTACTTCTAGTTGCAGTGTTAAGATCAGGATTTGCGGTCAGTATAGTTACCACCTACTCCAGTGAAAGTTTTCATGCAGCTCCAAGGTCACCGGATCATAACACTGTGTTAAGTAAGAGAGTTTTCCTGTTTCTAGTCATTAAGAGCCTGGGAGCTAAACAACTCAGGAAGGCCTTAGTGCCCAGATAGTCCCAAGGTGCTTAATGCCCGGGACCATACAATGACAGCTCCGTAACGTTGAGCAAGTAACCAAGCCATTCAAAGTCCAGACGGACAGAATTACAGCTGAGGCAGCAGCATTACTACAGTTTGGAACAGAAGCTAGAGAAGTGGTCCGTGAGCAGTACAGGGACACAGGTCACTCGCCATGTGGCAGATCACTGCTTGGGCTGATACCTCTTGTACCGGTGCGAAACGGAAGGAGGAACATTCAGGTGTATTGAACTCACACAGGGAGGATGCTGCATTATCGCAAGAGGTGGTATGTCCCCGTAATATACTTCAGGACATAGGAGACAGCGTAGATGGAGCGGAGAATGTCAAATGCTTGGAACCTAATGCTAATGATGTAACTGACTGGAATGTGCTGAGACAAACAAATAGTAAAGTTCACCATTTTAATTTGGATAGGGGTTCTGTCTCTAATTGCTCAATGGAAGCAGCGAAACTTCAGCCAGCCCAATGGGACCCAGATGGTGCAGAGGGTGAAGCAAAAGGTATGCTGCAGAAGGGACATTGTTTGCATGTAATTGGGGGCCAGGGCACGTGTGATCAGTTAACCACGACTACGACTCTGGCCTGGCCTTTTACACATTCATTGCCTGATTCTGTCTCTTTATGGTCATGTGTGTTAGGTCTCGAGTTCCCGCTTCTGCACGTCTACGGACGATTACGAGGTGAACACTATTTTGGGGTGCAAGGTGGTACGCGGCAAAAAGTTCTATCTGGTGGATTGGAAGGGTTATGGCCCAGAGGACAGGTCATGGGAGCCTGCTGAAAACATTCGGGCCCCACAGCTCATTGCTGCCTTCGAGCATAGCGAGGCCCAAAGAGGGGGGGGCCCTAGGAGGGGGGGTAATGTTAGGTCTCGAGTTCCCACTTCTGCACAGGGGGAATCTCGAGCCATCTCCGCTGCGGTCTCCCATTCTTATCCAGCCGCAGTGGAGTCTGCTCAGCAGGGACGTCGGTCCCAGCGTCTTGCTCAGTCTCACTCTGTACAGAGAGTTACTGCTGCTTCTTCAGCTTCTGCCATTAAAGCCAGTGCTGGTCAGCAGCGAGCGGACTTCTCTGGGACTAAGTCCTTGTCTGCACACACTGAGCATGCCCAGGGCAAGATCTCCCGTTGGAGATCGAGGGTCATGTGCTCAGGCTCTGCAGCACATTCCATTGGTCCTCTTGGCAGGTCTTGGAAGGGCAAAGTTTCTGTGGCCACTTCCTGTGCTGCAACTATATAAACTGCGCATAACCGCACGGCCATGCGCTAGTGTACATTTGCTTACGTGTGTTTGTTGTGAGTGCAAGTCGTCCTTGGATACCCCTTCCCTATTGAATGTCTGTTCGCGGAAGGTGTATGGTTGCTATCTAGCGCCCGACTTATCCTACAGCACTAATCACACATTACAGCGTCCAGTTGCTGTGACCGCCAGTACGGCGCCGTGCACTTCCTCTGTGCTTTCCTTACCCAAGCCTGGGTGGTTAGTGGCGTTCGTCAGTGCGGCACCGCATGCACTCTTGTGCCCTAATATTGTTATTTAGCTTCTTTACACACCCAGTTGCGGTGTTGTGCCAGCAAGGGTCTATTCGGACTTCAATCCTAGTTGGGGTTGAGTTCGCTGACTACTTGCTCACCCTCTATGTGCGGTACCGCGATCCTGTGACGCAACAGGATCGCTTCCTTCACGCTGGGTGAAGTTTAATCCCACGTGTGTATACTTATGAGTACCGCCATATAGTCCATCATTACTTGGCAGCAGGTTCCATCTCTGCACGGTGGACCCCGGGCTGCAAACGCACCATACTCTATCTGTCTTATTATTTGGTGCGTTCCGCTAGCCCTAACATTACACTAGCGCCAGGGTCTGGCTAGTAATGACGGACAAACAGCAATCCTTGTGGTATATCCAGCAGCTGGAGGGTAGGTTGGCGGCTCCTGAGAGCGCAACCTCAGCTGTGGATGTTACCGCAGTTGCTGTACAGGCTGCTAGCGTGGCTGCAGCAACCCTGTCCATTGCCACCCCTGCTCCGACATTTTCTCGCCTCCCGCTGCCAGAAAAATTTTCTGGTGATAGCAAATTTTGTAGGGGATTTGTGAGTCAGTGCTCTATTCACCTCGAGCTCCTGGCTGCACGTTTTCCCACAGAGCGGGCTAAGGTGGGATTTATAGTGTCTCTCTTGTCGGACAGGGCGTTGGAATGGGCTACGCCGCTGTGGGAGCGTGGCGATCATGTGGTGCAGAGTGCTCCGCTGTTTCTAAACACTCTGAAACAGGTCTTTTTAGGACCTCAAGTCACCCATGATACTGCGCTCCAACTGCTGGCATTAACTCAGGGTGAGTCCTTGGTCAGTCATTTTGCCGTCCAATTCCGCACTTTAGCTTCTGAGCTGGATTGGTCGGATAAAGCTCTTATCCCCATATTTTGGAGGGGCCTGGCTGACCACGTTAAGGACGCTCTGGCCACTAGGGAGAATCCTGCCACACTGGAGGAGTTAATAGCTGTCTCCACTCGAATTGACCTCCGTTTTAACGAGCGGAGGTTAGAGCGAGCCCAGTGTAGGCAGAGGTTTCGGCTGGCTCCTACCTTCGCCAAACCTCTGGAATCTCCGATCCTGGTTCCTGAGTCACATGAGGCCAGGGAAGTGTCACAAGCGGGATCTAAGTCCCGGACCGCTTGTGCACTCAAGGTCTGCCATGTTTGCCAGCAGTCAGGACATCTAGCCACCAGATGTTCTCAGCGGTCGAGGAAACGTCAGCGTCTAGTGGTAGTAGGTGGAGGTACACTAGACACGGCGACGTTTGCCTCTAAATTGTCCTTTAAGGGGACAATTACTATAGGCTCATTCTCCCACTCGGTAGAGCTCTGCGTGGATTCTGGGGCGGAGGGCAATTTTATGTCTTCTGCCTTCGCCCAACGTCACGCAATACCCCTGGTTATGCTAGCTCAACCAGTAACGGTACGAGTGGTGAATGGGTCGACACTGCCCTCACAGATAACACACCAGACCATCCCTTTTACTCTGTCCATGTCGCCATCTCATCAGGAGATTATATCTCTGCTCGTCATTCCTGAGGGAATTGATGAGGTCCTGTTGGGAATACCTTGGCTACGGTACCACTCTCCTCATATCGAGTGGTCCTCTGGCAGAATCCTGGGATGGGGCGAATCTTGTGGGGGTAGGTATCAGAGGGAGTGCGTTCAGGTTGCTACTACAGAGGTACCCGCAGATCTTTCCTCTCTCCCCAAGCAGTATTGGTCTTATGCAGACGTGTTCTCCAAAAAGGCGGCGGAGATCCTTCCGCCCCATCGCCCCTATGACTGTCCTATTGATCTCTTGCCTGGTGCTGAGCCTCCCCGGGGTCGAGTCTATCTGCTATCTCTCCCGGAGACGGAGGCAATGTCACAGTACATCCAGGAAAATCTGGCAAGAGGATTCATTAGGAAGTCAGTGTCACCTGCTGGGGCAGGGTTCTTCTTCGTGCAGAAGAAGAATGGGGAATTGCGTCCATGCATAGACTACAGGGGTCTTAATGCCATCACCGTTAAAAATAAGTATCCTTTGCCCTTGATAGCTGAGCTCTTCGATAGGCTTCAGGGAGCAAGGGTATTTACTAAACTAGATCTGCGGGGTGCTTACAACCTGATTCGCATCCGTGAGGGGGACGAATGGAAGACGGCTTTTAACACCAGGGATGGGCACTATGAATATCTGGTGATGCCCTTCGGGCTCTGTAATGCCCCAGCCGTTTTCCAAGACTTTGTGAACGATATCTTCCGGGATATGCTTTCCACCTCGGTCGTAGTCTATCTGGATGATATTCTCATCTACTCTCCAGATATTGACTCCCACCGGAGAGATGTTTGCAAAGTCTTCGACCTCCTACGGGCAAACTCCCTCTATGCCAAGTTGGAGAAGTGTATGTTTGAGCAGGAGTCCTTACCTTTCCTAGGCTACATCATCTCTGCCCAGGGATTGGCTATGGATCCTGCCAAACTACAGGCTGTGATGGACTGGCAGGAACCCCATTCTCTTAAAGCGGTGCAGCGCTTTATGGGGTTCATTAATTATTATCGCCAGTTCATTCCGCACTTCTCAACTTTGGTAGCTCCCTTGGTTGCCCTCACCAAGAAGGGGGCGAATCCCAAATTGTGGTCTGAGGATGTCTCCAAGGCCTTTAACTCTATAAAGTCACACTTCGCTAGCGCTCCCATCCTACATCGCCCCGATGTTGATAAGCCATTTATCATGGAGGTGGATGCCTCTTCTGTTGGTGCTGGAGCAGTCCTCTTCCAAAAGGATGCTCAAGGTCGGAAGCATCCTTGCTTCTTTTTCTCCAAGACCTTCTCACCAGCAGAGAGGAATTATTCCATCGGGGACAGGGAGTTGCTAGCCATGAAGTTGGCTTTCTTGGAGTGGAGACATCTCTTGGAGGGAGCACGTTTTCCCTTCCAAGTCTTCACAGACCATAAAAATTTGGTGTACCTGCAGACAGCCCAGCGGTTGAATTCTCGCCAGGCCAGATGGTCCTTATTCTTCTCCCGGTTTCATTTCATCCTCCATTTTCTTTCTGGGGAGAAGAACATTCGGGCCGACGCTCTCTCTCGCTCCGTTGTGTCATCTGCGGAGGAGGAGGAGCCTCGGCTTATTGTCCTCACCGAGAGCTTGAGAACTGTGGCCCCGGTTTCGCTAGAGTCTGTGCCTCCGGGCAAGACTTTTGTACCATCCAGCTTGCGACCGGAGGTTCTCTCTTGGGCACACTCGTCCAGGGTGGGTGGACATTTTGGTACCAAAAGGACATCTGAGTTACTGGCGAGGACATACTGGTGGCCGCATATGGCTTGTGATGTCGCAGAGTATGTTCGGGTGTGTGTCTCTTGCGCCAAGAACAAGACTCCTCGGCAACGGCCAGCTAGTTTGCTTTATCCTCTGCCGGTGGCAGACAGGCCCTGGGAGATGGTCGGGATGGACTTTGTGGTGGGCTTACCCAAGTCTCGTAACTGCACCATTATCTGGGTGATCACCGACCATTTTTCCAAAATGGTGCACTTGGTGCCTCTTCCACGGCTACCTTCTGTACGGGCGTTGGCTGTCTTGTTCGTCAAGCATATCTTTCGCCTACACGGTATGCCAGACAAAATTGTTAGTGACCGGGGTCCCCAGTTTGCGTCTCGATTCTGGAGAGAGCTTTGTCGTCTACTCAGTATTGAGTTGAATCTCTCTTCGGCATATCATCCCGAGACGAATGGGTTGGTAGAGAGGGCCAACCAGACCTTGGTCACATATTTACGACATTTTGTTTCTGCCAGGCAGGATGACTGGGCATCCTTGCTACCGTGGGCAGAGTTTGCACTTAACAATGCCGTAGCCGACTCCACCGGTCAGACTCCATTCCTCCTAAATTACGGCCAGCATCCGCGTGTTCCTGTGCCCATGCCTGTGTCTTCTGCTGACTCCAGGGTGGCAGACTGGGCTGTGGAGGCACGGGACATTTGGGACCGCACGCAGGATGCCATTCGGGCCTCCAAGGAGAGAATGAGGTCCTCCGCCGATGTTCATCGGCGCCCCGCTCCGACCTTTGCTCCTGGCGACATGGTGTGGCTCTCCGCCCGTAACATCAGGCTGCGAGTTGAGTCCACTAAGTTTGCTCCTCGCTACTTGGGTCCCTTCAAGGTTCTCGAACGGGTTAATCCTGTGGTCTACCATTTGGCTCTTCCTCCACGCTTGGTTATCACCGACACCTTTCATGTGTCCCTCTTGAAACCCGTATACATGTCCCGGTTTTCCGAGTCATCTGCCGGGACATCGGGTTCGTCTACGGACGATTACGAGGTGAACGCTATTTTGGGGTGCAAGGTGGTACGCGGCAAAAAGTTCTATCTGGTGGATTGGAAGGGTTATGGCCCAGAGGACAGGTCATGGGAGCCTGCTGAAAACATTCGGGCCCCACAGCTCATTGCTGCCTTCGAGCGTAGCGAGGCCCAAGGAGGGGGGGGCAATGTTAGGTCTCGAGTTCCCGCTTCTGCACAGGGGGAATCTCGAGCCATCTCCGCTGCGGTCTCCCATTCTTATCCAGCCGCAGTGGAGTCTGCTCAGCAGGGACGTCGGTCCCAGCGTCTTGCTCAGTCTCACTCTGTACAGAGAGTTACTGCTGCTTCTTCAGCTTCTGCCATTAAAGCCAGTGCTGGTCAATAGCGAGCGGACTTCTCTGCGACTAAGTCCTTGTCTGCACACACTGAGCATGCCCAGGGCAAGATCTCCCGTTGGAGATCGAGGGTCATGTGCTCAGTCTCTGCAGCACATTCCATTGGTCCTCTTGGCAGGTCTTGGAAGGGCAAAGTTTCTGTGGCCACTTCCTGTGCTGCAACTATATAAACTGCGCATGACCGCACGGCCATGCGCTAGTGTACATTTGCTTACGTGTGTTTGTTGTGAGTGCAAGTCGTCCTTGGATACCCCTTCCCTATTGAATGTCTGTTCGCAGAAGGTGTATGGTTGCTATCTAGCGCCCGACTTATCCTACAGCACTAATCACACATTACAGCGTCCAGTTGCTGTGACCGCCAGTACGGCGCCGTGCACTTCCTCTGTGCTTTCCTTACCCAAGCCTGGGTGGTTAGTGGCGTTCGTCAGTGCGGCACCGCATGCACTCTTGTGCCCTAATATTGTTATTTAGCTTCTTTACACACCCAGTTGCGGTGTTGTGCCAGCAAGGGTCTAATCGGACTTCAATCCTAGTTGGGGTTGAGTTCGCTGACTACTTGCTCGCCCTCTATGTGCGGTACCGCGATCCTGTGACGCAACAGGATCGCTTCCTTCACGCTGGGTGAAGTTTAATCCCACGTGTGTATACTTATGAGTACCGCCATATAGTCCATCATTACTTGGCAGCAGGTTCCATCTCTGCACGGTGGACCCCGGGCTGCAAACGCACCATACTCTATCTGTCTTATTATTTGGTGCGTTCCGTTAGCCCTAACAATGTGTAAACAGACATTCAAAACAGCTGACATGTCCCCGGGAAGATTTGGACTTACCGCTGGAGCCCACATCAAAGGGAGGGAGTCCGACATCAGCGCACTTTTTCACCCAATGTTGGTAAGGGGTTAAGTACTAAAGATGCTAGTCATGAAGGGGTTGAATAATTTGGCATTTTGTGTTGAATTTGAAGAAAACACTTGTAATTTGTTTGTTGTGTTAAGGCATTAAAATTGTTCTTATTTGATTAGTTTATTGCAAACTTTACAATAAACCTTGCAATAGGGGTTGAGTAATTTTGAATTAATTTACTAACATGTTTTTATATAATTTTTTTGCTTTCATTAAAATAATAAATCCAAATACCAAATTTTCCATAAACTTCCTTTAGGACTGTGGTAATGTATAGGGTTGAGCGAAACGGGTCGAACATTTTCAAAAGTCGCCGACTTTTGGCGAAGTCGAGTTTCATGAAACCCGATCCGACCCCTGTGCGTGGTCGGCCATGCGGTACGCGACTTTCGCGCCAAAGTCGCGTTTCAATGACGCGAAAAGCGCCATTTCTCAGCCAATGAAGGTAAACGCAGAGTGTGGGCAGCGTGATGACATAGGTCCTGGTCCCCACCATCTTAGAGAAGGGCATTGCAGTGATTGGCTTGCTGTCTGCGGCGTCACAGGGGCTATAAAGGGGAGTTCCCGCCGACCGCCATGTTACTGCTGCTGATCTGAGCTTAGGGAGAGGTTGCTGTCGCTTCGTCAGAAGCAGGGATAGCGTTAGGCAGGGTCCATTAACCACAAAACCGCTTGTGCTGTAGCGATTTCCACTGCCCAACACCACCTTCGGTGTGCAGGGACAGTGGAAGCTCCTTTTTTTTTTTTTTTCCTCAGCGCTGTAGCTCATTGGGCTGCCCTAGAAGGCTCCCTGATAGCTGCATTGCTGTGTGTACGCCACTGTGCAAACCAACTGCTTTTTTCAAAGCACAAATCCTCTTGTTCCTTCCTTTCTGCACAGCTATCTTGTTTGTTTGTCCACACTTTTTATTTAATTTGTGCATCAGTCCACTCCTTATTGCTGCCTGCCATACCTGGCTGAGATTACTGCAGGGAGATAGTAATTGAAGGACAGTTCCTTTTTTTTTTTTTTTTTTTTTTTTTTTTTTGTGGGAGATTAAGATTGACATTTCTGCTAGAGTGCCATCTCTGTCTGTGTCATCTCTCACTCAGTGGGCCATAGAAAGCCTATTTATTTTTTTGCTTGATTTGGGTTCCAAAATCTACCAGAAAAAATCACAACATCAATCAGTGGGAGAAAAATATTGGCCTCAGGGCTTGTGTGCCACTCCTTACTCCTGTGTGTGCCATCTCTCACTCAGTGGGCCATAGAAAGCCTATTAATTTTTTTGCTTGATTTGGGTTCATAATTCTACCTGAAAAAATCAATCAATCAATCAGTGGGAGATTAATATTGGCCTTTGGGCTTGTGTGCCAGTCCTAAGCGTGCCATCTCCCTCTCTCAGATAGTGGGCCATAGAAAGCCTATTTATTATTATTTTTTTTATTGGGTTTATAAATTTTCCCTGGAAAAAAAAAAAAATGGGAGATTAATATTGGCCTCTGGGCTTGTGTGCCAGTCCTGAGCGTGCCATCTCTCTCACAAATAGTGGGCCATAGAAAGCCTATTTATTTTTTTGGTTGATTTGGGTTCATAATTCTACCTGAAAAAATCAATCAATCAATCAGTGGGAGAAAAATATTGGCCTCAGGGCTTGTGTGCCACTCCTTACTCCTGTGTGTGCCATCTCTCACTCAGTGGGCCATAGAAAGCCTATTAATTTTTTTGCTTGATTTGGGTTCTAAATTCTACCTGAAAAAATCATTAAATCAATCAGTGGGAGATTAATATTGGCCTTTGGGCTTGTGTGCCAGTCCTAAGCGTGCCATCTCTCTCTCTCTCAGATAGTGGGCCATAGAAAGCCTATTTATTATTATTTTTTTTATTGGGTTTATAAATTTTCCCTGGAAAAAAAAAAATGGGAGATTAATATTGGCCTCTGGGCTTGTGTGCCAGTCCTGAGCGTGCCATCTCTCTCACAAATAGTGGGCCATAGAAAGCCTATTAATTTTTTTGCTTGATTTGGGTTCCAAAATCTACCAAAAAAAATCACTAAATCAATCAGTGGGAGATTAATATTGGCCTCTGGGCTTGTGTGCCACTCCTGACTCCTGTGTGCGTCTTCTGTCACTCAGTGGGCCCTAGAAAGCCTATTTTTTGTTTTGTTTTTTTCCTAAATTCTCCCTGAAACAATCATTTCATTTTATTTGTTTTATAAATTCTTCTGTAAAAAATAATTTTTTTTAAATTTTTTTTTCTTCTGAAGTCTCCCTTTTAAAAAAAACAAACACAAATCAGTGGGAGATAAATATTTACATTTGCGCTTCAGTGACAGTCCTGCGTGTGTGCCATCTCATTTGTTGCCAACAACAACAGTGTGTAACATTGTGGCTGATTTTCGTTGTGGTCTCACCCACCTGTAAAGGGGTAGCTAAATCATACTGAAGTTATAGCTCACCGTGTAAGTTGTGTGACAGCAACAAATACCGTTCGTTTGGTAACGTTTTTAAAACAATGAGGAAGTCTGGTGGAAGAGGTCGTGGCCGGGGGCGTTCATTGTCAGCTGGTAATGAGGGTAGTGGTAGTGGTGGAGCATCAGCTGGTCGTGGGAAAAAAAATATTGCACCTAAGTCTGGAGCTGTGGAGCCAGGTTCGTCGTCTGGCTACACAAGGCCTCGAACGCTCCCTTTTCTGGGAGTAGGAAAACCGCTTTTAAAGCCGGAGCAGCAAGAGCAAGTTTTGGCTTATCTTGCTGACTCAGCCTCTAGCTCTTTTGCCTCCTCTCGTGAAACTGGCAAATGTCAAAGCAGCGCGTCGTTAGTGGATGTTCACGGTCAGGGACAAGTCGCTTCCTTGTCCTCTTCAGCAAAAACAACAACAGAGAAGAATGCAGCAGGCGACACAACGGGTTACTCCATGGAGCTCTTTACACATACCGTCCCTGGCTTAGAAAGTGAAGCAGTTAACAGTCCATGCCCATTACAAGTTGAATCTGACATGGAGTGCACTGATGCACAGCCACAGCCAGACTACTATGCTGGTCCTTTGACTCAGACCACAACATTGCCCTCGCAGGGTGCTGATCAAGAATCAGACCCTGATGAGACTATGTTGCCCCATCACGAACGCTATACCACCGACCGACACGTTGACACAGACGAAGTTGCACACGAGCTACAAGAAGAGGTAATAGATGACCCAGTTCTTGACCCCGATTGGCAGCCATTGGGGGAACAGGGTGCAGGCGGCAGCAGTTCTGAAGCGGAGGAGGAGGGGCCGCAGCAGGCATCAACATCGCAACAGGTTCCATCTGCCGGGCCCGTATCTTGCCCAAAACGCGTGGCAAAGCAAAAACCTGTTGGAGGACAGCGTGGCCATCCGGTTAAAGTTCAGTCTGCAATGCCTGAAAAGGTATCCGATGCTAGAAAGAGTGCAGTCTGGCATTTTTTTAAACAACATCCAATTGATCAGCGCAAAGTCATCTGTCAAAAATGTTCAACTACCTTAAGCAGAGGACAGAATCTGAAAAGTCTCAATACAAGTTGCATGCATAGACATTTAACCACCATGCATTTGCAAGCCTGGACTAACTACCAAACGTCCCTTAAGGTTGTAGCACCCTCGGCCAATGAAGCTAGTCAGCAACGCAACATCCCTTCCGGCAGTGTAGGGCCACCATTTTCCGCACCACCTGCAGTATCTGTGCAGGTTTCTTTGCCAGGCCAAAGCCGTCAGGGTCAGGGAATCACCAGTTTCGTAGTAGGAAACACTGCATCTAGGGCACCGGTGGCAACAATACCATCTCCCACCGTCTCTCAGTCTGCCATGTCCACCGGCACCCCCGCTAGTTCCACGATCTCCAGCTCTCCAGTCCAGCTCACCCTACATGAGACTATGGTTAGAAAAAGGAAGTACTTAGCCTCGCATCCGCGTACACAGGGTTTGAACGCACACATAGCTAGACTAATCTCGTTAGAGATGATGCCCTACCGGTTAGTTGAAAGCGAAGCTTTCAAAGCCCTGATGGACTACGCTGTACCACGCTACGAGCTACCCAGTCGACACTTTTTTTCCAGAAAAGCCATCCCAGCCCTCCACCAGCATGTTAAAGAGCGCATCGTCCATGCACTCAGGCAATCTGTGAGCACAAAGGTGCACCTGACAACAGATGCATGGACCAGTAGGCATGGCCAGGGACGTTACGTGTCCATCACGGCACACTAGGTAAATGTGGTGGATGCAGGATCCACAGGGGACAGCAAGTTTGGGACAGTTCTGCCTAGCCCACGGTCTAGGAAACAATTGGCTGTAGCCGTTCGCACCCCCTCCTCCTCCTCTTCGTCCTCCTGCAGAAGCGAGAGCTCGTCCACAGACCGCAGTCGCACAACCACTCCATCCGCAGCTGCCACTGTTGCACACCAGGTCTCCCATTATGGGGCAGCTACTGGCAAACGTCAGCAGGCTGTATTGGCTATGAAGTGTTTGGGCGACAACAGACACACCGCGGAAGTTCTGTCCGAGTTCTTGCAGAAAGAAACGCAGTCGTGGCTGGGCACTGTAGATCTTGAGGCAGGCAAGGTAGTGAGTGATAACGGAAGGAATTTCATGGCTGCCATCTCCCTTTCCCAACTGAAACACATTCCTTGCCTGGCTCACACCTTAAACCTGGTGGTGCAGTGCTTCCTGAAAAGTTATCCGGGGTTATCCGACCTGCTCCTCAAAGTGCGTGGACTTTGCTCACATATCCGCCGTTCGCCCGTACACTCCAGCCGTATGCAGACCTATCAGCGTTCTTTGAACCTTCCCCAGCATCGCCTAATCATAGATGTTGCAACAAGGTGGAACTCATCACTGCACATGCTTCAGAGACTGTGTGAACAGAGGCGGGCTGTTATGTTTTTGTGGGAGGATACACATACACGAGCAGGCAGTAGGATGGCAGACATGGAGTTGTCAGGTGTGCAGTGGTCGAAGATTCAAGACATGTGTCAAGTCCTTCAGTGTTTTGAGGAATGCACACGGCTGGTTAGTGCAGACAACGCCATAATAAGCATGAGCATCCCCCTAATGCGTCTGCTGATGCAAAGTTTGACGCACATAAAGGATCAGGCGTCTGCAGCTGAGGAAGAGGAAAGCCTTGATGACAGTCAGCCATTGTCTGGCCAGGGCAGTGTACAGGACGAGGTAGCGGGCGAAGAGGAGGAGGAGGACGAGGAGGATGATGGGGATGATTATATTTTTAATGAGGAAGCTTTTCCGGGGCCACTGGAAATTGGTGGCGCGGCAAGGCCGGGTTCTGGTTTTTTGAGGGACACAAGTGACGTTGATTTGCCTGAAACTGCCCCTCAACCAAGCACAACCGCAGATTTGAGAACTGGAACTTTGGCCCACATGGCGGATTATGCCTTACGTATCCTCAAAAGGGACACACGCATAACTAAAATTATGAATGATGACGATTACTGGTTGGCCTGCCTCCTTGATCCTCGCTATAAAGGCAAATTGCAAAATATAATGCCACATGAGAACTTGGAACTAATATTAGCAACCAAACAATCAACTCTTGTTGACCGTTTGCTTCTGGCATTCCCTGCACACAGCGCCCGTGATCGTTCTCACACGAGCTGCAGGGGCCAGCAGACCAGAGGAGTTAGAGGGGCAGAAATCAGAAGTGGCGTTGGCCAGAGGGGTTTTCTGACCAGGTTGTGGAGTGATTTTGCTATGACCGCAGACAGGACAGGTACTGCAGCATCAATTCAAAGTGACAGGAGACAACATTTGTCCAGTATGGTTACAAACTATTTTTCATCCCTTATCGATGTTCTCCCTCAACCGTCATTCCCATTTGATTACTGGGCATCAAAATTAGACACCTGGCCAGAATTGGCAGAATATGCATTGCAGGAGCTTGCTTGCCCGGCAGCTAGTGTCCTATCAGAAAGAGTATTCAGTGCTGCAGGTTCAATACTAACAGAAAAAAGGACTCGTCTGGCTACCCAAAATGTAGATGATCTAACCTTCATTAAAATGAACCACAACTGGATTTCGAAATCTTTTGCCCCACCTTGCCCGGCTGACACCTAGCTTTCCTATGAAAAGGTCTTGCCTGTGGACTATTCTGAATGCCTTTTCCAATCTCGTAATTTTCAGCACCTCATTGTCCAGCATACGACATGTTTACACCTCACTAAATGGCCAAACTCCCCACACGGGGCCGTGGTATCGACACTTGGCGACAGCACCCGTGAGAGTGCAGTTTGTCTGAAGAGGTGGGTGAGCCCGCTTTTGGTCGACGGCACTGCCACTGGGTCCCTCCTAGTACAATAAAGTGTCTCTGGCGGTGGTGGTGCGCACCCAACGTCAGACACACCGTTGTAATATGAGGGGCCCTGGGCCTGTACCGCCGGCCACAAGACAGTTTCCCCCCACCCCAGCTCAAACAGTGCTCTACCACTTGCAAAATTATCTCACAGCTCCACCAATGTTTAGTCTATGCGCTGACATCCTTCAATGCCTGCCACTGACAATACCATTGTATTGACATTTTTGTTATGTTAGGCCTTCGATGCCTGTCTGTGGTCACTCCTTCCACTAGGCCTCCACTGACCACACCACTGCTGCCCATGTACCCCTGGAACCAATTTAAAATTGCCTACAGCCATGTGTTATTATTTTAGGCCTTCGATGCCTGTCTGTGGTCACTCCTTCCACTAGGCCTCCACTGACCACACCACTGCTGCCCGTGTACCCCTGGAACCAATTTAAAATTGCCTACAGCCAGCCCAATTTTTTTATTTTAGGCCTTCGATGCCTGTCTGCGGTCCATTCTTTCAACTACTACTACACTGACCAGGGCACTGCTGCCCGTGTACCCCTGGAACCAATTTAAAATTGCCTACAGCCATGTGTTATTATTTTAGGCCTTCGATGCCTGTCTGCGGTCACTCCTTCCACTAGGCCTCCACTGACCACACCACTGCTGCCCGTGTACCCCTGGAACCAATTTAAAATTGCCTACAGCCAGCCCAACTTTTTTATTTTAGGCCTTCGATGCCTGTCTGCGGTCCATTCTTTCAACTACTACTACACTGACCAGGGCACTGCTGCCCGTGTACCCCTGGAACCAATTTAAAATTGCCTACAGCCAGCCCAATTTTTTTATTTTAGGCCTTCGATGCCTGTCTGCGGTCCATTCTTTCAACTACTACTACACTGACCAGGGCACTGCTGCCCGTGTACCCCTGGAACCAATTTAAAATTGCCTACAGCCATGTGTTATTATTTTAGGCCTTCGATGCCTGTCTGCGGTCACTCCTTCCACTAGGCCTCCACTGACCACACCACTGCTGCCCGTGTACCCCTGGAACCAATTTAAAATTGCCTACAGCCAGCCCAATTTTTTTATTTTAGGCCTTCGATGCCTGTCTGCGGTCCATTCTTTCAACTACTACTACACTGATCAGGGCACTGCTGCCCGTGTACCCCTGGAACCAATTTAAAATTGCCTACAGCCATGTGTTATTATTTTAGGCCTTCGATGCCTGTCTGCGGTCACTCCTTCCACTAGGCCTCCACTGACCACACCACTGCTGCCCGTGTACCCCTGGAACCAATTTAAAATTGCCTACAGCCAGCCCAATTTTTTTATTTTAGGCCTTCGATGCCTGTCTGCGGTCCATTCTTTCAACTACTACTACACTGACCAGGGCACTGCTGCTCGTGTACCCCTGGAACCAATTTAAAATTGCCTACAGCCATGTGTTATTATTTTAGGCCTTCGATGCCTGTCTGTGGTCACTCCTTCCACTAGGCCTCCACTGACCACACCACTGCTGCCCGTGTACCCCTGGAACCAACATCAGAAAATATAAAAATAAGTATTTTGCTTATAAAAAAGAAAATACTGGAGAGATATCAAATGCAGACATTTTAACATTAAAAACAAACACACAACTAAAATCTGGTACAGTACTAAAAATGGCCACCAGCTACAATTACTTTCTCCTGCAAGTAGTTAACTGAAAGGTTTTTTAAATTGAAAACACAGATATGGCATCCACCGAGTGTTGTCCTGTCGCGTCTTCTTTATATTATTGCCGAGAAGATGCAAAACAATGAAAATAATAAAATCATTAATTACCAAAATAATAGAGAAAGTCAACACCACATTGCAAATAAACATTCATTCCAAATAAAGAAGCAGGGCGCGTCCGAGGGTGACTATATACCTAATAAGAATATAATCACCCTCGGACGCGCAATGCTTATTTCCAACAGCCTTCCTTCCTAAGAATCAGCCCTTCCGTGGTGTAGAGAGACGTTGTGTTACACTCCAAGGTGTTCCCCAGGTTGCCTTTCCTGAGCTTCGATCTTCCGGCTCTCGTTTAGTAGTTGTTGGAAACTACGCTGCATTAGGCCTTCAAATTGGGTATGGGGTGTAGAGAGATGGTGTGTTCCACTCCAAGGTGTTCCCCAGGTTGCCTTTCCTGAGCTTCGATCTTCCGGCTCTCGTTTAGTAGTTCTTGGAAACTACACTGCATTAGGCCTTCAAATTGGGTATGGGGTGTAGAGAGAGGGTGTGTTAAACTCCAAGGTGTTCCCCAGGTTGCCTTTCCTGAGCTTCGATCTTCCGGCTCTCGTTTAGTAGTTGTTGGAAACTACGCTGCATTAGGCCTTCAAATTGGGTATGGGGTGTAGAGAGAGGGTGTGTTACACTCCAAGGTGTTCCCCAGGTTGCCTTTCCTGAGCTTCGATCTTCCGGCTCTTGTTTAGTAGTTGTTGGAAACTACGCTGCATTAGGCCTTCAAATTGGGTATGGTGTGTAGAGAGAGGGTGTGTTACACTCCAAGGTGTTCCCCAGGTTGCCTTTCCTGAGCTTCGATCTTCCGGCTCTCGTTTAGTAGTTCTTGGAAACTACACTGCATTAGGCCTTCAAATTGGGTATGGGGTGTAGAGAGAGGGTGTGTTACACTCCAAGGTGTTCCCCAGGTTGCCTTTCCTGAGCTTTGATATTCCGGCTCTCGTTTAGTAGTTGTTGGAAACTACACTGCATTAGGCCTACAAATTTGGTATGGGGGAAACATTGGCGCATCTGCGGTCCCTCCTTCCTCTAGGCCTCCACTGACCTGTCTACTGCTGCCCGTGTTCCCCTGGAACCAATTTTAAATTGCCTACAGGCAGCCCAATTTATTATGTTAGGGCTTCGAAGCCTGTCTGCGGTCCCTCCTTCCACTAGGCCTCCACTGACCTGTCTACTGCTGCCCGTGTACCCCTTGAACCAACATCATAAAATAAAAAAAAAAGTATTTTGCTTATAAAAAAGAAAATACTGGTGAGATATCAAATGCAGACATTTTAACATTAAAAACAAACACACAACTAAAATCTGGTACAGTACTAAAAATGGCCACCAGCTACAATTACTTTCTGCTGCAAGTAGTTAACTGAAAGGTTTTTTAAATTGAAAACACAGATATGGCATCCACCGAGTGTTGTCCTGTCGCATCTTCTTTATATTATTGCCGAGAAGATGCAAAACAATGAAAATAATAAAATCATTAATTACCAAAATAATAGAGAAAGTCAACACCACATTGCAAATAAACATTCATTCCAAATAAAGAAGCAGGGCGCGTCCGAGGGTGAGTATATACCTAATAAGAATATAATCACCCTCGGACGCGCAATGCTTATTTCCAACAGCCTTCCTTCCTAAGAATCAGCCCTTCCGTGGTGTAGAGAGACGTTGTGTTACACTCCAAGGTGTTCCCCAGGTTGCCTTTCCTGAGCTTCTATCTTCCGGCTCTCGTTTAGTAGTTGTTGGAAACTACGCTGCATTAGGCCTTCAAATTGGGTATGGGGTGTAGAGAGATGGTGTGTTCCACTCCAAGGTGTTCCCCAGGTTGCCTTTCCTGAGCTTCGATCTTCCGGCTCTCGTTTAGTAGTTCTTGGAAACTACACTGCATTAGGCCTTCAAATTGGGTATGGGGTGTAGAGAGAGGGTGTGTTACACTCCAAGGTGTTCCCCAGGTTGCCTTTCCTGAGCTTCGATCTTCCGGCTCTCGTTTAGTAGTTCTTGGAAACTACACTGCATTAGGCCTACAAATTGGGTATGGGGTGGAGAGAGATGGTGTGTTCCACTCCAAGGTGTTCCCCAGGTTGCCTTTCCTGAGCTTCGATCTTCCGGCTCTCGTTTAGTAGTTCTTGGAAACTACACTGCATTAGGCCTTCAAATTGGGTATGGGGTGTAGAGAGAGGGTGTGTTACACTCCAAGGTGTTCCCCAGGTTGCCTTTCCTGAGCTTCGATCTTCCGGCTCTCGTTTAGTAGTTCTTGGAAACTACACTGCATTAGGCCTACAAATTGGGTATGGGGTGGAGAGAGATGGTGTGTTACACTCCAAGGTGTTCCCCAGGTTTCCTTGCCATTGCTTCGGTCTTCCGACTCTCGTTTAGTAGTTGTAGAAAAGTACACTGCATTAGGCCTACAAAATGGGTATGGGGTGGAGAGAGATGGTGTGTTACACTCCAAGGTGTTCCCCAGGTTGCCTTTCCTGAGCTTCTATCTTCAGGCTCTCATTAAATTGTGGTTAAATGGAACAACTGCATTTGGCGTACTAGTTGGTTTGGGGCCTACTATCGGTGTCTGCCACTCCTTGCTGTTCTCCTGGTTTCCTGTCCTGAAATTCCATTTTCAGGCTCTCGTTAAGTAGTTGTTAATGTTAGACTGCATTTGGCCTACTAGTTGGGTTGGGGCCTACTATCGGTGTCTGCCACTCCTTGCTGTTCTCCTCCACTGAACAAAGCTGTGCCGCCTGTTTACTACGGTTGCCAATTTTGAACTGCATTTCGACTACTTACTGATTTGGCCCTACTCTCTGTGTCAGCCTCTCATTCCAGTTGTCCTCCACTGCAATGCCCCCTGATTAGTCCTGTGTTACCAATTTTGAACTGCATTTAGCCCACTTTATTCTTTGGGCCTATATCTGTGTTTCCACTTCATCGTGCCCATTGCCCAGCCAGTGATAGATGAGTCTGCTGGTACATTGACCCATAACGCAACATTCCCCGTGCATGCTACACAACAACATTGTGACCCTGCTGAAAGTCAGGTTGCTCTTCCCGCATACCATACCACCTTACACGGGGACAAAGAGGAAGGTGCAGATGAAAGTGCAGGTTCCTTCATCAGGTGGGGGGAGGAATACTAGTTGGCAACGTCACTGGCACAGGGCCTCTCATAGTACGCAAAAGTATTGCTGCCGGTGGGAGGCGCCCCCGCCGTGCAAACACACCGCTGTACTTTGAGGGGCCCTGTGCCAGTGCCAATGCCAACAAGTGGGCCCCCCCTGCTTGCTCAGGATCACAGCACTTGCAAAGTTGAAATACTTACCTCTCCCTGCTCCACTGCCGTGACGTGGTCCAGATTTCCTGGGCCCACTAATTACTTGAACCAGCCCTACCCCACACAACTTTAGCCAAATGACCCCCAATTTCAAATGCCTTCCAATTATTATAAGGTAAATTACGCTTGACAAGCTTCATTAAGAAGAATGGATGGTTTTGACATTAAAATGGGCACTCTAGGTGTTTTCCTGGCCCCCACTCACTGCCGACTATGCTGCCCCATTGACTTGCATTGGGTTTCGTGTTTCGGTCGATCCCGACTTTACGTCATAATCGGCCGATTTCACTCGACCCGACTTTTGAGATAGTCGGGTTTCGCGAAACCCGGCTCGACTCTAAAAAGGTCAAGGTCGCTCAACTCTAGTAATGTATTTGTTTACTCAGTGTGACTATTATTATGTTACTATGTGACCTCATGTTGGGTTTTACACATTTTCTTGGGGCTAATATTATTAACAGATTTTTTTAATGTTATTTCAGTTATGAACCTTCCCTGGTATTATTTCTTGTGAAAATTTTAATTCAAGTGGAAATGTACACTCTTCATTCTAAACCTTCTGTACAAGTAGCTTTAAATGGTCAATGGTTACTTAATGTACCACAGTCTCAAAGTAAGACAACTGGCAGATCATCTTGGACTCGTACCACCTGTTTGAAAGGAACTTTGGGTTCTACTTGTACCTTACTTCAGAGCTGAAAAGAGTGTAGCTGATCTGATTTATGTGTCTCTTGTCATTAGGTTATTGTGTCAGTAAAGACTATATTTCTGGTCTTTACGATTTTTTCAATCCCTGGTGTTTCTTCGGGCTAGCTTAGTTAATTCATGTATTCTGCATGGCAAAGAATTAGGAAAACATAAATGTAACATAAAACTGAAGTAAATGTTCACTATAATCAGTATAATCCCACTGAAATCAATGGTAAATTTGAAGGATACCTAACTTTTCAGAGTAACACAACCCTTGGCCATTATATGACTTGTCTTTTGCATTTTCACTCATTTCCCTTCTGGAGGCTTTCTTGATTTGCAATTGACTCTGAGCTAGTGGGTAGACTATAGCTGCTAAGGTGTTTCCTGTACGCAGCACAGTGCAGAAGAATGTATTCCTGCTCTTTGATCCACAGTTACCACATAGAAAGCTGTAATCCCACGGAAATCAATTTAGCTACTAGAATCACCTTTCTCCCACCCATAATGAGTGCACCCTGGTCCTTAGTTTGATGTAAACACTGAAATTTTGCAAGTACCATTCACCAACTTAGGACAGCTGCAGAGAATTCTGAAACACATTTTTGGTGAGTGAATATACTCTTATTTCTTAAGCAGTTTGAAGAACGGACCACTTTTTTGCCAGTAATGACCAAGCCTATTTTCATTTTTTTTCATGTGTTTGGCTTTCGGAGCTGTAATTTTTTTCCTGTTCAGTTATCACAATAATTTGTGCATATTATTTTCATGATTTGCTACTAGAGTATTACATTTTTTTTTCACATCTGATTTTCCATATAACTGGGGTCAGCTACCTACAACCGTAGAGCTTATATGGGACTGCTAAGCTCCAGCAGTTGTTGCTTCCTCCCATCACCCGTCGATCATAGTAGTACCAAGATGGCATTGAATATTCTTCAATATTCTTCAATGAATCCTGGACAAAACATTTGAAAACGTTTTTGTCTGCAAAATTATAGTTTTTTTTTAAGGTTCGTGATAGACATAACTTCAAGGAGTACAATCTATAGTGTATTATGTTAATCCAGAGGTAGGCAAGAACCCTACGGGGCAGATACTAATAGCTGCATGTTAGTGGAAAAATAACTTCCTGACTCCACATACAACAATAAGACTAGCTCCCTGGTCAACGTCCCATCACGTAATTAGTTCCCATAGCATGAATTATTATATTTTTCAAGAAAGGCATCAGGATCAATTTTGTAGTTTTGCAGGAAATCAACCATTACAAAATCATGTGGCAGACAATTCCATAGTCTCACTGCTCTTACTGTAAAGAATCGCCATCTGTGATTATGATTGAACCATGCTTGCTCTAGACGTAGAGGGTGCCCCCTTGTCCATGTTGCAGGTGTAAGTGTAATATAATTATTAGAAAGATCTCTGTACTGTCCTTTCATATGTTTTTATATTGTACTAAGATCGCCTCTAAGCCTTCATTTTTCTAAACTGAATAACCACAAGTTTGGTAACATCTTGGTACTTCAGTTCCTCTATTCGCTTAATAATCTTGGCTGCTCTTCTCTACACCCACTCCAGTTCAGTTAAGTCCTTATTATATACTGGATCCCAAAATTATACACATTACTCTAAGTTTGACTTATATAGAGGCAAAATTATGTTCTCGTCTAGAGCATCTATGCCTCTTTTAATACTTCCCATTATTTGATTTGCTTTGGCAGCAGCTGCCTGGCACTGGTCACTAAAGTTTAGTTTGCCTTCCACGTATGCACCCAAGTTTTTTTCAGTGACCGTTTTATCCAGAGTTTTACATATCCATTCCATTATATTTAGCATTTGTACAGTGTGAAAATGATCCACTTTATTTAGAGCAATAGCATAGCACTTTATACAAGACATGCAGTGTGACTTGGAATTGGAGTCAAAAGTGCAAGGTATGCAAACATTTGTTATACCTTTGAGAATTAAAAAAAAAAAATACATAAAACAAGCCTAGCTGGGTCATGTCATGGGCTACTTTCTGTAGTTTTTATACAATCACTATTTTATCTGCTAGTTCTCTCAACAAACAGCTATATCTAGTCCCGCTCATGCCATTGATTGATAGTAGACATAAGACAATAATTTGAAATTTGGAAGTGACAACTTTGCCGCATTTTCCCCAAAATTTTGATTTGCAGCGAATAAATTAACATGAATCTAAGTACTGGAAAGGTTGTAACTGCTCCTAAAATACATCCTTGGAAGAGGATAGAGAGAGAGAACCTTGCTGAACAATAAAGCTTACACTCTACAGGTCAGAGAAAGAACTCCAACGATCATAAAAGATTACTTACTACAGGAAAGACAGGACCATTCTGAGCACATTAGCTTACACTCAACAGAAGAGAGAGATGGAGGTCCCCACTTCTCATAAGAGCTTACCCTCTAAAGAAGAGAGGCAGGAAGACAGAGAGTACCCAGCTGACGATAAGATCTTGCACTCCACAGAAGAGTGACATAGATGGAAAACGACTCTGCCGTACAAAATTGTGTTCCTCGGGGAACCACTGATCTGTGATGTTCCAGGTAATGACCACCACTGAACAAGGTATGATAATTCTTAAGATGTCATAGCTACAGGGCATTATTGAGACGCTCATAGGGCAATGCAAAATTACGTTAGTCCAGTCTCTGATGTTTTTTATTTTTGCAAACTGTGAATTGAGTTGCAAAATGTTTGAATTCACTTGAAACTATAGATTTCAGAAAATTCAACTTGATCCTCCGTGGAACAGTCCACTGATATCTAATTGACATCTTTATGCCTGTACCGTGCACAGAAAGAAAGCTGCCACTCAATGGCAAGAGGCAGATAGTTGGAGACGATTAATTATGAGAACAATATAGCAGGAGCCCGTCAGTGAATGGGTATCAGAGCAGCAACAGGAAAAGAAAAGCAGTGTTTTTAGCAAAACTAGAGCAAGCAGCCCAGAAAATGAGATTAGACATTAGATTTAGGGCCGCTTTCCCTATTTTATACTTTTCTCAGGAGCGGCAGCATAAACCTGTGACATTCTTTTTCACTTTTAATTACAATTTCACGATGAAAGGGGCAAAAACGTACATTTCTTAAGTCAACTGTAAGCATATAAAGCCTTACCTTTGCATATGTTTGCAAGTTATAGCATTTTCTTTCATACACATTTCTTGTACCCTTTTGGCACTGGTGTTATTTTCACATAAAAAACAGAAACATTGCCAAAAATGGTGTGAAGGGAGCCTAAGGTTTTCATAAAAAAAAGCGAGACTTGCTGTAGTCTCCAGCGTGAGCCCTGATAACCTTCCCACTAAAGATATTGTGCAGTGTTATGCTACAACCTGCTGGTAGTGAGCAGAACAGCAGCGGACATGATAAGGGTTTCTTTTTTTTCCATGATTAAATGCAACACTATTATTTTTTATCTTAAAACCATAAGTTTTAACACCTTCATGACCTTGGGATTTTCCGTTTTTCCGTGTTCGTTTTTCGCTCCCCTCCTTCCCAGAGCCATAACTTTTTTATTTTTCTGTCAATATCGCCATGTGAGGGCTTATTTTTTGTGGGACGAGTTGTACTTTTGAACGACATCATTGGTTTTAGCATGTTGTGTACTAGAAAACGGGAGAAAAATTCCAAGTGTGGTGAAATTGCAAAAAAAGTGCAGTCCCACACTTGTTCTTTGTTTGGCTTTTTTGCTAGGTTCACTAAATGCTGAAACTGACCTGGTATTATGATTCTCCAGGTCACTACAAGTTCATAGACACCTAACATGACAGGTTATTTTTTATCTAAGTGGTGAAAACAAATTCCGAACTTTGCTAAAAAAAAATAAATTGCGCCATTTTCCGATACCCATAGCGTCTCCATTTTTCATGATCTGGGGTGGTTGAGGGCTTATTTTTTGCGTGCTGATCTGGCCTTTTTTAATTATACCATTTTGGTGCAGATACATTCTTTTGATTGCCCGTTATTGCATTTTAATGCAATGTCACCGTGACCAAAAAAACATAATTCTGGCGTTTCAAATTTTTTTCACAGGGTGGTGCCCACAGCTACTGGGGATCAGTAACCATAGAGGTCTGAAGGACCTCTATGGTTACTATACAGAAGCATCGCTGACCCCCAATCATGTGACGGGGTTCAGCGATGCGCTCATTTCCGGCCGCCTGGCCGGAAGCGCCGGTTAAATGCCACTGTCAGCGTTTGACAGCGGCATTTATCTAGTTAATAGCGGCGGGTGAATTGCGATTTCACCCGCCGCTATTGTGGGCACATGTCAGCTGTTCAAAACAGCTGACATGTCCCGGCTTTGATGTGGGCTCACCGCCGGAGCCTGCATCAAACCGGGGGTTCTGACCTTGGACGTACCATCCCGTCCAAGATCAGAAAGGGGTTAATCGTAGGACAAAACAATGGAAAGCATAAAATTACAATAATATGAGCAACTGTTTCAATCCATACCGTAACGATGAAGAAGGGAAAGTGAATTCTTCAAGTATGATCCTACAAAAATTGTAGTGTAGCATTAGGAAATGGGAGTTATGTAAACTGTATTTGTGGTTGGCCTCAATATGCATCTTGTGACTATAAAGGTTATGATCAGTGGCGTAACTACAAAGTTATGGGCCCCGGTGCGAACTTTCAAATGGGGCCCCTCACCATGCCAAAATATTTTCCACCCAAATTCACATTTTCCCTATTAATTTTGCACACTATAGCTTTATTGCAAAGTTGTATAGTGTGACCTCAGTTGTATAACTATCCAGGGCCCCATCCTGGCATATATTTGTCCCCCGTACTGCCATTGTTATGTAATGTATAAAAGAAAATAAACCATTATACTCATCAGGGGCTAACATAGAAGTCATGGGGATCCATATGAGAAGTATAATGCACCCCCATAGTACTCCTTATAGTATAATACACTCCCCATAGTCCCCCATATAGTATTGTACACTCCTCAGTCCTCCATATAGTATAATACACTCCTCCGTATATTAAAATACACTCCTCATAGTCCTCCATATAGCATAATACACTCTTCGTAGTGCTCCATATAGTATAATACACTGCTCAGTCCTCCATATAGTATAATACACCCCTCATAGTCCTCCATATAGTATAATACACTCCTCAGTCCTCCATTTAGTATTATACACTCCACATAGTCCTCCATATATTAAAATACACTGCTCAGTCCTCCATATAGTATAATACACTCCTCATAGTGCTCCATATAGTATAATGCACCGCCATCGTCATCCATGTTGTACAATTCACTTCCTATAGTATGATGGACCATAGTTCTTCATATAGTATAATATATTCCCCATAGTCCTCAATTCAGTATAATGCAGCCCACATATAGTATAATACAGCCACCCCACAGAGTATACTACAGCCCTGCCATACATTACAATGTAACCCCCATAGAATATAATGCAGCCCCCCTCACAGTGTAATGCAGCCCCTCCATACAGGGGCAGTGAGAAAGACATGAGCAAATGGTGACTAGGGGGCAGGGGACAAGGACACAAGGGGAGTAGGGGAGACAGGCACAATGGTAACATAGGGGGGCTGGAGAGCAAGAAAGACAGGCACAAGGGGACACGTGGGGGCTAGGAGGCAGGGGAGAAGGTTACAAGGGGACTAGTGGGCAAGGGAGACTGACACAAGGGGGCAAGGGAGACTGGCACAAGGGGACACACAGGGACTAGTTGGCCAGGGAGACTGAGAAGGGGACACACAGGGACTAATGGGCAAGGAAGACTGGCACACAGGGACAAGGGACACAAGCATAAGGGGACAAGGGAGACAGGCGCAAGGGGACACACAGGTACTAGTGGGCAAGGGACACTGACACAAGGCTACACATGGGGACAAGGGATAGAAGCACAAGGGGACTCAGGGACTAGGAGGAAGGGGAGAAGGGCACAATGGGACACACGGGGACTAGGGTGCAATGGAGACAGGCACAAGAGGACACAAGGGGACTCCAAGGGCAGAGTAGATAGGGACGCAAGGGGACAGAGGAAGATGGGAGGGGGGGGAGACTTGGGAGGAGGGAAGAAGGGGGCACAGGGATTACAAGGACAGGGTAGATGGAGAACACACGGTGAGAAAGGGGACAGGGGAGACTTGAGAGCAGGGCAGATGAGTCACATGGGGACAAGGGGCAGGGAATGCATGGGGGGTGCAGGAGGACTCAGGGCATGGGAGATGAGGAGCATTGGGAGACCAGGGGAGAAGGAACAAGGTGTGTACGGGGAGCCCAGAGGAGCACCATGACCTGAACCTGGGGACCTACTAGGACATGGGGCACGGGACAGCAGGGACGAAACGGGGCTGGTATCACAGGGGGCCAGGGACGCTGGGGGCCGAGACGGCGACACACGGGCAGCAGACACACCTCACTTCCGCCGGTCCCGTACACCTCCATGTTCATCCCCGGATCCTCCATATGGCTGAGCCGCTGCGGCATCCCCCTCCTGGGCGGCTTGGTCCACGTGCCCCCCACAAGCTCCGGAACCGCCTGTTCCCGGTCCCAGCAGCCGCCACAGGCTTTGCCAATATGGCGGCCACCATCACCTGTGCAGATGCTGCACTGCCTTGGCCCCACACACAGCGGGTGCGCGATGAAGTGATGTCATCACGCACCCGCAGTATCAGAGGCAGAGGGGAATGATGGGAGAGGGAGCATCAGCTGACGCTCTCTCCTCCATCATTGCTTTGAACTGTACCGGCATCATAAACGCCGGTATAGTTCACTGCGGCAGCTGCGACGGGGGCAGTCGGGTGCCTCTGACCTATCAGGCCCCTGACTTGCCAGTCTGTCGTAGTTACACCCCTGCCTCACACACACTACAGATATCACACACACACTTCAGATATCACACACACACACACACACTACAGATATCACACACACTCACACACACACACTACAGATATCACACACACACTACAGATATCACACACACTACAGATGTCATATACACACTACATATATAACACGCACTACAGATGACACACACACACACTACAGATATCACACACACACACACACTACAGATATCACACACACACTACAGATATCACACACACACTACACATATCACACACACACACTATAGATGTCATACACACACTACATATATAACACACGCACTACAGATATCACACACACACACTACAGATATCACACACACACACACTACATATATAACACACGCACTACAGATATCACACACACACACACACACACACTACATATATAACACACACACGCACACACACACACACACACTATAGATATCACACACAAACACACCAGCTCATACACACATCTCACACTCCTCTCTGGTAAAGGGGAGGCTGATATTAACCTGCAGCACCTCAGCGTCTCCTGCTTGCACACCGCTGTCATGTCCCGCCCCTCCCCCGCTCTCCCCTTCAGTCCCGGGGCTCAGAGCAGGAGACGCTGTCACAGTCTCACAGTGCTGACTGGAGCTGCTTCCAAGTTCCTCTCCCATACCCCGGCTGCCCCCTCCCCCTAGATATGCCTGGGACTGTTGCCGTGCGGGAGGGATCTCCTCCTGCACTGCAACATGGTGTTGGCCGGTGCCTCTGATCTGCCGGGCGGAGGGCCCCTGACCAGCCGGGCCCCGTCGCAATGGCGACCGCTGCGACCGCGGTAGTTACGCCACTGGTTATGATACCATTACAGAGATTTGAGAGTGGAGATGAGGGGATCGATCTGCCGAGGATCGAGTTTGAGTCCAACTTCCTGAAACTCATAATTTCACATGAATTTGAACACCTTGACATTTGATTTGTGGTTCACAGAAAAAAACTTGCCCGTTACTATTTCCCATACTGCTGAAGCATCAGAGGGCAGATTCATTTCATTTTACGTTGCCGCATGGACCACCCCATAATGCTGTGCAGATATGGCATCTAGCAGATTATTACACCTTGTACATTGGTGGTCAGTACCTGGGTCAGGTGGGAGGGAGCCGGGTAAGTATTTTATTAACAGCGGGGTGGGGGGGGGGGGGGTGGGGGGCACACAGAGGGTGGGAGGGGATTGGGGACAGGGATCTTTTTGAAACACCAAAAAAAAAAAAAAAAGAAGATTTTTCATATCTTCCCTCCAGCGAACGCTGCTGGAGAGAAGAAATGAATGGCGGCTTCAGCACCACGCTGGGGGGACAGCGCTTACTGTAGCGCTGTCTCCTGCACGGCACACGGACTGCACACGGACAGCATCCGTGTGCGGTACGTGTTTTACATGGACCCATTGACTTTAATGGGCCCGTATAATACGTGCGCTCCCACGAACACTGACATGTCTCCGTGTTTTTGAAACGGACACACGGTCCGTGAAAACACGCTGACATGTGCAGAGACACATTGATTTTAATGTGTCTACGTGAGTCAGTGTCTCCGGTACGTGAGGAAACTGTCACCTCATGTACCGGAGCCACTGACGTGTGAAATCGGCCTCATGCGCAGTGCATGTCAGGAAGTCTCTAAGGCCAGTGTATAGAAGCTGCAGCACTGACAGCTTCAATAACATGCTGATCTGCATGCTATAGAAGTGATCAGCCTGCGCAAAATGAGTGTCTCATAGTGGGACTAATTGTAAAAATATTTTTTAAAAATAATACAAAATAATAATAAAAAAATCAATATTTATTCCAGCAATAAATAAATATTTGAATAAAAAAATCTAAACAATAAAAGTATACATATTTAATATAGCCGCGTCCGTAACGTCCCGAACTATTAAACTGTCCCACTAGTTAATCCCTTTAGTGAACACCATTAAAAAAGAGGCAAAAAAATGCTTTATCATCATACCGCTGAACAAAAAGTGGAATAACACGCGATAAAAAAAGACGGATATAAATAAACATGCTATGGCTGAAAATGTCATCTTGCCCCACAAAAAACAAGCCACCATATATTTCCATCACCGGAAAAATAAAAAAGTTACGGCTCTCAGAATAAAGCGATGTAAAAATAATAATTTTTTTTATATAAAATAGCTTTTATTGTATAAAAGTGCCAAAATATAAAAAAATATATATAACTGAGATATCGCTGTCATCATACTGACCCGAAGAATAAAACTGCTTTATAAATTTTACCACATGTGGAACGGTATAAATGCCTCCCCCAAAAAGAAATTCATGAATTGCTGGTTTTTGTTCATTCTGCCTCACAAAAGTCGAAATAAAAAGCGATCAAAAATTGTGCTCGAAAATGGTACCAATTAAAAATGTAAACTCGTCCTGCAAAAAACAATATCTCACATGACCCTGTGGGCCAAAATATGGAAAAATTATAGCTCTCAAAATGTGGTGCTGCAAAAGCTATTTTTTGCAATAAAAAGCATCTTTTAGTGTGTGACAGCTGCCAAACATAAAAACCCACTATAAAAACCAATTATAAATAGTAAATCAAGCCTTTATCACCCCCTTAGTTAGGAAAAAATAATAAAATAAAAAAAAATACTTATTTCCATATTCCTATTAGGGTTAGGGTTGGGGCTAAAGTTAGGGTTGGGGTTGGAGCTAAAGTTAGGGTTAGGGTTGGGGCTAAAGTTAGGGTTAGGGTTGGGGTTAAAGTTAGGGTTAGGGTTGGGGCTAAAGTTAGGGTTAGGGTTGGGGTTAAAGTTAGGGTTACAGTTGGGGCTAAAGTTAGGATTACAGTTACGTTTGGAATTAAGGTTAGGGTTGGAATTAGGGTTAGGTGTTATGGTCTGGTGATTAAGGAGCGACATGCGACTAGCTCTGAGCAGGTGGTAACTATACTGACCGCAGTCCCTAAGCTCGACACAACACTAGAAGTAGCCGTGGAATGCTCCTAACTCTGCCTAGGCATCTCGTCACAGCCTAAGAGCTAACTACCCCTAAAGATAGAAGCAGGAAAACTATCTTGCCTCAGAGAAAATCCCCAAAGGATAGATTAGCCCCCCACAAGTAATGACTGTGAGAGGAGAAGGAAATGACATACGTAGTATGAAACAAGATTAAGCACAGGAGGCCACTCCTACCTAGATAGAAATAGTACAGGACAGAACGCTGTGCGGTCAGTAATAAAAACTAGAAAAAGTCCACCGCAGAGCAATGACTCCAGGCAGGAACAATTGACAACTGGCATTGAATGAGGGATAAGGCCAGACTAATATAGCCGAGCCAGAAAGACGATCAGGGAAAACAGCTGCTGAAGCTAAATCCAAGAAGCAGCCATACCACTCGAAACCACAGGAGGGAGCCCAAGAGCGGAATTCACAACAGTACCCCCCCTTGAGGAGGGGTCACCGAACCCTCACCAGAGCCCCCAGGCCGATCAGGACAAGCCAAATGAAAAGCACGAACCAAATCGGCGGCATGAACATCGGAGGCAACAACCCAAGAATTATCCTCCTGGCTATAACCCTTCTACTTGACAAGATACTGAAGCTTCCGCCTCGAAAAACGAGAATCCAAAATTTTCTCAACCACATATTCCAACTCCCCCTCAACCAACACCGGGGCAGGAGGATCAACAGATGGAACAACGGGCACCACATATCTCCGCAACAAAGATCTATGGAAAACATTGTGGATGGCAAAAGAGGCTGGAAGGGCCAAACGAAAAGACACAGGATTGATAATCTCAGAAATCTTATAAGGACCAATAAACCGAGGCTTGAACTTAGGGGAAGAAACCTTCATAGGAACATGACGAGAGGACAACCAGACCAAATCCCCCACACGAAGCCGAGGACCAACACACCGACGGCGGTTAGCAAAACGCTGAGCCTTTTCCTGGGACAACGTCAAATTGTCTACCACATGAGTCCAAATCTGCTGCAACCTGTCCACCACAGAATCCACACCAGGACAATCAGAAGGCTCAACCTGCCCTGAAGAAAAACGAGGATGGAAACCAAAATTACAAAAGAAAGGCGAAACCAAAGTAGCCGAACTGGCCCGATTATTAAGGGCAAACTCGGCCAACGGCAAGAAAGTCACCCAATCATCCTGATCAGCAGACACAAAGCATTTCAAATAGGCCTCCAAGGTTTGATTAGTTCGCTCAGTTTGACCATTTGTCTGAGGATGGAACGCCGAAGAAAAAGACAAATCAATACCCATCCTAGCACAAAAGGCCCGCCAAAACTTGGAAACAAACTGGGAACCTCTGTCAGACACAACATTCTCCGGAATGCCATGCAAACAAACCACATGTTGAAAAAACAATGGAACCAAATCAGAGGAGGAAGGCAATTTAGGCAAAGGTACCAAATGGACCATTTTAGAGAACCGGTCACAAACCACCCAGATAACAGACATCCTCTGGGACACAGGAAGATCCGAAATAAAATCCATGGAAATATGCGTCCAAGGCCTCTCCGGGACGGGCAAAGGCAAAAGCAACCCACTAGAGCGGGAACAGCAAGGCTTAGCCCGGGCACAAGTCCCACAGGATTGCACAAAAGAACGCACATCCCGCAACAAGGAAGGCCACCAAAAGGACCTAGCAACCAAATCTCTGGTACCAAAAATCCCAGGATGACCGGCCAACACAGAACAATGGACCTCAGAAATTACCTTACTTGTCCATCTATCAGGAACAAACAGCTTCCCCACAGGACAGCGGTCAGGTTTATCAGCCTGAAACTCCCGAAGCGCCCGCCGCAAATCAGGGGAGATGGCAGACAGAATCACCCCTTCCCTAAGAATGCCAACCGGCTCAAGGACTCCAGGAGAATCCGGCAAAAAACTCCTAGGGAGGGCATCCGCTTTAACATTCTTAGATCCTGGAAGATACGAGACCACAAAATCAAAACGGGAGAAAAACAGGGACCACCGAGCCTGTCTAGGGTTCAGCCGCTTGGCCGACTCAAGGTAAATCAGATTCTTATAATCGGTCAAGACCACAATGCGATGCTTGGCTCCCTCAAGCCAATGTCGCCACTCCTCAAATTCCCACTTCATAGCCAGCAACTCCCGATTGCCAACATCATAATTGCGTTCCGCAGGCGAAAACTTTCGGGAAAAGAAGGCACATGGCTTCATCAAGGAACCATCAGAATTCCTCTGTGACAAAACGGCCCCTGCCCCAATCTCAGAAGCGTCAACCTCAACCTGAAAGGGAAGAGAAATATCCGGCTGACGCAAGACAGGGGCAGAAGTAAATCGGCGTTTAAGCTCCTGAAAGGCCTCAACAGCCTCAGAGGACCAATTAGTCACATCAGCGCCTTTCTTCGTCAAATCGGTCAGGGGTTTAACCACACTAGAGAAGTTGGCAATGAAACGGCGATAAAAATTAGCAAAGCCCAAAAATTTCTGAAGGCTCTTCACAGATGTGGGTTGAATCCAGTCATGAATGGCTTGGACCTTAACAGGATCCATTTCTATAGACGAAGGGGAAAAAAAAAACCCCAAAAAAGAGACCTTCTGAACTCCAAATAGGCACTTAGACCCCTTCACAAATAGAGCATTATCACGAAGGATCTGGAATACCATCCTGACCTGCTTCACATGAGACTCCCAAACATTGGAAAAAATCAAAATATCATCCAAATACACAATCAAGAATTTATCAAGATAATTGCGGAAAATATCATGCATAAAGGACTGAAATACAGAAGGAGCATTAGAAAGCCGGAAAAGCATCACCAGGTATACAAAATGGCCTTCGGGCGTATTAAATGCAGTTTTCCATTCGTCACCCTGTTTAATACAAACAAGATTATATGCCCCTCGAAGGTCAATCTTGGTAAACCAACTAGCCCCCTTAATCCTAGCAAACAAATCAGAGAGCAAAGGTAAAGGGTATTGGAATATGACCGTGATCTTATTAAAAAGGCGATAATCAATACAGGGTCTTAAGGAGCCATCCTTCTTGGCAACAAAATAGAATCCCGCTCCCAATGGTGACGAAGACGGCCGAATATGCCACTTCTCTAAAGACTCCTTAACATAGCTCCGCATGGCGGCATGCTCTGGCACAGACAGATTGAAAAGTCGGCCCTTAGGGAACTTACAGCCAGGAATCAAGTCAATAGCACAATCACAGGGGAAGAGGAAATTGACATTAAAGGAACAACACTATGTACCCCTTGACAACCCCAACTAGTCACAGACATTGATTTCCAATCCAGCACTGGATTGTGTACTTGTAACCATGGAAAACCCAGTACAACAACATCATGTAAATTATGCAACACCAGAAAACGGCAATCTTCCTGATGTGCAGGATCCATGCACATAGTCAGCTGAGTCCAATACTGAGGTTTATTCTTGGCCAATGGTGTAGCCTCAAGGGTATGGGACTCTGCAAAGGCTGCAAAGAAAAACCACAGCGCCTAGCGAATTCTAAGTCCATTAAGTTCAGAGCAGCGCCCGAATCCACAAATGCCATGACAGGAAAAGATGACAATGAGCAAATCAGGGTCACAGACAGGAGAAACTTAGGCTGCACAGTACTAATGGTAACAGATCTAGCGACCCTCTCAATACGCTTAGGGCAATCAGAAATAGCATGAGCAGAATCACCACAGTAAAAACACAGCCCATTCTGACGTCTGTATCCCCTCTGTTCCGCTCTAGTCAAAATCCTATCACATTGCATGGCCTCAGGACTCTGCTCAGAGGACACTGCCATATGGTGCACCACTTTGCGTTCGCGCAGGCGCCGATCAATCTGAATGGCCAGAGACATAGATTCGCTCAAACCAACAGGCGTGGGTAAACCCACCATAACATCTTTAAGGGCTTCAGAAAGACCCTTTCTGAAAATTGCTGCCAGAGCGTCCTCATTCCATTTAGTGAGCACAGACCATTTTCTAAATTTCTGGCAGTATAATTCTGCCGCTTCCTGACCCTAACACTGGGCCAATAGTGTTTTCTCAGCATGCTCTACAGAGTTAGGTTCGTCATACAATAATCCGAGCGATTGAAAGAATGCATCTATATTGAGCAATGCCAGATCCCCTGACTCAAGAGAGAATGCCCAGTCCTGAGGGTCGCCACGCAGCAGAGAAATAACTATCTTTACTTGCTGAATGGGGTCACCAGAGGAACGGGGTTTCAGAGCAAAAAACAATTTGCAGTTATTTTTAAAGTTCAAAAACTTAGATCTATCCCCGTAAAACAAATCCGGAGTAGGAATTCTAGGCTCTAAGGCCGGAGTCTGAACAACATAATCTTGAATACTCTGTAATCTTGCAGCAAGCTGATCCACACGAGAAAACAACCCCTGAACATCCATGCCTGCATCCAAATCCTGAATCACCCAGAGATAAGAGGAAGGAAAAAGACAAAACAAACTAAAGAAAAAAAAAGGCTCAGAACTCTTTTTCTTTTCCTTCTTTTGAGATGCATTCAGCTCATTTTTGGCCAGTTGTACTGTTATGGTCTGGGGATTAAGGAGCGACATGTGACTAGCTCTGAGCAGGTGGTAACTATACTGACCACAGTCCCTAAGCTCGACACAACACTAGAAGTAGCCATGGAATGCTCCTAACTCTGCCTAGGCATCTTGTCACAGCCTAAGAGCTAACTACCCCTAAAGATAGAAGCAGGAAAACTATCTTGCCTCAGAGAAAATCCCCAAAGGATAGATTAGCCCCCCACAAGTAATGACTGTGAGAGGAGAAGGAAATGACATACGTAGTATGAAACAAGATTAAGCACAGGAGGCCACTTCTAGCTAGATAGAAATAGTACAGGACAGAACGCTGTGCGGTCAGTAATAAAAACTAGAAAAAGTCCACCGCAGAGGAATGCAAAAATCTCCACACCTGACTAAAAGTGTGGAGGGCAAACTCTGCTGCCCAGAGCTTCCAGCCTAGCTGAATAGATCCATACTGATAAGCTGGACAAATGAACAAAACATAGAAAGTGCTGAACAACAAAGTCCACAACAAGTGAACTGCAAAAGGACAAGCAAGGACTTAGCTTTTGCTGAACTGGTCAGAGTGTCAGGAAAATCCTAAGAGCAATGACTCCAGGCAGGAACAATTGACAACTGGCATTGAATGAGGGATAAGGCCATACTAATATAGCCGAGCCAGAAAGACGATCAGTGAAAACAGCTGCTGAAGCTAAATCCAAGAAGCAGCCATACCACTCAAAACCACAGGGGGGAGCCCAAGAGCGGAATTCACAACAGTTAGGGGCGTGTTTGGGTTAGGTTTGTGGTTAGTAGGGTTGAGCGAAACGGGTCGGCCACTTTCAGAAGTCTCCGACTTTTGGCAAAGTCGGGTTTCATGAAACTCGACCCGACCCCTGTGTGGGGTCGGCCATGAAGTCGGCGATCTTCTGAATGTGGTATCGGAATTCCGATCCCGATTTCCAATATGTTTGCAATATCGGAAATCGGTATCGGAATCCATATTTAATGTAAAATAAAGAATTAAAATAAAAAATATCGCTATACTCACCCTCTGACGCGCCCTGGTACTAACCGGGAACCTTCCTTCCTTCGAATCAGCGCTTCCAGGACCTTGCGTGATGTCGCGGTGACGTCGCGGCTTGTGATTGGTCGCGCGAGCGGTCACATGGGTGGCCGCGCGACCAATCACAAGCCGCGACGTCACATCGACGTCACCGCAAGGTCCTGGAAGCGCTGATTCGAAGGAAGGAAGGTTCCCGGTTAGTACCAGGGCGCGTCAGAGGGTGAGTATAGCGATATTATTTATTTTAATTCTTTATTTTACACTTAAATATGGATCCCAGGGCCTGAAGGAGAGTTTCCGCTCCTTCAGACCCTGGGAACCATTGGAAACCCAATGCACTGCATTGGGTTTCGAGTTTCGGCCGACCCCGACCCCGACTTTTTTATAGGATCGGCCGATTTCACTCTACCCGACTTTTGAAAAAGTCGGGTTTCGTGAAACCCGACCCGATCCTATAAAAGTAAAGGTCGCTCAACCCTAGTGGTTAGGTTTATGGTTAGTGTTGGGATTAGGATTAGAGGTGTGTTGAGGTTAGGGTTGGAGTTAGAATTGGGAGGTTTACACTGTTTAGGCACATCAGGGGCTCTCCAAACGCGACATGGCACCTGATCTCAATTCCAGCCAATTCTGTGTTGAAAAAGTCAAATGGTGCTCATTCCCTTCCAAGTTCTTCCATGCGCCCAAACAGTGGTTTGCCCCCACATATGGAATATCAGCGTACTTAGGGCAAGTTGCACAATAATTTTCGGGGTCCGATTTCTCCTGCTACCCTTGGGAAAATAAAAAATTGGGGACTAAAAGATCATGTTTGTGGAAAAAATATGTTTTTTTTATTTTCACGCACTGGCACTCTAAATTTTAGTGAAGCACCTGGGGTTCAAAGTTCTCACCACACATCTAGATAAGTTCCTTTTGGGGGTCTAGTTTCCAAAATGGGTGACTTGTGGGGGGTTTCCACTGTTTAGGCACATCAGGGGCTCCCAAACATGACATGGCGTCCAATCTCAATTACAGCCAATTTTGCATTAAAAAAGTCAAACAGCACTTCTTCCCTTCCGAGCTCTGCCATGTCCCCACCGTATCACCGTAATCAGTACAAATTGCTCAATAACTTTTGGAGTCCTGAAACACATGGGAAAATTAAAATGGGTGGTGAAAAGATCATTTTTGTGGAAAATATATGATTTATTAATTTTACGGCACTACGTTATGTTTGTGTGAATCCCTTGGGGTTCAAAGTTCTCATCACACATCTAGATAAGTTCCTTGGGGGGTCTAGTTTCCAAAATGTTGTCACTTGTGGGGGGTTTCCACTGTTTAGGCACATCAGGTTCCGATCTCAATTCCAGCCAATTTTGCGTTGAAAAGTCAAACGGCGCTCCTTCCATTCCATGCTCTGCCACGTGCCCAAACAGTGATTCCCCCCCACATATGGGGTATCAGCGTACTCAGGACAAATTGCACAATAAATTTTAGGGTCCAATATCTCCTGTTACTCTTGGAAAAATAAAAATAAACTGGAACTGAAATTTTTTTTGTTAAAAAATTAAATGTTCATTTTTTTTCTCTCTGAAGAGATAATTTGCATATTTCCCAGAGGAGCATTGCGAATTTAAGTCTCGTCACCTCGACATGCTTATCATGTCACTCTCCGCAAGGAGAAACGATACTTCTTGGATCTCGGTCAGACGCCTCTCAATCAGCCAAACCAGATCTCCACTTTGCACTGACGAGGGGCAGTACCCCGAAACACAGTGTCTGCAAATTGAGATTCTGGTTTGGCTATTATCCTAGGTCATGTGACAAGGCTCGTTAAAGGGTCGACATTGACTGTTAGGATTGCTACTTCCTATAGGTGGCACTAGAGTTCTAGTCCTCTTCCTCTCTGAAGAGACAATTTGCATTTTTTTTAAACATTGCAAAAATTCCTGTGAAGCACCAAAGGGTTAATAAACTTCTTGAATGTGGTTTTGTGCACCTTGAGGGGTTCAGTTTTTAGAATGGTGTCACATTTGGTTATTTTCTATCATATAGACCCCTCAAAGTGACTTCAAATGTGATGTGGTCCCTAAAAAAATGGTGTTATAGAAATGAGTCAACTTTTAACCCATATAACTCCCTAACAAAAAAAAATTTGGTTCCAAAATTGAGCTGTAGTAAAGAAGACATGTGGGAAATGTTACTTATTAAGAATTTTGTGTGACATATCTGTGTGATTTAAGGGCATGAAAATTCAAAGTTGGAAAATTGCGGAATTTTCAAAATTTTTGCCAAAGTTCCACTTTTTTCCACAAATAAACGCAAGTTATTTTGATTCTCTTAATATATTGCGGTTGTCATTTATATATGCACTGTGTATTTACAATTGCTCATTTTGCCTTTCTACCCAGCTAATTCTTGTCTTTTTGTTAGGTCTGTGACATCATGTGGTTAAAAACTGACAAGCTGATTCCATCGAAGCTCTATGTAAAAGCGGGAGTTTGCATCTCGGCTTTGGGAAAATGGCCGCCGCGATCTCTAATGCGCACGCGCGGCATCCCGCGGCCATTTTCCTGAAGCCCCGTGCAGCAGAGCACTTCATCTGCGCACGCGCGGCCCCAGGAAGATGGCCGCCCCCACCGATGCAAGGGATTACAGCGCAGATCGCGCGCTGTGTCTTCACGTGGGCGCAGGGAATTCGGACCTTGGACATGCGCACACCACTACGCCACCAACGGAAAGCTGGGGAAGAAAAGAGCGCAGTGAACACGCCCACCTGACCAGACCAGCCTGATTGACAGGCGAAAATGGCGACTTTGGTAATGTATTTCTCAGCATACATGGGGAATCAGGGTACACTACATACACTATAGTAACGCACAGCGCAGGCCCTATTTAACAGTATTTATAGCTCAATCTGAAAAAACGGGGTGACAGGTTCCCTTTAAAGGCTCTTGGTTACACCTGGGGTCCAATAAAATTTTACTTGTGAAGAAGCTACAAGCTTGGTGAATACATGGTGTTCCAAAAGTGATTGCAAACAGAGGTAGATGATTGGAATAGTAGACTTACACTATGTGATGCTTTACACAATCTACTGACAAAATCCTCAGCAACTCCTCTGACATATTGTCTGTGCCACATATATTACAGCAAAGCCCTCTGACAGTGTTTGGGGCATCCACTTTATCACTTTATGTGATTGCCTCTTTTGAAAGTTATGCACTGCCAGTGTCGGACTGGGATGCCAGTAACCACCTCCAGGGCCCCACTTTTCAGCTACATGCAAATGTGACATTATCCTCAATCACAAATTTATATAACACTGAGCTGGGTACATTGTTACATGAATAAGATGCTGCCTTTGTCTGTACATAGTGATTCAAGTATACAGTGCCAAGTACTGCTCATACAAGAGAGTGGTGGCCCACTCTTACACAGGGGCCCACCATAGGATTCTCCAGTTTTCCTGTGGGCCAGTCTGCACCTATGCACTGAAATAGCACTTCTGGCAAACTTGCACATGGCTCACTCACCAAGTTATTGCTTATCAGTCTCTCATACTCCTGCACAAGTCTTCTTGCAGTCTCTGTGTTGGCAAATCTCTTACTCCCTTTGGTTTGGTTACACCCTTATGCTAGAAATAAGTCTTTGCTTCCCCCTACTATGGCTAATATTCACTCTCTGGCAGATTCATTCTTTAGTTACCGAAATAATCCCCAGCAATAAAATAATATAGAAATAATCCTCTCTCAGTAATAGTGGCACTTGCTCTCACAAGTAGACTCGTCTACCACACCTGGAATAGACTATGTGATGGCAGTACCAGTTGAAGCATCCTGCTTTGCTTTTGTACATCCCATAGTATAGGACAAGGATAGCGCACCAAATTCATCAAGAGAACTCTATTTGACAAGATTTGTTTAATCAATTCCCACTTTCTGTATCGCAATACAAGTTAACTGGCAGATCTGCAACATTGTCCATATGGCATGCGTCTGACCTCTGGTGATTGACAAACCATACCTGGTTTAGCATATGCACATGACTCCCTCTTTTTACCCAAATCAATCACTGTCTCTAGCTTGGGCCCCATCATCTGAGTGTCTACATCGCTTGCTGCACCCAGAAGTGTAGTAAAGCGACCTCAGTAACAGGATAGAAAATTTGTGGGCTGGCTCACTTGGATACTAGAACTTAGACTACAGATAATGCATGGTCAGGGAAAGCGATCACAGTCAATCACTACAGAAGGAGATGTGCACATATGTGAAACCAGTGGAAGAATTGAAGTGGACTCTTCAGTTCAATACAATAGTCCATTCAAGCACTCAGCCATCTCAAGCGGTCGTCACTGATACTTCCAGAAGTTTTGCTTTGCAAGTGGCTTTAGAGAGGTACAGAGGGAGGATCAGGTATTAACCTATTCTAAGAAATGCTGAATACAGGAGGAGAATGTAACTGAATCTCTTTTTCTCTCTCAAGCAACCAGCTACACATCTGGGTGAAAAAAATAGTGCCTGCCCACATCAGGTGAAATGCTCAGTATGCAAATCAAGGGGGTGCAACGATGCACCGAGCTCTTGGCCATGCCAAGGGTGCACCGAAGCCCCCTCTTTTGCATATGGAATAAAATAAGCTTTAGAATTAATTACAGTAATTAAATATATACTGCCTATATAACTTTTTATAGAGGTTAAGTCCCCTATAGAACTGTAAAATTAGTTTAATTTGCATTTTAGAGGGTCACTCTAATTTATTTTGTGGCTAATAGAGATGAGCGAACCGCAAGTGGAAAGTACTGAACTTCGAACACGGACTTCTCTTGGAATTCGTTTTACACTTCGGGAGGAAATCGGGAGAGAAGAGAGAGAGAACCCCAACTTCCATGGGTCCGCTCATAACTAGGTGCTAATTATACTTCCAGTTTATTTAAAATTATTTTTGCAATTTGAGATTTACAGGGTAATATTGCAGGTAATGGCTCTAAGTTCTGGAAGAGGCCCAAACTTTCTGCAAGGCGTGTGATTTGGGTACCAAGAATTTTAGGTCAGGAGACAAGATTTGTTTAACCAATTCCTAAACATTGCTCATTGTTCACATAATCTTGAAAACAGGCTCCAAATATAGCACAATAAAATCTCTAAAACAACTAGGTAATTTGTGTAAACCATGTGCCAGGATGGGGCATAAATTCTTAATCAGTTTAACAATGCAGAGCTGTACAAACGAGTGTAATTCACAGATTGAGATGCTATTAATAAATTTCTCTTTTTATTTTGATTCAATTTGGCAGCTGAACTCAAGGAGATGTTTAGTAACAATTAATATTTCAACACAATTATTATGATAGTCTAAATGTGTTTTGAGCAGTGGCAGTGAGAAAATTAAGAGCATCATAGTAACTCACTTCAATAATTTCTGCCTATTGGATTTATTATTCTTTTTAGAACTGTACAGAGTAGTTTACAGAATAAGCCAGATGCATAGTTAAAAAAATAAACTATTTCCACCATTTTTAAGAGATATAGCATTAATTGAGTATTATGATGTGTGAGTGGTTGACACACTTGTAGCCTCCTTCACCCAGGACATACAGTTTATCCACCGCTGCTAGACGTTTTCCTGGAACGTTTCCCGCATCTGAAACACCACTTGTGAGGGGTTGACACACTTAGCTGCTCCTCGAGGTAGACATAGGACCACGTTTGGTAAAAGACTCTGGGTGGTTTATTGCATCATAAACCAGGAACCCAAACTGGTAGCAGAAAAACAGCCTGTCTGGCTCAAGAGAAACAAAAGTTCATAAACAGCCCTGCCCAGTACTTCCGGGGCAACACCTACAGGAGCTAATGTATGGAGACTTTTTTCCTCCAGACTACACAGACAGACAAAAAAAACTGGCTGGACATTTAACTCCCTCCAGCCACACCCTGGAGGTGGGGACATGATGGCGTCCCGCCCATCTCTGACCTACCCACCATGAAAGCCATGCCCATATAGCAACTGGATTGCTCTCAGCACATATGATGCTGGATAGAACACTTGTGGCTTTCACATCACGCAGGAGAGCAATCATTGTGAGACATCTCCCCTCATGTACTACATCAGTGACCCTGTCACAGATGTCACAGACAGATAACAATTTCTAGGGTTGTGTGAAATGGGGAAAAAAGGAATGGTAAATGGCTGAGAATTGCTATTTCTTGTTGCATCTAGCAATATTCATAGAAGACAGCTGTGGCACAAGTTTTTAAAGGTGGTGACTTGCCCCCAAATTGCCTAGATTGCAAACATCTGTGGGATGCGGGTAAAACAAGTGTGGTACATGGAGGCCATACAACACAACTTACAAGACTTAAAGGGGTAAAGAATAGTACTGAGCGAGCGTGCTAGTCACTACTTGTTACTCGCTCAAGTATCGGTGCGTTCGAGATGCTCATTACTTGATGAATATTTTTTGAATACTCAAACGGGAACTCGAATTCAAACGCCGCATGTTTAGCACTTTTTAGACGGCCAATAAACATGTGGGGATTGCCTGCCAACCAATGCAGTTCTGTAGCCATCTTGGTTTTGGCATTTCAGTGATTGGCTGGCCACATAGTGTCATCAGGTCTTTATAAGACCCGTGACGCTATGCTCATCATACTTTACCCTGGAAACAGGAAGAGCAGGGAGAGATGCTGCTGAGAGAAGCACAGAATTGTAGTTGCGTGTTAGGCAGGCTTTCAACCACATTTATATTTATTTCAATTACAACAACAGTCCTTCTTAGGGCTAATGATAATTAATAGTAATACTTGTGTTAGTAGCACTTAGACTGGTTTCACATTAGCGTTTTTTGCGCGACGTAGGCCTGTGTACTGTCCGCATGCATCTTGCTTACCTATCTTTAACATTGTGTACGCAGGGACATGTGTTGGCATCAGTTTGTGTGAGGATGCATGCGGATGCATCCTCATGCGTCATTTCGCAGTGTCTGACGAATGCAACATGTTACATTTTTTGAGGTGTCAAATATGTGCAGGCATACGAATGCGGATGAGTGCGTATAAACAACGCATTACTTTCTATGGGAAGGCATTGGTGCGCATGGATAAGCGCATGGATGCATTCGATGCACATGCGTACTTTAGACTGAACATGTCCAAGAACTGGTTTCAGCCACTCAAAAATCCAAGCTGTCTAAAAAAAAGAATGTGGACACTGTAATTCCAGTACTCTCAGGACTCTTGAAGTGATCACAACAATCTGGATGTGCTACCAAGACTCTAGATTTCATCTGAAGACTCTGGATGTGAGCATAGAAGCTATGAAAATGTCTGTCTGTCTCTATCACTGCAGTCTGTACTCTGTCTCTTTGTGTTTGTCATGCTATGCAGTGTGTACTCTGTCTCTCTTGCAGCCATCTATTCCAAGATGTCCTCGAGTGAAGACCTGAATTCTTCCCAGAGTGGACAAGACACAGATGAAGTGAATACATTTGCTGTACTGATTGGTATGTATTGACTGTCAATACGACACATAAATAAGATATCAAAAATCAAAATCATGTATTTTCTTTACAGGACACTTCCGGTGCTGAACAGCCAGAGCAGTTGAAGGATGATTCTTCCCAGGGTCGCCGGGCCCGAGTTCCTGAGGTGGAAAGAGGCATGTAAGTAGTTTTGATTGTTTTTTTAGTTTAAGCGTTTCAACTTTAAAACTATGACTTAATTTTTTTGTGTTTCTTTGATGTCTTGGTTCAACAATGTGAGGAAGCCAACACCATCATTGACAATGATCAACTGCTTCATCTTGCGCAAGAGCGAGTAGCATTGTGGGACACTCGTGATCATCAACATTCTGACTCAGTAGTGATTTGACGACTCTAGGAAGAAATTGCCCGATCACCCTTGGCTAATTGGGACCATGCCACCACACAAGTCAGAAAGGATACCCATGTGTCTATTGTATTGTTGAGTGAAGTAGTAATGGGTGTTTCACTTGAGGTGTTTTATTAGTAGTAAAGTCAGCAAACATTACAGGTACATTTACTTACAAGTGTATTATACCACATCGTCTTGCCATGACACACATCCAATATCCGTAACAAAGTAAGCAGCAAATGTATTCCTCATCTGAGCAACTTCCACTGCAGTCCTCAGAGGGTGTTCACAGTAATCCTGCAAAGTGCTAGCAACAGTTTTGTCAAGTTCTAATTGTTGTCGCTCTTTTGCCAGGATGTAATTGTGCACAACAACACATGCTTTGACAACATCATCAATTTTCGCAGTTTTTTGATTGAAAATGGAAAAAAAAGGAAATGGCTTTTCTAATAATAATACTAATGACATGTATTTGTTTTTCACAATTATTTACCTCAGGGTCACCAACTGATGTTCCTCAGCAGGAATTGCTCAACGTAGTTTTGTGTCCTGCCTGGTGATGGATCCTCGGACACATTGCAACAAGTCATCGAAGCTCTGTTCTGACATCCTCGTGTAGTCAAAACTTTTCTAGGTTTTCACGCAACTCGGTGTACAACGAGCGGTAGGCTCCATGGCTCTCTCGGGCTTCAATGATGGGGTGTTGCCAGTAGCTATGACGACGCCTTCTCCGTCTTTCTCCTCTTCTTTCTTCTTCACAAGCCACAGCAAAGGCAAAAGCCAATTTCAATGCCAGATCGAGATTACGATAGAAGCCATCAGTGAGCGGGGGCACTGTTATGACCTGGTGGTTAAGATCACCCGGCACGACCTGATAGTTAAACTGACACAAGACAAGCTCTGGGATGTTGGAACTCTGCTGACCGCAAGCCCTAATCCTATCACACACACTAGAAATAGCCGTGGAGCGTACCTGACTCTCCCTAGACGCCTCTTCACAGCCTAAGAGTTAGCTAGCCCTAAAGATAGAAAATAAAGCCTACCTTGCCTCAGAGAAATTCCCCAAAGGTAAAGGAAGCCCCCCACATATATTGACTGTGAGTTAAGATTTCAGCAAAGGGAGGCCAGACTTACTAAACAGACAGAGGATAGGAAAGGTATCTTTGCGGTCAGCACAAAAAACTACAAAAGACCACGCAGAGTGTGCAAAAAGACCTCCGCACCGACTAACGGTGCGGAGATGCCACTCTGCATCCCAGAGCTTCCAGCTAGAAAGACAAAATCATGATAACCAGCTGGACAAGGAAACAATGAACAAATAATAACTATCAGGAACTTAGCTTCTGCTGGAGAAGACAGGTCACCAGAAAGATCCAAGAGCGAACTGAACCAATGCAGGAACATTGACAGCTGGCATTGAGTAACGATCTGAGTGGAGTTAAATAGAGCAGCCAACCACAGGATAAACCACGTCACCTGTGTAAGGAACCTCAGAAGCAGCAGCTCCACTCACAGCCACCAGAGGGAGTCCATAGACAGAACTCGCCGAAGTACCATTCACGACCACAGGAGGGAGCTCGACAACAGAATTCATAACAGTACCCCCCCTTGAGGAGGGGTCACCGAACCCTCACCAGAGCCCCCAGGCCGATCAGGATGAGCCAAATGAAAGGCACGAACTAGATCGGCAGTATGAACATCAGAGGCAAAAACCCAGGAATTATCTTCCTGACCATAACCCTTCCACTTGACCAGGTACTGGAGTTTCCGTCTCGAAACACGAGAATCCAAAATCTTCTCCACAATATACTCCAACTCCCCCTCGACCAACACCGGGGCAGGAGGATCAACGGAGGGAACCATAGGCGCCACGTATCTCAACAACAACAACGACCTATGGAACACATTATGGATGGCAAAAGAAGCTGGAAGGTCCAAACGAAATGACACTATATTAAGAACTTCAGAAATCTTATATGGCCCAATGAAACGAGGCTTAAACTTAGGAGAGGAAACCTTCATAGGAACATGACGAGATGACAACCAAACCAAATCCCCAACACGAAGTCGGGGACCAACACAGCGCCGGCGGTTAGCGAAACGTTGAGCCTTCTCCTGGGACAATGTCAAATTGTCCACCACATGAGTCCAAATTTGCTGCAACCTGTCCACCACAGTATCCACACCAGGACAGTCCGAAGGCTCAACCTGCCCTGAAGAGAAACGAGGATGGAAACCAGAATTACAGAAAAAAGGAGAAACCAAAGTAGCCGAGCTGGCCCGATTATTAAGGGCGAACTCAGCCAAAGGCAAGAAGGACACCCAATCATCCTGATCAGCAGAAACAAAGCATCTCAGATATGTTTCCAAAGTCTGATTAGTTCATTCGGTTTGGCCATTAATCTGAGGATAGAAAGCCGAAGAAAAAGACAAATCAATGCCCATCTTAGCACAAAAGGACCGCCAAAACCTCGAAACAAACTGGGAACCTCTGTCCGAGACGATGTTCTCCGTAATGCCATGCAAACGAACCACATGCTGGAAAAACAATGGCACCAAATCAGAGGAGGAAGGCAATTTAGACAAGGGTACCAAATGGACCATCTTAGAGAAGCGATCACAAACCACCCAAATGACCGACATCCTTTGAGAAACAGGGAGATCAAAAATAAAATCCATGGAAATATGCGTCCAGGGCCTCTTCGGGACCGGCAAGGGCAAAAGCAACCCACTGGAACGAGAACAGCAGGGCTTAGCCCGAGCACAAGTCCCACAGGACTGCACAAAAGAACACACATCCCGTGACAAAGAAGGCCACCAAAAGGATCTAGCCACCAAATCTCTGGTACCAAAGATTCCAGGATGACCAGCCAACACCGAACAATGAACCTCAGAGATAACTCTACTTGTCCATCTATCAGGAACAAACAGTTTCTCCGTTGGACAACGGTCAGGTCTATCAGCCTGAAACTTCTGCCGCACGCGCCGTAAATCAAGGGAGATGGCAGACAAAATTACCCCCTCTTTAAGAATACCCGCCGGCTCCGGAACACCCGGAGAGTCAGGCACAAAACTCCTTGACAGGGCATCAGCCTTCACATTCTTAGATCCCGGAAGGTATGAAACCACAAAATCAAAACGGGAGAAAATGAGCGACCATCGAGCCTGTCTAGGATTCAACCGTTTGGCAGACTCGAGATAAGTCAAATTCTTGTGATCCGTCAAGACCACCACGCGATGTTTAGCTCCTTCAAGCCAATGTCGCCACTCCTCGAATGACCACTTCCTGGCCAACAGCTCTCGATTGCCAACATCATAATTGCGCTCAGCAGGCGAGAATTTTCTAGAAAAGAAGGCACATGGTTTCATCACCGAACCATCAGGACTTCTTTGCGACAAAACAGCCCCTGCTCCAATCTCAGAAGCATCAACCTCGACCTGAAACGGGAGCGAAACATCTGGCTGGCACAACACAGGGGCAGAAGAAAAACGACGCTTCAACTCTTGAAAACCCTCTACAGCCGCAGAGGACCAATTGACCACATCAGCACCTTTCTTGGTCAAATCAGTCAAAGGTTTAGCAATACTAGAAAAATTAGCGATGAAGCGACGGTAAAAATTAGCAAAGCCCAGGAACTTCTGCAGGCTCTTCACAGATGTCGGCTGAGTCCAATCATAAATGGCCTGAACTTTAACAGGGTCCATCTCGATAGTAGAAGGGGAAAAAATGAAACCCAAAAATTAAACCTTCTGAACTCCAAAGAGACACTTTGACCCCTTCACAAACAAGGAATTTGCACGAAGGACCTGGAACACCATTCTGACCTGCTTTACATGAGACTCCCAATCATCCGAAAAGACCAAAATGTCATCCAAATATACAATCATGAATCTATCCAGGTACTCTCGGAAGATGTCATGCATAAAGGACTGAAACACAGATGGAGCATTAGAAAGCCCGAATGGCATAACCAGGTACTCAAAATGGCCCTCGGGCGTATTAAATGCTGTTTTCCATTCATTGCCCCGTTATTTCGCACAAGATTATACGCCCCTTGAAGATCTATCTTGGTGAACCAACTAGCCCCCTTAATCCGAGCAAACTAATCCGGGCTCTTCAAATACATCCCGGTAATCTGATAAAAACTCAGGGACTTCAGAAGGAGTGGAAGGCGAAATTGACAACAATGGAACATCACCATGTACCCCCTGACAACCCCAGCCGGACACAGACATAGATTTCCAATCCAACACAGGATTATGGACCTGTAGCCATGGCAACCCCAAAACGACCACATCATGCAGATTATGCAACACCAAAAAGCGAATATCCTCCTGATGTGCAGGAGCCATGCACATGGTCACTGAGTCCAGTACTGAGGCTTATTCTTGGCCAAAGGCGTAGCATCAATTCCTCTCAATGGAATAGGATACTGCAAGGGCTCCAAGAAAAAACCACAGCGCCTGGCAAACTCCAAGTCCATCAAATTCAGGGCAGCGCCTGAATCCACAAATGCCATAACAGAATAGGACGACAGAGAGCAAATCAGAGTAACGGACAAAAGAAATTTAGACTGTACCGTACCAATGGTGGCAGACCTAGCGAACCGCTTAGTGCGCTTAGGACAATCGGAGATAGCATGAGTGGATTCACCACAGTAAAAACACAGCCCATTCCGATGTCTGTGTTCTTGCCGTTCAGCTCTGGTCAAAGTCCTATCACACTGCATAGGCTCAGGCCTATGCTCAGAGAATACCGCCAAATGGTGCACAGCTTTGCACTCACGCAAGCGCCGATCGATCTGAATGGCCAAGGACATAGACTCATTCAGACCAGCAGGCGTGGGAAATCCCACCATGACATCCTTAAGGGCTTCAGAAAGACCCTTTCTGAAAATTGCCGCCAGGGCACAGTCATTCCACTGAGTAAGCACAGACCACTTTCTAAACTTCTGACAGTACACCTCCGCTTCATCCTGACCCTGACACAAAGCCAGCAAGATTTTCTCTGCCTGATCCACTAAATTTGGTTCAACATAAAGCAATCCAAGTGCCAGAAAAAACGCATCAACATCACGCAATGCAGGATCTCCTAGCGCAAGAGAAAATGCCCAGTCTTGAGGGTCACCACGCAACAAAGAAATAATGATTTTTACTTGTTGGACGGGGTCACCAGAGGAGCGGGGTTTCAAAGCTAGAAACAGTTTACAATTATTTTTGAAATTCAAGAACTTAGATCTATCCACAGAAAATAAATCAGGAATAGGAATTCTAGGCTCTAACATCGGATTCAGAACCACAAAATCTTGAATGTTTTGTACTATTGCAGTGAGATGATCCACACAAGAGGACAGACCTTGAATGTCCATATCTACACCTGTGTCCTGAACCACCCAAAGGTCTAGGGGAAAAGAAAGACAAAACACAGTGCAAAGAAAAAAAAAATGGTCTCAGAACTTCTCTTATCCCTCTATTGAGATGCATTAATACTTTGGGCCAGCTGTACTGTTATGACCTGGTGGTTAAGAGCACCCGGCATGACCTGATAGTTAAACTGACACAAGACAAGCTCTGGGATGTGGGAGCTCTGCTGACCGCAAGCCCTAATCCTATCACACACACTAGAAATAGCCGTGGAGCGTACCTGACTCTCCCTTGACGCCTCTTCACAGCCTAAGAGTTAGCTAGCCCTAGAGATAGAAAATAAAGCCTACCTTGCCTCAGAGAAATTCCCCAAAGGTAAAGGAAGCCCCCCACATATATTGACTGTGAGTTAAGATTAAGTCACAAACATAGAAATGAAACAGATTTCAGCAAAGGGAGGCCAGACTTACTAAACAGACAGAGGATAGGAAAGGTGTCTTTGCGGTCAGCACAAAAAACTACAAAAGACCACGCAGAGTGTGCAAAAAGACCTCCGCACCGACTAACGGTGCGGAGATGCCACTCTGCATCCCAGAGCTTCCAGCTAGCAAGACAAAATCATGATAACCAGCTGGACAAGGAAACAATGAACAAATAATAACTATCAGGAACTTAGCTTCTGCTGGAGAAGACAGGTCACCAGAAAGATCCAAGAGCGAACTGAACCAATGCAGGAACATTGACAGCTGGCATGGAGTAACGATCTGAGTGGAGTTAAATAGAGCAGCCAACCACAGGATAAACCACGTCACCTGTGTAAGGAACCTCAGAAGCAGCAGCTCCACTCGCAGCCACCAGAGGGAGTCCATAGACAGAACTCGCCGAAGTACCATTCACGACCACAGGAGGGAGCTCGACAACAGAATTCACAACAGGGCACCACATTTTGAACAAGCTAGTGTGCAACCCCAGCTTTCAGGAAGGGTGTAACTAGGGTCCTGTAGGGCTATCTAGGGTTATTTGTATATGATTTAATACATTCTGCATTTTGCATCTGTGGTTGGCAGGCATTTGTGGAATTTGTTGTCAATAACCTTTAATGGTAGAAATAAAATTAAGTTTTATAGGTATTAGTATATATGTTAGTTTGCTCTTAATCCTGCTAATTTTTCTGAGCAAAGAAATATACACCATGTTTATTGCAGCAGTTATGCTTCAAAAGCATACAGCCAGACTTGGTTGGATCTCAATAGCATTGTTATATTGCTCCTACAGTGTAACCAGTCCATCTGAGGTGTGCAAATTTTCCTGCAATAATAATACTGCAAAAAAAATTTCAGCAGTGAAATATTATACAGCATTTATAGTGCTCCAGTTGTGCATCAAAACAACACAACAAAACTTGGTTGGTTAGAAATAGCATCTCTATATTGATTGCAGTGTAAAAAGTTCATCTGCAGTGAGCACATTTTCCCACTGAAATTTTTTTCTGCAGTGAAATATTCTATACCGTTTATAGTGCTCCAGTTGTGCATCAAAACAAAAAAAACTTAGACTAGTTACACTGCAGTATCAATATAGTGATGCTATCTGTAACCAACATTCAGCATTGGTTGCTTAGAAATAGCATTGCTATATTGATATCTCAGTGTAAAATGTCCATCTGAAGTGGGCAAATTTTCCTGCAATAGTAATGCTGCAAATCTTTTTTAGCAGTTACATTTTAAACAGCATTTATAGTGTTCCAGTTGTGCATCAAAACAAAAAAGCCTTGTTTGGTTAGAAATAGCATCACCATATTGATAGTGCAATGTAAGATGCCCATCTGAGGTGAGACAATTTTCCTGCGATAATAATACTGCAACGTTTTCTCAACAAGGATATATTCATAATTTAAAATGGGCAGGGCACATTGTAAGGGTCAGTGAAGTGAAATGATGCTAATGGTGAGCATAGAGGCTGAGGCCATGGGCAAGGTGAAACTGTCTGCTGCGGGAGCACAACAAACACACACATGTCCATCTAGCTTCCTGTCCCACTTTGTAGGGGGGCACCGAACACCACTCTTGAAGCCATACAGCATGAAAAAGTTGTTAGATGCATAGCAGATAATGCTCCAGTCACTTTGCTAGCACCACCCTGTCTTCCACACTGTCCCGTCTCAGTAGCCGTGATTCTGGACCACACAATACTCACCCTGATCCTCCTTCCTCCTCCCATGTCAAGTGGGCGGAGACTAGAAATACCACACTTGGACACTCCGAAGAACTATTCACATTTCCATTTATAGATTGTAACCTCTGACTTTGCCTGGTTCAAACAGGACATGAGGTGATGGTAGGAAAGTGAAATTAGTGTTGCAAGAGGTGGCTGATGATAAGACACAATTGCCAACAAGCTGTGTTGTTACGTTAATGAGTCAGGAGGAGGACCAGGGAGTGGAAGTGGAAAACGAGGTGCTGGACAATGAAGTCATTGTCCAGCACCTCGTTTTCCACTTCCACTCCACTGACCCAACCTGTGTAGGTGACATGAAAAGTGAGGACCAGTGCACAGAGGGATGGATCCACAGCACCACAACAGGCAGGAAGAGGCAGTGGGGTGGCCAGAAATAGAAGGTGGGCAACTGTTCCCCAGAGCAACAACACGGGTGAAGTTGCCAAGCCAAGGGTTATGTGTTATTGTTAGTGTGGTGTTTTTTTAAAGACAGTCCAGTTAACCCAAGAAAGGACATTTGCAACATCTGCCTTATCATCAGCAGAGGCAGCACAATTAGCAGCCTGACCACCACCAGCATGCTCAGGTATATGACAGCAAAGCACACAACTAGTTGGGCCGAACGCTAGGGTCCAGAAACAGTCTCTGTTGGTGATACCTGCCTTTTTCCCTGTTCTTCAGTCATGCCAATACCCTGCCCACGATGTAGGCTAAGATCACATGTTATTGCACACTTGCAACCACCATCAGCAACCACATTGATGTCCTTGTCCCAGCACAGCATTCAGTTGTTCCTATCCCAGTCCTTGGAATGCAAGCGTAAATAAGCAGTCATCCACCCACAGTCCACAATACTAAACGGTCACATTTCCAGACTTCTTGCCCTGGAAATGTTGCTGTTGAGGATTGTGGAGATGGAAGCTTTCCGCAACCTCATTTCGGTGGCCGTCCCTTGGTACTTGGTCCCCAGCCACCATTATTTCTCCTGGTGCGCTGTCTTCGCCTTACACAAGCACGTGTCCCATAACACCAGCCGTGTCCTGACCAATGCTGTTACTGGAAAGGTCCATGTAACCACGGACAGCTAGACAAGTGCTTGGGGCTAGGGACACTAAATTTCCCTGATGGCACACAGGGTGAACATTGTAGAAGCCAGGACCCAGTTGGGCCCTGGGATGGAACACGTGCTACTGACACCCTGGTTCAATCAGGGTTGCCCCCACCTTCTACAGCAGTTTGTGTACTTCCTCCGCACCCTCCATCTCAGAAACATCCGCACTGCAGTACTACCTCAGCTAATCGGCAACAAGCTCTGCTGAAGCATATCTGCTTAGGTGACAAACCGCACTCTGTTGCGGAGTTATTGAAAGGTCTAACAGACCAGACTGATCTGTGGCTCTTTCCCCTGAACCTACAACCAGGCATGGTCATGTGAAGATGGCCGTAACACAGTGGCATCTCTGATGCTTGGCAACTTTGCACACGTACAATGCCTGGCCCATGTACTCAACTTAGTGGTTCAGAGGTTTCTTAAAACCTATCCAGATCTGCCAGCACTACTTATGAAAGTACACTGCATCTATTTCTGGGTGCTTCTTGAAGTATGTTTGGGGTCATTGTTCTCCTGGAATACCCATGACCTAGGATGCAAACACAGCTTTCTGACCCCAGACACTACATTGCGACCCAAAATCCTTTGGGAATATTCACTTATTAAGATTTTTATGCTCTAAAAATAGTGGAGCAGCCTGCTTGCCCTGTATGAATTGTTATGGCAGCCTGCTAGCCCTTTAAGTTCCAAACTTTACAGTATTAATATGAAAAAGAAAAATTGCCCACCTCTGATGGATACATTATATTGCAGTAGCAATATATGGCTATTCAAAGCATAGTCATCTGCTGTTCTTCAAAAATGGTTAGTGAGAGTTGGCTGCTGGCCCTCTAAAGTTAGAGTAAGGCTATGTGCACACGTTCAGGTTTTTTCGCGTTTTTTTCGCGTTTTTCGCGCTAAAAACGCTATAAAAACTAATTAAAAATGCATACATTATGCATTCTATCATTTAGAATGCATTCTGCATGTTTTGTGCACATGGATGCGTTTTTTTGCGGTAAAAAAATGAGCATGTTCATTATTTTTGCAGATTTTCTGTGTTTTTCCCGCAATTCTATGCATTTGGGAAAAAACGCACCAAAAACGCACCAAAAACGCATCAAAACTGCGCCAAAAACATGGTAAAATCGCGGTAAAATTGCAGTAAAAACGCATGCGGATTTCTGACAGAAATGTCCTTTTTTTGTCAGGAAAATTTCTGCAAGAAATCCTGACGTGTGCACATACCCTTATATTGACTTGCCCGGAAGAAGGCTCTGGCACTGAAATGCGCGTAGGGAACTCTGTCATCACATTCCAGCTTTGGTAATATAATTTATTATGTGCTTACTGGGCATGTACACTCTGTGGTTTAGTGTTTAAAGATGGGAGAACCCAAACATTAAAGTTCGGCAGCCGTACCGAACACCTATTGTTTGGGCAGGAACACCAAACACAGACTTCACCAGAAAGTCTATGTTACTGTTTGGGTTTGCTGCCTAAACACCTGGTGTTTGTCACACTGTCATGTGCATGGCAGAGCGGCAAACATTGCTTCTGTTCGGCGGTGAAATCATCCCCGCGGTTCCTACACTGTCAAAAGCCAGCGTGAGTGCTCAGCCTTGATCAAAGGTATAAAGTTTACCTCCGGTCTCTGGTGTCTACTGATCCCATCATCCGACACCTGCTGCCGCTAGTAACAGTGAGAGCAGGAGCAACAGATGGGAGTATTCATCAGCTGCTCCTGTGCTGTAAATAAATAATTAAAAAAAAAACCTTTCATGTGTTCCCCTGTATTTTTGCTAACCAGCCAGATAAAACTCACAGCTGGAGGCTGCAACCCTCAGCTGTCAGCTTCAGCAAGGCTAGTTATCAAGAATAGGGGAGTCCCCACACCATATTTTTAAATTATTTTAATAAATAATGAAAAAAAATGGCATAGGTCCCCCCCATTTTTGACAACCAACCTTGATAAAGCAGACAGCTGGGGGCTGGTATTCTCAGGCTGGTAATGGGCCAGCCTAAAAAGAGCAGCCCGCAGCTGCCAAGAAAAGGCATATCTATTAGATTCTGGTGCTTTGCCCAGCTCTTCCCACTTGCCCTATAAAGTGGAGTTTATAGTTGTGGGGTTGATGTCACCTTTGTATTGTCAGGTGACATCAAGCCCACAGCTTAGTAATGCAGAGGCATCTACTGTATAAGACACCTATCCATTACTTATCCTATAGTTATATGGTAAATAAAGACACATCAATAATAAAGTCCTTTAATTGAAAAAAAAAGACATAGACTCTCTCATAGACACCTCTCCATTACTAAGCCGCGGGCTTGATGTCACCTAACAATACAAAGGTGACATCAACCCTACAAATATGAACCCCACTTGCCACCACTACAAGGCAAGTGGGAAGAGCTGGGCAGAGCATCCGAACTGGCAGATGTAATAGATGTGCCTTTTCTAGGCAGCTGCGGACTGCTGTTTTTAGGCTGGGGAGCCTATATTATTATTATTATTATTTATTGTTATAGCGCCATTTATTCCATGGCGCTTTACATGTGAGGAGGGGTATACATAATAAAAACAAGTACAATAATCTTAAACAATACAAGTCATAACTGGTACAGGAGGAATGAGGACCCTGCCCACGAAGACTCACAATCTACAAGGGATGGGTGAGAATACAGTAGGTGAGGGTAGAGCTGGTCATGCAGCGGTTTGGTCGATCGGTGGTTACTGCAGGTTGTAGACTTGTCTGAAGAGGTGGGTCTTCAGGTTCTTTTTGAAGGTTTCGATGGTAGGCGAGAGTCTGATGTGTTGTGGTAGAGGGTTCCAGATTAGGGGTGATACGCGAGAGAAATCTTGTATACGATTGTGAGAAGAGGAGATAAGAGGGGAGTAGAGAAGGAGATCTTGTGAGGATCGGAGGTTGCGGGTAGGTAAGTACCGGGAGACGAGGTCACAGATGTATGGAGGAGACAGGTTGTGGATGGCTTTGTACGTCATGGTAAGGGTTTTGTAGTGGAGTCTCTGGGCAATGGGGAGCCAGTGAAGGGATTGACAGAGGGGAGAGGCCGGGGAATAGCGGGGGGACAGGTGGATTAGTCGGGCAGCAGAGTTTAGAATAGATTGGAGGGGTGCGAGAGTGTTAGAGGGGAGGCCACAGAGCAGGAGGTTGCAGTAGTCAAGGCGAGAGATGATGAGGGCATGGACTAGGGTTTTTGCAGATTCATGGTTGAGGAATGAACGGATTCGTGAAATATTTTTGAGTTGAAAGCGGCAGGAAGTGGAAAGGGCTTGGATATGTGGTTTGAAGGAGAGATCAGCGTCAAGGATTACCCCGAGGCAGCGAGCATGTGGGACTGGGGAGAGTGGGCAGCCATTAACTGTAATGGATAGGTTCGTTGGGGGGGTCGCGTGAGATGGGGGAAAGATGATGAATTCTGTTCTGTCCATGTCTATATCAATGGCTCATTACTAATCCTATAGTTATATGGTAAATAAAGACACAGCAATAATAAAGTCCTTTAATTGAAAGAAAGACAGACTCCTTTAGTAATCAAATAATTAAAACATACTTACGACCTCACCTAATTCCACAGAAGCCCTCGATCTCCTGTAATAAAATAAAAATAAAAAACCAACAATATACCATACATGTCTGTCATTCTGTCCCACGCCATAATCCATGTCTGGGGGATAAACGATTTCAACCTGGACGGTGCCAAGATGCGACCGTCCAAGCTGAGAACCACTGGTGACTGTACTGCTGCAAACATAGCCTCAGTGACCGGTGGTGATGTCATTGAGGTTACATCCGGTCACCGAGGCTCTGTTCCCAGCTGGGCTGAACTGCGGTGACCATGGTGAGATCCTCGCTTGCAGCGTGAACATCCAGGGGTCCTCCCATCTCTAGTTATCACCTCTTTACTATCCAGAATCCCAAAATGTCTATCCTTTATTTCATATTTCTTCTCTGCTAGATTTTTAAAACTTAAAACGGATAAAACCATATTCATCATCTTTCCACAATCTCATTCAATCCCTCAACTGACCTATCAATCAAAGTCAATGGCTGCTCACTGTCCAAAGTCCCGCAAGCTTCACTCTGATATCTCCTTCAAATCAGAGATCCAAGACCTTTCAAATTCCTGGCGACTACAACTCAAAAATATCTACTGGATCCGCACATCGCTCAACCATGAAACTGCAAAAACAATAGTGCATATCCTCATCATCTCCTGCCTCGTCTACTGTAACCTCCTGCTCTCTGGTCTTCCTTCTAACACTCTTGCACCCATGAAATCTATCCTAAACTTTGCTGCCTGACTAATCCACCTATCATCCCGCTATTCCCTGACTTCTCCCCTCTGTCAATCCCTGCACTGGCTCCCTATTGCTTTTAGACTCCTGCTCAATACCCTAACTTTGGCATGCAAAGCTATCCAAAACCTGTCTCCTCCATACATCTGTGACCTAGTCTCCAGGAATTTACCTGGCTGCAACTTTTGATCTTCACAAGATCTCCTTCTGTACTCCCTTTTAATATCCTCTTCCCACAATTGCATACTAGATTTCTCCCGTAGATCCTCTCTACTCTGGAGCTGTGTACCCCAACATTTCATACTCTTGCCTACCATGGGAACTTTCAAAAGGAACCTGAAGAACTGCCTCTTCCATCAAGCCTACAACCTACACTAACCATCACTCCACCAAACTGCTGCACAAGCCATTCTACCCTCACCTAATGTATCCTCACCTATCCCTTGTAGACTGTGAGCCCTCAAGGGCAGGGTTCTCTTTCCTTCAGTAAAAGTCAGTAACTTGTATTATTTAAGAATATGTCCTTGTATTTATCATGTATAGCCCTTTTCACATGTAAAGCACCATGGAATAAATGGCGCTACAACAATAAATAATAATGTGGCTGCGCGGCTGCCTAACAAAAGGGAGTCAAGTAGACCGTATGGGAACAGAAGTTATTTAACTGTGCAATTGTACTATTTCTGCTTTGGAGTAATTGATGACACTTTAGTGATGTGTGGGGAAATGTTTCTACTCCAACTTGGGTATCCTTCATGCATGTTAACTGTAGCGGTTGGGTTCCCAGCAAGGCAAGTCTGCACTCATTTTCAGTCTAGTACTTGTATTACTATCCTTATATGCTTCTAACAAGAGTAGTTGACTAAGCTGATATTTGTGCCACCTGAGTGTGCAGTTTGAGCTGTTGTATCAGGTATCAGGGCTCCCAGCAAAGCTGGCTTACACTGGTCTCTGACCCACCTCATCTTAATTTAAACTTAAATTTAAAACTAGAAACTGGCCTAGACCCTGATACCTCATGCATGGCCTACGGCTGACTGCTTCTGTGTCAATATAAAATGCTCTACTGTTGGTGGATTGATCAGTCAACTACCTGTGTTACTTTCTTACATCTTTCTACCAATTGTACTCTATGAAACTAATATTTGTGCCACCTGGGTGTGGCTGGGAAAAAACAAACATTTGAGCTGTTGCATGAGGTATCAGAGCTCCCAGCAAAGAAGGCTTACGCCAGTCCCTGTTCCACCTCATCTTAATTTAAACTTAAATTAACCCCTTCATGACCAGAGGTAGTTTTAATATATCGTGTACTGAAAAACAGGAAAATAATTCTAAGTGAGGTGAAATTGCAAAAAAGCGCAATTCCACTGTTGTTGTTTTTATTAACCATTTTCACTAAATGCTAAAACTGACCTGCCATTATGATTCTTCAGGTCATTATAAGTTCATGGACGCCAAACATGTCTAGGTTCTTTTTTATTTAGGTGATGAAAAAAATATCCAAAATTTGCTTAAAAAATGGCGCCATTTTCTAAGACCTGTAGCGTCTCCATTTTTTGTGATCTGTGGCTGGGTGAGGCTTACTTTTTGCGTGCCTAGCTGGCATTTTTATTCATACCATTTTGATCTAGATACAATCTTTTGATCGCCCGTTATTGAATTTTATTGCAATGTGGCGGCGACCAAAAAAACCTAATCCTAATGTTTTTAATTTTTTTCTTGTTACACCATTTAGCGATCGGGCTAACTTTTTTTTTTATATTGATAGATCAGGTGATTTTGAATTCAGCAATACCAAATATATGTATATTTAATTTTTTTTTGTTTCGAATGGGGAGGAAGGGGGGGGGGTGATTTGAATTTTTATATTTTTTTACTTTTTTAATATATTTAAAAACTTTTTTTTTACTTTTTGCATGCTTCTATAGTCTCCATGGGAGACTAGAAGCTGCAGTACATCGATTGCCTCTGCTACAAACAAGCAATGATCAGATTGCTTGTGTGTAGCAGAAATCCTCACTTGCTATGAGTGCCGACCACAGTATGGTGCTCATAGCAATCCGGCAATGACAACCACAGAGGTCTGATTGAGACCTCTGGTTGTCATGCCAACCCATAGGTGACCCGTGATCATGTGATGGGGTCACAATGGGCGTGATTTACGACGGGCTTCCTGTAAGTTTAACTAGTTAACAGCCATGGGTGGATCTACCCACGGCTGTTGCGGACACATGTTAGCTGTATAGGTCAGATGTCATGTGCTCAGAAAGTTGCGGGCTCAGCGCCGGAGCCCGCACCAAACAGGGGGAGTCCGATATTGGTGTTTTATTATGCCTAATGTCAGAAATGGGTAAAAAACTATAAATGCTGGCCCACACCCTGATACCTCATACATGACACATGGCTGACTGCTGTGCCATTATAAAATTTGCACTGTGAGTCAAATAATGCCAATTTTCCTGGTGTGTGCCCATAATTTTGGGAAATGTTCAGACTCCAAGTTGGGTTTCCTTCATGTGTGTTGCCTGAATTAGACAGATCTCTGAGATCATCAGGCCTACACCTGTCACTCATCCACCTGTTACAGATTAATGTTTCAGCTAGAAATGCTCGCCCATGCCCCATGCATCATGCTGCTAATTGTACTATTTTGTTCTCTGGGTCAATTGATGCCACTTTTCTTGGTGTCTGTCTGCCCCTAATGTGAGCTGTTTTGCTAACTTTTGGCCACCCTTGAAAGTGTTGTTTTTGTGTTTGGTTTTGCCTTCCACTGAATTCAATGGGGTTTGGATATATTAGATTAACTTTTCGGCCAACATCGGGCCGTTCCCCGAATACGAACCAAAGCGAACCTTGTAAGCTGCGTCTTGGTGGGTACAATTCCCCATGGTCTGTGGGTGAAATGTGTAAGTTACTTTTTAGGGTGTACTCTGCCCCATGGTTTGTGGGTGAAATTTCTAAGCTGCTAATGTAGGGGTACTCTGCACTATTCTCTGTGGGTGAATATTGTAAGCTGCTTTTTAGGGGGTACTCTGCCCCATGGTCTGTGGGTGAAATGTGTAAGTTGCTTTTTGCAGTGTACTCTGTCCCATGCTCTGTGGGTGAAATTTGTAAGCTGCTTCTTGGTGGGTACTCTTCTCCATGGTCTGTAGGTGAAATGTGTAAGTTGCTTTTTAGGATGTACTCTGCCCCATGGTCTGTGGGTGAAATGTGCAAGCTGCTTCTGTGGGGGTACTGTGCACCAAGCTCTGTGGGTGAAATTTTTAACTGGACTGGAAGCAGCTTGCCTCAGTCCCTGTGAGGGCACTCTTAAAGTGTTTATGTTATTCATTTACTTACTTTTTTTTCTAATTATTGCTATGGTGACAGAACCCCTTTAAGTAATTTCCCTATTAACATTTTTTGCAGGCCAATTGTACTGCTCTTATCCCATTCAGCTTTCTTTTATATCCCATTAGCCCTCACCATAACCATTTACAGCCATCTTAAAGCACCGAAGTTTAGGTCCCCGTTGACTTCTATTGGGTTCGGGTCTGGGGTCGATCCAAACTTTTTACTATATTTTCGTCAAACCCAGAAAACTCGAACATCCACATATTCGCTCATCTGTAATTGTAACTGCTGGATGATGCAATTCTAAAACTTTGACCATCACTGCATTATCAGTGATCTTATGGTGATCAGTTATCTTACCATCTGTGTGTGTACTGTGGTTGTACTATGGTGAAGGCTGGAAAATCCATCTACATTGAGGTATGCTGGCAATATGTTGAGTAATTTTAGGCATTTTCCTTGTGAGTGTACTATTACACTGTTAAGACTCATACAGACGTCCGTGAATTGTGTCTATGCTGCTGTTCACATGTCTGTTTCTTTTTGCAGACCATGTGTCCTATCAGAAATGGACATCTCTCTTTGACTTTTTTTGTGGAGTCATGGACCAAGATTACCCATGCAAGTCTATGGTTTGTGAAAATCACAGACAGGAAATGGATGGCATCAGTGTGCAGTTTGCTCTGCTGTCCGTAATTAACTTTTTTATACATAGGAGAAATATGCAAATTGTCTCTTCAGAGAGGAAGAGGACTAGAACTCTAGTGCCACCTATTGGAAGTAGCAATCCTAACAGTCAATGTCGACCCTTTAACAAGCCTTGTCACATGACTTAGGATAATAGCCAAACCAGAATCTCAATTTGCAGACACTGTGTTTCGGGGTACTGCCACAGTGTCTGCAAATTGAGATTCTGGTTTGGCTATTATCCTAAGTCATGTGACAAGGCTCGTTAAAGAGTCGACATTGACTGTTAGGATTGCTGCTTCCAATAGGTGGCACTAGAGTTCTAGTCCTCTTCCTCTCTGAAGAGACAATTTGCATATTTCCCAGAGGAGCATTGCGGCTTTAAGTCTCCTCACTTCGACATGCTTATCATGTCACTCTCCGCAAGGAGAAACTATACTTCTTGGATCTTATACAAAGGAGAAAATTATTGATTTTTATTCACACAAGATAATTTTTGAAGAACAGATGATGATAGAAAAACAAACAAGGACCAAACACTCGGATTCAAAATACTTATAAAACGCAGACCATTTATTTCACACGTGAAAAATCACAAATGATTGAATGAGGCCCTAAAATAGACAATTTTACCATGATGGTTTACTGCTTCACCCACCAACTACTGTTACTCTGGGAATTAATGTTCACAGGATATTTCATAAGTGCTCGAAAGATGTTCAGCCTGCTCAGTCTTGCACTGTCGCCTATGAACTGACAGCGATAATTTTAATAAAGCAAAGTCACAATAAATTGAGCATTAAATTGAAACCTCTTGATGGATGACTTGTACATCACTGCATAATTTAGGCAGGCTATTGTAATAGTTTTGGGTTATATTTTTTTGTTTTCTGTTTCTCAATTTTTTATTACTTATTTTTAACCACGTAGAAAGGACCTGTGATAAATGTTATCTGTTACAGCCTTTACATTGTATGCAATATCTATTAGGAGAACATTATCAAATCCCATAGCAATGAGTCAGCTTACAGAGACCTTTTTAATAAGAAATGTGATTGTTATGGTTAACCCCATTATTTTTGCTTTCTAGCAGATATGATTAAATTTTCCATTGTGGTTACGTAGTTCATTGTTGTAAATGCAGTCTTTGAAGCCACCAAATCATACTAAAATCAGAGATTTCAATAGCCACTTTGCTATACATTTCCAATAGAGCAGGTTTAAAGGCCGTAACCATTTAGAGGGTTATTTCCATCTTTTTAGATGGGGATGTCTGCATAGTGAGTATAAAACAAGCATAACTGGCTCAGATAGTAGCATGGAAACACTGTTCAGGTCAGAGGCAGAAGTCCCCCCTCAGCAACTTGTCAGTAGAGATGAGCAAACTTTTAAATGTGCGTTTTGGCTATGGTCGCCGAAGTTCTCAATGTTCGCTGAACAGTTCGTCTAGCATAACAGAAAACCGTTGAAATCAATGGGAGGCAAAACTAAACACATAGACAACACCTTCAGTGGGGCCCAAAAGCTGCTAGAACAGCTCAAATAAGGGGCAGACACCAGGAAAAGTGGCATTAATTTTCCCATCAATTGCGCTATAAATAAATAATAATAAAAAAATTGAAGTGGGTTCCCTTGTATTTTTGATAACCAGCCAGGCAAAACTGACAGCTGTGGGCTGCAACCTTCAGCTGTCAGCATTAGCAAGGCTGATTATCAAGAATAGAGGGGTCCCCATGCTGTTTTTAAATCTTTTTTAATAAAGAATTTTTAAAAATGGTGTGGGGTCCCCCTCATTGTAGACAACCAGCCAAGCTAAAGCAAACAGCTGTGGGCTGGTATTCTCAGGCTGGTAAGGGGCCATGAATATTGGTCCCCCAGCCTAAAAGTAGCAGCTTGCAGCAGCCCAGAAATGATGCATCTATTAAATGCCCCAATTTTGGCGCTTTTCTGGTCCTGTGGAGATGAGGTTCTTATTGGTGGGGTTGATGTCACCTTTGTATTGTCCGGTAACAACAAACACAGAGGTTATTTATATACTATGCTAGCCCCATAGTGATATTGTGTAAAAAAAAAAAACATCCAGAATAATGTTCTTTATTTGAAATAATGACCCAGACTACTTTATTGGCTCTAAATTAAACCATACTCATGCAATCGCCCAGTCCACTTAAGCCATTGTCCTCTGCAAATGAATTAAAATAATAAACAACGATATTCCTCACCTGTCAGAATTTAAGAGAGAATCCATAATGTCCCACAACGATCCTGATAACTTTGAGAGCAGGCACTAATGTGACTGCTCTATCTGGTGACATACTGATAAGAGCATGTAATCACTCCTGTAGTGTGTAGCGTTGAACTGCGGTGTGAAAGTTCACTGGAGTTTATCATCTGATGATCCCCGGTGATCTCACGTATGGCACTTCTGCTGCATGGAACTTTCTCACACAGTGGTGATGTAAGTGAGGTCATCAGGGCTCACCAGTTGATAAACTCCAATGACCTCACTTATGACAGCTCAGCACTACACACTGTAGGAGTGATTACATGCTCCTGTCAGTATGTATGTGGCACCCCAGGAGTCTGGTTGCCACAGTGGTATTGCCTCCCTCACAGGGAGTAATATCATGCCTGGAAGCAAGGAGGGGTCCCCTTACCAGGTGTCAGTAGGATAGAAGTAGAGCAAAACCTGGGGAGTGGAGCTATTATTAAACTCGCCACAGAGCTGAGCGCTAGGAACCGGATACCGGAGTCCGTGGTTGCATGGGTCCTGAAGTCCCAGCAGCTAAGTCCGGAGGGCAGGGGACTGCAGGTCTCCTGGCCCGATCTAATACTCAGCAGCATACCAGAGCCTGAAGCCAAGACAAAATAGCGGCACCTGTGATAGGCTCAAGCTGCCTGCCATGCGGTAACAGTTAGTTTTTAAAAACAGAGAGAGACAGTTAGCTGCAGGAGGACGAGCAGTGAGGCCGCAAGAATAAAGGGAGGACAGCACAGAAGGAAGGGCTCCGTACCTACCTGGCCAGGTGTATCCAAAAATTGCTTCCAGGCTGTCTGGCTCTCCAGTACAATCTGTTACTAGTACCCCAGTCTGTACTATCAACCATCAAGTAAAGGAAAAGAAAACTACAGCCCTTGTGTCATTCAGTGATCTCTTACAGCCTGAGTCCTGCACCACAAGGTACACAAAGCCTGACATAAACGGGACCAGTAGCCCTGGGGCCTCGCTCCACCTGTGGGGAGCAGAATCATCCCAGCTGCGTCACCATCAGCCCCAGCGGTCTCCTTTAGCAGCATCGGCCATCTGTTGCCGAAAACCATGGCAACGGTGCCACACCACGGCATACGGTGCAACACAAAAGGTTGATACATAAAATGAGAATATTGGGGATAGGGGAAAATATGTGTAAGTGGGTTAAGAGCTGGCTCAGGAAGCAAAGGGTGGTTATTAATGGAGCACACTAGGACTGGGTCACGGTTAGCAGTGGGGTACCACATCGGTCAGTATTGGGCCCTCCTCTTTTTAACATATTTATTAATGACCTTGTAGGGGGCATACAGAGTAGAATTTCAATATTTGCAGATGACACCAAACTCTGCAGGGTAATCAATACAGAGGAGAACAGTTTTATATTACAGGATGATTTATGTAAACTAGAAGCTTGGGCAGATAAATGGAAAATGAGCTTTAATGGGGATAAATATAAGGTCATGCACTTGGGTAGAAGTAATAAGATGTCTAACTATGTGCTTAATTCTAAAACTCTGGGCAAAACCGTCAGTCAAAAAGACCAGGGAGTATGGGTGGATGACAAACTCACATTTAGTGACTAGTGTCAGGCAGCTGCTACAAAGACAAATAAAATAATGGGATGCATTAAAAGAGCCATAGATGCTCATGAAGAGAACATAATTTTACCTCTATACAAGTCACTAGTTCGACCACACTTAGAATACTGTGTACAGTTCTGGTCTCCGGTGTATAAGAAAGACAAAGCTGAACTAGAGAGGGTGCAGAGAAGAGCGACCGAGGTTATTACACGATTGGGGGGTCTGCAATACCAAGATAGGTTATTACTAGAGTTTAGCGACTTTTAGGATCAAGTTGGGTTTCGCGAAAACCAACTTTGTCAAAAGTCAGGTCGGGTGAAATCGGCCGATTATTTCGAAAAGTCGGGGGCCGACCAAAACCCAAAACCCAATGCAAGTCAATGGGGACTCAACATTGCCCATTTTAATGCCAAAAACATCAATTCTTATTTCTTAAGCTTGTCAATCTTAATTCACTTTATAATAATAGTTAGACATTGAAAACAGGGGGTCATTTGGCTAAAGTTGTGGGGGGGTAGGGCTGCCTCAAGATTTTTGTGGGCCCAGGAAACGCGGAATACCTCACTGCGGTGGAGCAGAGAGAGGTGAGTATTTCAACTTTGCAAATGCTGTGATCCTGAGCAAGCAGGAGGGCCCACTCGTTGGCACTTGGCACTGGCACAGGGCCCCTCATAGTGCGGTGGTGTGTTTGACGGCGGGTGGCGCCTCCCATTGCCAGAGACACTTTTGCGTACTATGAGGGGCCCTGTGCCAGTGACGTCGCCAACGAGTATGCCGCCCTACCTGATGAAGGAAACTGCACTTTCATCTGCACCTTCCTCTTTGTCCTCGTGTAAGGTGGTATAGTATGCGGGAAGGGGAACCTGACTTTCAGCAGGGTCAGATTCAGGCTGTGTAGAGTGCAAGGGGAATGTAGTGGTCTGGGTCAATGCACCAGCAAACTCATCTAGCAGTGGCTGGGCAATGGGCAGGATGAGGAGGAAACACAGATGTAGGCCCAAATAATAAAGTAGGCTAAATGCAGTTTAAAATTGGTAACAGGGCTAAACAGGCAGCATTGCTTTGTTCAGTGGAGGACAACTGTAATGAGTGGTGCAGACACAGTTTGTAGGCCCACAATAAAAAAGTAGGCTAAGGCTATGTGCACATGTTCAGGTTTTTTCACGTTTTTTTTTTTACGTTTTTTCGTGTTAAAAATGCTATAAAAACTCATTAAAAATGCATACATTATGCATCCTATCATTTAGAATGCATTCTGCATGTTTTGCGCCCATGATGCTTTTTTTCCTTGAAAAAAATGCATCGCATTAAAAAAAGCAGCATGTTCATTAATTTTGCGGATTTTCTGCGTTTTTCCCGCTATTCTATGCATTTGGGAAAAACGCATCAAAAATGCATGAAAAACACGGTAAAATCGCGGTGAAATCGTGGTAAAAACGCATGCGGATTTCTGACAGAAATGTCCGGTTTTTGTCAGGAAAATTTCTGCAAGAAATCCTGACGTGTGCACATACCCTCAATGCAGTTCAAAATTGGTAACAGGACTAAACAGGCGGCATAGCTTTGTTCAGTGGAGGACAACTGTAATGAGTGGCGCAGACACAGTTTGTAGGCCCACAATAAAAAAGTAGGCTAAATGCTGTTCAAAATTGGTAACAGGACTAAACAGGCGGCATAGCTAGGTTCTGGGGTGGGCTCCTCTGCTGAGTAGCAGACAGTGGTAGTAGGCGCAAAGTATTAACTGGTCTAAATGGAGGCAAGGGCCCCTGTATATTTAACTATCATCTATCATTTCAACAAATTTGTATTGGCAATGCCATTGAAGGATTTAACAGCACAGACTACACAGTGGTGGAGCAGGGAGAGGTAAGTAATGCAAGGGGTAGAGCACTGTTCGAGCTGGGGGGGAACACTCTCTCGTGGGCAGCGGTACTGGCACAGGGCCCCTCATATTACGATGGTGCACCACCACCGTCAGAGACACGTCATTGTACTATGAGGGACCCTGTGCCAGTGCCGTCGCTCAAGAGTGGGCGCACCCACTTGTCCAGGCAAACGGCACTCGCACGGGTGCTTGCGCCAGGAGGTGACCACGGCCCTGTGGGGGGAGTCAGCCCATTTAGGGAGGTATAAAAATGGCCTATGGTGGACATTCAGCAGCTGCAAATGGCGGAATTGGAGAAGTCAGTAAGAGGAGGCCAAAAGCAAGACATTTTTCAGGCAAGCTACGTGTCAGCAGGAGAAGGTGGGGCAAAATAATTTGAAATCCATGATTGGTTCATTTTAAGGAAGGTTAGATCATCAACATTTCGGGTAGCCAGACGTGTCCTTTTTTCGGTCAGTATTGAACCAGCAGCAATGAAGACTCTTTCTGATATCACACTAGAAGCAGGGCAAGCGAGCTTCTGTTATGCATATTCTGCCAATTCAGGCCAGGTGTCTATTTTAGATGCCCAGTAATCAAAGGGGAATGACCTGTGAGGGAGAACATCGATAAGGGAGGAAAAGTAGTTCGTAACCATACTGAACAAATTCTGTCTCCTGTCACTTTGAATCGATGCAGCACTATCTGTCGTGTCAGCGGTCATTACAAAATCACTCCACAACCTTGTCATAAAACCCCTCTGTCCAATGCCACTTCGGATTTGTGCACCTCTAACACCTCTGCCATGTTGCCCCCTACGGCTCGTGTGAGAACCATCACCGCTGCTGTGTGCTGGGAATGCCTGAACCAAACGGTCCACAAGAGTTGCTTGTTTGGTAGCCAATATTTGCTCAAGGTTCTCATGTGGCATGATATTTTGTAATTTTCCTTTATATCGTAGATCCAGGAGGCAGGCCAACCAGTATTCATCATTGGTCATCATTTTGATAATGCGGGGGTCCCTTTTTAGGATACGCAAGGCATACTCAGCCATGTGGGCCAATGTTCCAGGTGTCAATTCACTGCTTGTGCTGGGTTGAGGAGCACTTTCTTGCAAATCAACATAACTTGTGTCCCGCAAAAACCCTGTACCTGACCTTGCAACGCCACCAGTTTCTATAGCCCCTGTGAAGCATCCTCCTCCCATAAATATTGATCCCCATCATCCTCCCCCTCCTCTTCGTCCGCCACCTCATCCAGGAGAGTTCCCTGAGCAGACAATGGCTGACTGTCATCAAGGCTTCCCTCCTCCTCGGCTGCAGACGCCAGCTCCTTAATGTGTGTCAAATTTGCATCAGCAGACGTATTAGTGGGATGCTCATGTTTATGATGGCGTCGTCTGCGCTTACCAGCCATGTGCATTCCTCAAAACACTGAAGGACTTGACAGAGGTCTTGGAGCTTCGACCACTGCACACCAGACAACTCCATGTCTGCCATCCAACTGTCTGCCCGTGTATGTGTATCCTCCCGCAAATTAATTACAGCACGCCTCTGTTCGCACAGCCTCTGAACCATGTGCAGTGTGGAGTTCCACCTTGTTGCAACGTCGATTATTAGGTGGTGCTGGGGAAGATTCAGCGATCGCTGAAGGTTCAGCATATGGCTGGAGTGTACGGGCGACTGGCGGATGTGCGAGCAAAGTTTTCGCACCTTCAGGAGCACGGCTGGTAACTCTGGATAATTTTTCAGGGACCACTGCACCACCAGGTTCAAGGTGTGAGCCAGACAAGGTATGTGTTTAAGTTCTGAAAGGGCTATGGCAGCCATAAAATTCTTTCCGTTATTACTGACTACCTTGCCTGCCTCAAGATGTACACTGCCTAGCCATGACTGAGTTTGTTGCTGCAAGTACTTGGCCAGTACTTCCGCGGTGTGTCTGTCGTCACCCAAACACTTCATTTCTAACACAGCCTGCTGACCACTAGCTGTTCGATAATGGGACACCTCGTGTGCAACACTGGCAGCTGCGGATGGAGTGGTCATGCGACTGCGCTCTGTGGATGAGCTTTCGCTTCTGGAGGAGGAGGAGGAGTGGCGAACGCCTACTGCCAACTATTTCCTCGACCGTGGGCTAGGCAGAACTGTCCCACTATGGCTGTCCCCTGTGGACCCTGCACACACCACATTAGCCCAGTGTGCCTTGATGGACACGTAACGTCCCTGGCCATGCCTACTGGTCCATGCATCTGTTGTGAGGTGCACCTTTCTACTGACTGATTGCCTCAGTGCATGGACAATGCGGTCTTTGACATGCTGGTGGAGGGCTGGGATGGCTTTTCTCGCAAAGAAGTGTCGACTGGGTAGGTCATAGTGTGGTACTGCATAGGCCATCAGGGCTTTGAAAGCTTCACTTTCAACCAACCGGTAGGGCATTATCTCTAACGAGATTAGTCTAGCAATGTGGGCGTTCAAACCCTGTGTACGCGGATGAGAGGATGAGTACTTTCTTTTCCTAACGAGAGTCTCTTGTAGGGTGAGCTGGACTGGAGAGATGCATATGGTGGAACTATTAACAAAAGTCCCAATATCATAATGCTGGTCTGGGTTATAGCACACAACCGTAAAGTGCACCCAGATCAGTCAAGAAAAGCTCCAAAGCAAGCATATAAATAGGAGAAAAAGGGAGCATACAATATAGATAATTTTGTAAACACATAGCTTTATTGATACAAAAGATACTAAAAATAGTAAAGCAGTTACATCATAGGTGTCATCCACTCAGGCACAAAAGGGAGCCCATCCCCATGCAAATCCCCATGTCTCTAAACATAGTAACCGGAGGGAGATAAAAACACTCCCATATGTTTGTAAACCGGTGAGACTAAGCCCACATATGCTAAGGTAAATGTGATTACCACTAGAAGAGCAATATTACTAATAATGTGCAGTGCATCTTAATAAAGCAGGTACCGTGGTTAGGCTTACCAATGGGGGATGCAGGGAGAGGGTCCGACCGGAAAAAAAGCACCGGTCGGACCCTCTCCCTGCATCCCCCATTGGTAAGCCTAACCACGGTACCTGCTTTATTAAGATGCACTGCACATTATTAGTAATATTGCTCTTCTAGTGGTAATCACATTTACCTTAGCATATGTGGGCTTAGTCTCACCGGTTTACAAACATATGGGAGTGTTTTTATCTCCCTCCGGTTACTATGTTTAGAGACATGGGGATTTGCATGGGGATGGGCTCCCTTTTGTGCCTGAGTGGATGACACCTATGATGTAACTGCTTTACTATTTTTAGTATCTTTTGTATCAATAAAGTTATGTGTTTACAAAATTATCTATATTGTATGCTCCCTTTTTCTCCTATTTATATGGTGGAACTAGCGGTGGTGGTGGACATGGCGGATTGAGAGAGGGTTGGTGATGGTATTCTCGATGTTGGCCTACATACAGTGTTTCCTACCAATAACCTTGTGATTCCCTGACTGCTTTGGCCTTGCGACAATACATCCACATTTGCTGCTGGTGGTGTCCAAACCGGTGGGCTTACAGTGAGGGAAGCAATGTAGCGTTGCTGACTACCTTCATTCTGAGCAGGTGCACCAATGGTACAGAATGTTTGGTAGTTAGTCCAGGCTTGCAAGTGCATGCTGGTTAAATGTCTAAGAATGCACGTTGTATTTAAATTTTGAAGATTCTTCCCTCTGCTAAAGGTTTTTGAGCATTTCTTACAGATAACTTTTGACTGATCATTCGGGTCTTGGTTAAAAAATTGCCACACTGCACTCTTCCTACTATGGAATACCTGTTCAGGCATTGCACGCTGTGCTACTTTCACCGGATGGCCACACTGTCCTAAAACTGTTTTTGTTTTTGACAAACGTTTTTGACCTGCTACGGGCCTGCCAGATGACAGCTGTTGCGATGTAGATGGCTGCTGCAAATCATCCTCCTCCGCTTCTGAGCTTCTGGCAACGGCACCCTCTTCCGCCAATGGCTGCCAATCTGGGTCAACAACTGGGTCATCTATCACCTCCTCTTCAATATCATGTGCAACTTCCTCTGTGTCACCGTGTAAGGTGCTATAGCGTTTCGGGACGGGACACCATAGTCTCATCAGGGTCAGATTCTGGCTCAGTACACTGCGAGGGCAATGTAGTGATCTGAGTCAATGGAACAGCATAATAATCTAGCTGTGGCTGTGCATCAGTGCACTCCATGTCCGATTCATCTTGTAATGGGCAGTTAACAATTTCCCATTCTAACCCAGGCACGGTATGTGTAAAATGCTCCATGGAGTAACCTGTAGTTTTGCCTGACGCATCCTTCACTTTTGGTTTGGGTGAAGGACCCAAGGAAACGTCTTGCTCCTGACCGGGAGCATCCACTGACGACTCGCTGCTTTTATATTTGGAACTTTCTGAAGAGGAGGCGAAAGAGCTAGAGGCTGAGTCAGCAAGGAAAGCCAAAACTTTTTCCTGCTGCTCCGGCTTTAAAAGCCGTTTTCCTACTCCCAGATAAGGGAGCGTTCGAGGCCTTGTGTAGCCAGACAATGACGCTGACTCAACACCTCCAGCCTTAGGTGCTATTGTGCTTTTGCCACTACCACCAGATGCACCACCACCATCATCAGTACCAGCTCGCAACCACCGCCCACGGCCTCTTCCACCTGACTTCCTCACTTTTTGGAAACTCTAACCAAAATAACAACCGTTACATGGTACTGTAAAACAAGGTAGAAGGTGTATATAAACGTGTTGATATTTTAAATCTCCCTTTTTTGGGGAGAGACTGAACAAAAAATCAGGCCCTGTGTAAAAAACAACACAATGTAGGTGGCTGAAAGTGGCTGGCTGATATACGACAAACTAACAGGACAGAAGTATATCCACTTTGTGAGAATCTGAATCTCACTTTTTTGGGGGGAGACTGAACCATAACTCAGGCCCAGTGTATAAAACAACACAATGTAAGTGGCAGAAAGTGGCTGGAAGATATATGAAAAAATACAAGGACTGTAGTACAATTTCAATCTCCCTACAATGATCTCAGGAAAAGTATGACAGCAATAAAAAGGACTGCTGCACACAAAAGTGTGGAAAAATAAACAAGAGAACTGTGCAGAAAGGAGCAGCAGGATTTTTGCTTTTAAAAAAGCAGTCGGTTTGCATAGCGGCGTGCAAACAGCAATGCAGCTATCAGGGAGCCTTATAAGGCAGCCTAATAAGCTACAGAGCTGATGCACAAAAATATAGCCTCCATTGTCCCTGCAAACAAATGGTGGTGTTGGACAGTGGAAATCGCTACAGCACAAGCAGTTTTGGGGCTTAATCTTCCCTCCCTAACTATATCACTTCTTTTGATGATGCTGCGGCAACCTCTCCCTATGCTACGATCGGCAGAAGTAAGATGGCGGTCGGTGTGCACGCCCCCTTATAGCCCCTGTGACGCTGCAAAAAGCAAGCCAATCACTGTCATGCCCTTCTCTAAGATGGTGGGGACTGAGACCTATGTCATCACGCTGCCCACACTCTCCTTCATTGGCTGAAAAATGGCGCTGAAAGCGTCATACGAAACGCGACTTTGGTGCGAAGATCGCTGACCTCATGGCCAATCCCACACTAGGATCGGGCTGCTTTCATGAAACCTGACTTTGCTGAAAGTCGTCGATTTTTGAATTTGTCCGATCCGTTTCGCTCAACCCTAGTTATTACACTTGGGGCTATTTAGTTTGGAAAAACGAAGGCTAAGGGGTGATCTTATTTTAATGTATAAATATATGAGGGGTGACGTACAAAAACCTTTCTGATGATCTTTTTAATCATAGACCTGAGACAGGGACAAGGGGGCATCCTCTACGTCTGGAGGAAAGAAGGTTTAAGCAGATGGGGATTCTTTACTGTTAGAGCAGTGAGACTATGGAATTCTCTGCCATATCATGTTGTAATGAGTGATTCATTACTTAAATTTAAGAGGGGACTGGATGCCTTTCTTGAAAAGTATAATGTTACAGGTTATATATACTAGATTCCTTGATAAGGTGTTGATCCAGGGAACTAGTCTGATTGCCTTATGTGGAGTCGGGAAGGATTTATTTTCTCAATGTGGAGCTTACTCTTTGCCACATGGGTTTTTTTTTGCCTTCCTCTGGATCAACATGTTAGGGCATGTTAGGTTAGGCCATGGGTTGAACTAGATGGACTTAAAATCTTCCTTCAAACTTAATAACTATGTTACTACAGCTGGCGTCACGTTAAATCACATATAAATATTCCCCATTTTACAGCACAGCCAGGGCCACGGAGTCAGGTCACAGCCCCGTGACTTCCCCAAAGAACTGTCTGACCCGGTTCCCTGGTGGGCGTGTCATGTAGCCGGCTGCCATGTACAGCAGTTGCATCAGCTGATATGACTGCTCTACAGGTTGCCTGAATCATCGCGGGCCAGTATGGGATTATAGCAGATAGGTGAGGGATATGGTGGTTTATAATTTTATATATATATATATATATACAGTTAGGGCCAGAAATATTTGGACAGTGACACAATTTTCGCGAGTTGGGCTCTGCATGCCACCACATTGGATTTGAAATGAAACCTCTACAACAGAATTCAAGTGCAGATTGTAACGTTTAATTTGAAGGGTTGAACAAAAATATCTGATAGAAAATGTAGGAATTGTACACATTTCTTTACAAACACTCCACATTTTAGGAGGTCAAAAGTAATTGGACAAATAAACATAACCCAAACAAAATATTTTTATTTTCAATATTTTGTTGCAAATCCTTTGGAGGCAATCACTGCCTTAAGTCTGGAACCCATGGACATCACCAAACGCTGGGTTTCCTCCTTCTTAATGCTTTGCCAGGCCTTTACAGCCGCAGCCTTCAGGTCTTGCTTGTTTGTGGGTCTTTCCGTCTTAAGTCTGCATTTGAGCAAGTGAAATGCATGCTCAATTGGGTTTAGATCTGGAGATTGACTTGGCCATTGCAGAATGTTCCACTTTTTGGCACTCATGAACTCCTGGGTAGCTTTGGCTGTATGCTTGGGGTCATTGTCCATCTGTACTGGTAGAAGGTTTACACAGTAAAATATCGATATTTGCAGATGATACAAAACTATGTAAAGCAGTTAATACAAGAGAAGATAGTATTCTGCTACAGATGGATCTGGATAAGTTGGAAACTTGGGCTGAAAGGTGGCAGATGAGGTTTAACAATGATAAATGTAAGGTTATACACATGGGAAGAAGGAATCAATGTCACCATTACACACTGAATGGGAAACCACTGGGTAAATCTGACAGGGAGAAGGACTTGGGGATCCTAGTTAATGATAAACTTACCTGGAGCAGCCAGTGCCAGGCAGCAGCTGCCAAGGCAAACAGGATCATGGGGTGCATTAAAAGAGGTCTGGATACACATGATGAGAGCATTATACTGCCTCTGTACAAATCCCTAGTTAGACCGCACATGGAGTACTGTGTCCAGTTTTGGGCACCGGTGCTCAGGAAGGATATAATGGAACTAGAGAGAGTACAAAGGAGGGCAACAAAATTAATAAAGGGGATGGGAGAACTACAATACCCAGATAGATTAGCGAAATTAGGATTATTTAGTCTAGAAAAAAGACGACTGAGGGGCGATCTAATAACCATGTATAAGTATATAAGGGGACAATACAAATATCTCGCTGAGGATCTGAGGACCAAGGAAGGTGACGGGCACAAGGGGGCATTCTTTGCGTCTGGAGGAGAGAAGGTTTTTCCACCAACATAGAAGAGGATTCTTTACTGTTAGGGCAGTGAGGATCTGGAATTGCTTGCCTGAGGAGGTGGTGATGGCGAACTCAGTCGAGGGGTTCAAGAGAGGCCTGGATGTCTTCCTGGAGCAGAACAATATTGTATCATACAATTAGGTTCTGTAGAAGGACGTAGATCTGGGGATTTATTATGATGGAATATAGGCTGAACTGGATGGACAAATGTCTTTTTTCGGCCTTACTAACTATGTTACTATGTTACTATGTTACTATGTACTATGAAGCGCCGTCCAATCAACTTTGCAGCATTTGGCTGAATCTGGGCTGAAAGTATATCCCAGTACACTTCAGAATTCATCCGGCTACTCTTGTCTGCTCTTATGTCATCAATAAACACAAGTGACCCAGTGCCATTGAAAGCCATGCATGCCCATGCCATCACGTTGCCTCCACCATGTTTTACAGAGGATGTGGTGTGCCTTGGATCATGTGCCGTTCCCTTTCTTCTCCAAACTTTTTTCTTCCCATCATTCTGGTACAGGTTGATCTTTGTCTCATCTGTCCACAGAATAGTTTTCCAGAACTGAGCTGGCTTCTTGAGGTGTTTTTCTGCACATTTAACTCTGGCCTGTCTATTTTTGGTATTGATGAATGGTTTGCATCTAGATGTGAACCCTTTGTATTTACTGTCATGGAGTCTTCTCTTTACTGTTGACTTAGAGACAGATACACCTACTTCACTGAGAGTGTTCTGGACTTCAGTTGATGTTGTGAACGGGTTCTTTTTCACCAAATTAAGTATGCGGCGATCATCCACCACTGTTGTCATCCGTGGACGCCCAGGCCTTTTTGAGTTCCCAAGCTCACCAGTCAATTCCTTTTTTCTCAGAATGTACCCAACTGTTGATTTAGCTACTCCAAGCATGTCTGCTATCTCTCTGATGGATTTTTTCTTTTTTTTCAGCCTCAGGATGTTCTGCTTCACCTCAATTGAGAGTTCCTTTGACCGCATGTTGTCTGCTCACAGCAACAGCTTCCAAATGCAAAACCACACACCTGGAATCCACCCCTGACCTTTTAACTACTTCATTGATTACAGGTTAACGAGGGAGATGCCTTCAGAGTTAATTGCAGCCCTTAGAGTCCATTGTCCAATTACTTTTGGTCCCTTGAAAAAGAGGACGCTACGCATTACAGAGCTATGATTCATAAACCCTTTCTCCGATTTGGATGTGGAAACTATCATATTGCAGCTGGGAGTGTGCACTTTCAGCCCATATAATATATATAATTGTATTTCTGAACATGTTTTTGTAAACAGCTAAAATAACAAAACTTGTGTCACTGTCCAAATATTTCTGGCCCTAACTGTGTATATATATATATATATATATATATATATATATATATATATATATATATATTATATACTACATTTTTTATTTTAATTTCAATATTTATTTCTTGATTTTAACTGTATTGTTTTACTTTACTTTGAGCACAGACGCCAGCAGATGACAAACGCCCATCAGACACCACCTGCTCCCTCTGTTATCAGCGACAGCAGGCGTCGGCTGATGAGAGCAGTAGTAGTTTCTCATCAGCCGATGCATGTGTAACTGCAGTATGATTTTACCGCGGGTCACAGTCACAGCTGCAGAGCCGCTGTGTGCACACAGCCTTAGTGGAGACTCGATCATTTACCGAACTTTGGCCGAATGTTAACGATCTTGAGGAAAATGCTCGGGAATCCAAACACGTATCTGAATGTGCAATGTTCGTGCCGACTTTGAGATTGGCAAACGTTTTCTGAACAAGTATGTTCATCTCTACTAGTCAGGAGGCTGAGAAGCGGTGTGCTCCTGATATCAGAACATGGGACTAACACTTTATCGTACACAATGATAATAGGTTGACAAGTTTTTAGCAACTTAAACTGTATTTTATTGCTTGTTATAACTTTCTCATGAAGTGAGTACAATTCTGCTCAGCACTTAACAGGTTACACTGCCTTCTTCCATAACACTTTGGCTCTAGACCAAGCGTATTATAAAATCTACCTCTGAGTGGTTATTCATAGTTCACTAATCATGTCTCTCTACTTCAGATGAGATTATAATACGGGCCTGGTACAGCTTGACCGTGTAATAGAGCAAGGGAAAAAACACAAAAATGCAAAACAATTTTATGAAAGCTCACTTTGTGGTGCCAAACTTTTAATTTGTGTGTGGGATAAATGCAGTCATATGCAAGAATATTAGAAATGCAGAGGGTGTAATACTATATAATGTGTCCATTTTGGCAAGAATATCCAGGGTACAGTACAGTCAAGTGGCTTTCAATAATGTTACGCCATAAAACTGCACAAGAAGAGAATATCAATGATCATTTTAACTTAATTTCAGGTAATACTAAAGGTCTTAGGGATTTTAATTCGGTTATAGACTATGTGGCTGATTAGCTTTTTGGTATTTTTTTCTTCAAAAAAATGTTTCAAGCATTCATCCAACAAACAGGAAAACTCAACCTGTCAGATGTTTTAGCTTCCATGGGACAGGCATATTTCATAGATACCATGTGATATGAGAATTAGATGAGTAGAAGCTGTAACGTGACAGAGGGCGGTAGCCATTTACAGTATGAGCTGCTGCTTTATAACACACTGGCACTTTGTAGGAAAATTGTGTCCCAGTGCCTATGTGCTACCAGGTGAGGGGGGCATCACACTCACTTGTATGCTGCATGCCTCCGCTTTTTCCAAGCCTACATCTTCAGGAGCTGCCGAACATAACTCAGGGGACACCCAGATCATTTTAACAAGCAAAAGTTTACTGGACAGATCAAGTTCACCAGATTGTAACACACTGTGACACTACTTCTTAGTTCAGGTTTCCTTAGTACAGAGCATCTTCAGCATTACTATCCATTCTTCCTGGACTATCCCTATATTTACTGTTCCTGTCAGCCCCAGGGATTTCCCGTCCAGTCTGGCAGTGTATCTGTGATCCTTTACCTTCCATTCATGTGATTCCATCTCCATCGCTCCCTGTATGCCAAAGTATAAACCCCTATTCGTAGTATCTGTATCGAGCCTTCAGCTATGGATTTTGCAGGAATGTTCACAAGGGATTCCAGTCATCGATATCCTTACACAATATACAGTTCCACTGATATCGGCAGGTTCAGTCAACTTTGGTCTAATTTGTAAGGCTACTTTCACACTTGCGTTGTTAGGCGTACGACGCAATGCGTCGTTTTGGAAAAAAAACGCATCCTGCAAATGTGCCTGCAGGATGTGTTTTTTCTCCATAGACTTGCATTAGCGACTTGCATGGCCACACATCGCATCCGTCGTGCGACGGATGCGTTGTGTTTTGGCGGACCCTCAGCACGTTACATGTAACTTTTTTTGTCTGCCATTTTCGACCGGGCATGCGCAGCCGAATCTCCTCCCCCTCCTCCCCGGACATTACAATGGGGCAGCAGATGCATTGAAAAACTGCATCCGCTGCCCCCATTGTTCACTTCTTTCACAACGTGCGTCGGTACATCGGGCCGACGCAGGGCGACGGCCCCGTCCCAACGCTAGTGTGAAAGTAGCCTAAAGGTACCTTCACACATAACGATATCGTTAACGATATCGTTGCTTTTTGTGACGTAGCAACGATATCGTTAAGGAAATCATTATGTGTGACAGCGACCAACCATCAGGCCCCTGCTGGGAGATCGTTGGTCGCTGAACAAAGTCCAGAACTTTATTTCGTCGCTGGATCTCCCGTGGACATCGCTGGATCGGCGTGTGTGACACCGATCCAGCGATGTCTTCACTGGTAACCAGGGTAAACATCGGGTAACTAAGCGCAGGGCCGCGCTTAGTAACCCGATGTTTACCCTGGTTACCAGCGTAAAAGTAAAAAAAAACAAACACTACATACTTACCTACTGCTGTCTGTCCCCGGCGCTGTGCTCTGCACTCCTCCTGTACTGGCTGTGAGCGTCGGTCAGCCGGAAAGCAGAGCGGTGACGTCACCGCTCTGCTTTCCGGCCGCTGTGCTCACAGCCAGTACAGGAGGAGTGCAGAGAAGCAGAGCGCCGGGGACAGACAGCGGTAGGTAAGTATGTAGTGTTTGTTTTTTTTTACTTTTACGCTGGTAACCAGGGTAAACATCGGGTTACTAAGCGCGGCCCTGCGCTTAGTAACCCGATGTTTACCCTGGTTACCCGGGGACTTCGGGATCGTTGGTCGCTGGAGAGCTGTCTGTGTGACAGCTCTCCAGCGACCAAACAGCGACGCTGCAGCGATCCGGATCGTTGTCGGTATCGCTGCAGCGTCGCTTAACCCCTTCATGACCCAGCCTATTTTGACCTTAAAGACCTTGCCGTTTTTTGCAATTCTGACCAGTGTCCCTTTATGAGGTAATAACTCAGGAACGCTTCAACGGATCCTAGCGGTTCTGAGATTTTTTTTTCGTGACATATTGGGCTTCATGTTAGTGGTAAATTTAGGTCAATAAATTCTGCGTTTATTTGTGATAAAAACGGAAAATTGGCGAAAATTTTGAAAATTTCGCAATTTTCACATTTTGAATTTTTATTCTGGTAAACCAGAGAGATATGTGACACAAAATAGTTAATAAATAACATTTCCCACATGTTTACTTTACATCAGCACAATTTTGGAAACAAAATTTTTTTTTGTTAGGAAGTTATAAGGGTTAAAATTTGACCAGCGATTTGTCATTTTTACAACGAAATTTACAAAACCATTTTTTTTAGGGACCACCTCACATTTGAAGTCAGTTTGAGGGGTCTATATGGCTGAAAATACCCAAAAGTGACACCATTCTAAAAACTGCACCCCTCAAGGTACTCAAAACCACATTCAAGAAGTTTATTAACCCTTCAGGTGCTTCACAGCAGCAGAAGCAACATGGAAGGAAAAAATGAACATTTAACTTTTTAGTCACAAAAATTATCTTTTAGCAACAATTTTTTTATTTTCCCAATGGTAAAAGGAGAAACTGAACCACGAAAGTTGTTGTCCAATTTGTCCTGAGTACGCTGATACCTCATATGTGGGGGTAAACCACTGTTTGGGCGCACGGCAGGGCTTGGAAGGGAAGGAGCGCCATTTGACTTTTTGAATCAAAAATTGGCTCCACTCTTTAGCGTTTGGAGAGCCCCCGTGTGCCTAAAAATTGGAGCTCCCCCACAAGTGACCCCATTTTGGAAACTAGACGCCCCAAGGAACTTATCTAGATGCATAGTGAGCACTTTGAACCCCCAGGTGCTTCACAAATTGATCCGTAAAAATGAAAAAGTACTTTTTTTTCACAAAAAAAATCTTTTAGCCTCAATTTTTTCATTTTCACATGGGCAACATGATAAAATGGATCCTAAAATGTGTTGGGCAATTTCTCCTGAGTACACCAATACCTCACATGTGGGGGTAAACCACTGTTTGGGCACATGGTAAGGCTCGGAAGGGAAGGAGCGCCATTTGACTTTTTGAATGAAAAATTATTTCCATCGTTAGCGGACACCATGTCGCGTTTGGATAGCTCCTGTGTGCCTAAACATTGGCGCTCCCCCACAAGTGACCCCATTTTGGAAACTAGACCCCCCAAGGAACTTATTTAGATGCCTAGTGAGCACTTTAAACCCTCAGGTGCTTCACAAATTGATCTGTAAAAATGAAAAAGTACTTTTTTTTCACAAAAAAATTCTTTTCGCCTCAATTTTTTCATTTTCACATGGGCAGTAGGATAAAATGGATCATAAAATTTGTTGGGCAATTTCTCCCAAGTACGCCGATGCCTCATATGTGGGGGTAAACCACTGTTTGGGCACTCGGCAGGGCTCGGAAGGGAAGGCGCGCCATTTGACTTTTTGAATGGAAAATTAGCTCCAATTGTTAGCGGACACCATGTCGCGTTTGGAGAGCCCCTGTGTGCCTAAACATTGGAGCTCCCCCACAAGTGACCCCATTTTGGAAACTAGACCCCCCAAGGAACTTATCTAGATGCATATTGAGCACTTTAAACCCCCAGGTGCTTCACAGAAGTTTATAACGCAGAGCCATGAAAATAAAAAATAATTTTTCTTTCCTCAAAAGTGATTTTTTAGCCTGGAATTTCCTATTTTGCCAAGGATAATAGGAGAAATTGGACCCCAAATATTGTTGTCCAGTTTGTCCTGAGTACGCTGATACCCCATATGTGGGGGTAAACCACTGTTTGGGCGCACGGCAGGGCTCGGAAGGGATGGCACGCCACTTGGCTTTTTAAATGGAAAATTAGCTCCAATCATTAGCGGACACCATGTCACGTTTGGAGAGCCCCTGTGTGTCTAAACATTGGAGATCCCCCAGAAATGACACCATTTTGGAAACTAGACCCCCAAAGGAACTAATCTAGATGTGTGGTGAGGACTTTGAACCCCCAAGAGCTTCACAGAAGTTTATAACGCAGAGCCATGAAAATAAAAAATAAAAATTATTTTCTCAAAAATGATCTTTTAGCCTGCAATTTTTTATTTTCCCAAGGGTAACAGGAGAAATTTGACCCCAAAAGTTGTTGTCCAGTTTCTCCTGAGTATGCTGATACCCCATATGTGGGGGTAAACCACTGTTTGGGCACATGCCGAGGCTCTTAAGTGAAGTAGTGACGTTTTGAAATGCAGACTTTGATGGAATGCTCTGTGGGCGTCACGTTGCGTTTGCAGAGCCCCTGATGTGGCTTAACAGTAGAAACCCCCCACAAGTGACCCCATTTTGGAAACTAGACCCTGAAAGGAACTTATCTAGATGTGTGGTGAGCACTTTGAACCCCCAAGCGCTTCATAGAAGTTTATAATGCAGAGCCGTGAAAATAATAAATACGTTTTCTTTCCTCAAAAATAATTATTTAGCCCAGAATTTTTTATTTTCCCAAGGGTTACAGAAGAAATTGGACCCCAAAAGTTGTTGTCCAGTTTCTCCTGAGTACGCTGATACCCCATAGTAACATAGTAACATAGTAACATAGTTAGTAAGGCCGAAAAAAGACATTTGTCCATCCAGTTCAGCCTATATTCCATCATAATAAATACCCAGATCTACGTCCTTCTACAGAACCTAATAATTGTATGATACAATATTGTTCTGCTCCAGGAAGACATCCAGGCCTCTCTTGAACCCCTCGACTGAGTTCGCCATCACCACCTCCTCAGGCAAGCAATTCCAGATTCTCACTGCCCTAACAGTAAAGAATCCTCTTCTATGTTGGTGGAAAAACCTTCTCTCCTCCAGACGCAAAGAATGCCCCCTTGTGCCCGTCACCTTCCTTGGTATAAACAGATCCTCAGCGAGATATTTGTATTGTCCCCTTATATACTTATACATGGTTATTAGATCGCCCCTCAGTCGTCTTTTTTCTAGACTAAATAATCCTAATTTCGTTAATCTATCTGGGTATTGTAGTTCTCCCATCCCCTTTATTAATTTTGTTGCCCTCCTTTGTACTCTCTCTAGTTCCATTATATCCTTCCTGAGCACCGGTGCCCAAAACTGGACACAGTACTCCATGTGCGGTCTAACTAGGGATTTGTACAGAGGCAGTATAATGCTCTCATCATGTGTATCCAGACCTCTTTTAATGCACCCCATGATCCTGTTTGCCTTGGCAGCTGCTGCCTGGCACTGGCTGCTCCAGGTAAGTTTATCATTAACTAGGATCCCCAAGTCCTTCTCCCTGTCAGATTTACCCAGTGGTTTCCCGTTCAGTGTGTAATGGTGATATTGATTCCCTCTTCCCATGTGTATAACCTTACATTTATCATTGTTAAACCTCATCTGCCACCTTTCAGCCCAAGTTTCCAACTTATCCAGATCCATCTGTAGCAGAATACTATCTTCTCTTGTATTAACTGCTTTACATAGTTTTGTATCATCTGCAAATATCGATATTTTACTGTGTAAACCTTCTACCAGATCATTAATGAATATGTTGAAGAGAACAGGTCCCAATACTGACCCCTGCGGTACCCCACTGGTCACAGCGACCCAGTTAGAGACTATACCATTTATAACCACCCTCTGCTTTCTATCACTAAGCCAGTTACTAACCCATTTACACACATTTTCCCCCAGACCAAGCATTCTCATTTTGTGTACCAACCTCTTGTGCGGCACGGTATCAAACGCTTTGGAAAAATCGAGATATACCACGTCCAATGACTCACCGTGGTCCAGTCTATAGCTTACCTCTTCATAAAAGCTGATTAGATTGGTTTGACAGGAGCGATTTCTCATAAACCCATGCTGATATGGAGTTAAACAGTTATTCTCATTGAGATAATCCAGAATAACATCCCTCAGAAACCCTTCAAATATTTTACCAACAATAGAGGTTAGACTTACTGGCCTATAATTTCCAGGTTCACTTTTAGAGCCCTTTTTGAATATTGGCACCACATTTGCTATGCGCCAGTCCTGCGGAACAGACCCTGTCGCTATAGAGTCCCTAAAAATAAGAAATAATGGTTTATCTATTACATTACTTAGTTCTCTTAGTACTCGTGGGTGTATGCCATCCGGACCCGGAGATTTATCTATTTTAATCTTATTTAGCCGATTTCGCACCTCTTCTTGGGTTAGATTGGTGACCCTTAATATAGGGTTTTCATTGTTTCTTGGGATTTCACCTAGCATTTCATTTTCCACCATGAATACCGTGGAGAAGAAGGTGTTTAATATGTTAGCTTTTTCCTCGTCATCTACAACCATTCTTTCCTCACTATTTTTTAAGGGGCCTACATTTTCAGTTTTTATTCTTTTACTATTGATATAGTTGAAGAACAGTTTGGGATTAGTTTTACTCTCCTTAGCAATGTGCTTCTCTGTTTCCTTTTTGGCAGCTTTAATTAGTTTTTTAGATAAAGTATTTTTCTCCCTATAGTTTTTTAGAGCTTCAATGGTGCCATCCTGCTTTAGTAGTGCAAATGCTTTCTTTTTACTGTTAATTGCCTGTCTTACTTCTTTGTTTAGCCACATTGGGTTTTTCCTATTTCTAGTCCTTTTATTCCCACAAGGTATAAACCGCTTACACTGCCTATTTAGGATGTTCTTAAACATTTCCCATTTATTATCTGTATTCTCATTTCTGAGGATATTGTCCCAGTCTACCAGATTAAGGGCATCTCTAAGCTGGTCAAACTTTGCCTTCCTAAAGTTCAGTGTTTTTGTGACTCCCTGACAAGTCCCCCTAGTGAAAGACAGGTGAAACTGCACAATATTGTGGTCGCTATTTCCTAAATGCCCAACCACCTGCAGATTTGTTATTCTGTCAGGTCTATTAGATAGTATTAGGTCTAAAAGTGCTGCTCCTCTGGTTGGATTCTGCACCAATTGTGAAAGATAATTTTTCTTGGTTATTAGCAGAAACCTGTTGCCTTTATGGGTTTCACAGGTTTCTGTTTCCCAGTTAATATCCGGGTAGTTAAAGTCCCCCATAACCAGGACCTCATTATGGGTTGCAGCTTCATCTATCTGCTTTAGAAGTAGACTTTCCATGCTTTCTGTTATATTTGGGGGTTTGTAACAGACCCCAATGAGAATTTTGTTACCATTTTTCCCTCCATGAATTTCAACCCATATGGACTCGACATCCTCATTCCCTTCGCTAATATCCTCCCTTAAAGTGGACTTTAGACAAGACTTTACATAGAGACAAACCCCTCCTCCTCTCCGATTTTTACGATCCTTTCTAAACAGACTGTAGGATGTGGGGGTAAACCACTGTTGGGCACATGCCGAGGCTCGGAAGTGAAGTAGTGACGTTTTGAAATGCAGACTTTGATGGAATGCTCTGTGGGCGTCACGTTGTGTTTGCAGAGCCCCTGATGTGGCTTAACAGTAGAAACCCCCCACAAGTGACCCCATTTTGGAAACTAGACCCCGAAAGGAACTTATCTAGATGTGTGGTGAGCACTTTGAACCCCCAAGCGCTTCATAGAAGTTTATAATGCAGAGCCGTGAAAATAATAAATACGTTTTCTTTCCTCAAAAATAATTATTTAGCCCAGAATTTTTTAATTTTCCCAAGGGTAACAGGAGAAATTTGACCCCAATATTTGTTGTCCAGTTTCTCCTGAGTACGGTGATACCCCATATGTGGGGGTAAACTACTGTTTGGGCACATGCCGGGGCTTGGAATTGAAGTAGTGACGTTTTGAAATGCAGACTTTGATGGAATGCTCTGCGGGCGTCACGTTGCGTTTGCAGAGCCCCTGATGTGCCTAAACAGTAGAAACCCCCCACAAGTAACCCCATTTTGGAAACTAGACCCCGAAAGGAACTTATCTAGATGTGTGGTGAGCACTTTGAACCCCCAAGTGCTTCATAGAAGTTTATAATGCAGAGCCGTGAAAATAATAAATACGTTTTCTTTCCTCAAAAATAATTATTTAGCCCAGAATTTTTTATTTTTCCAAGGGTTACAGGAGAAATTGGACCCCAAAAGTTGTTGTCCAGTTTCTCCTGAGTACGCTGATACCCCATGAGTGGGGGTAAACCACTGTTTGGGCACACGTCGGGGCTCAGAAGGGAAGTAGTGACTTTTGAAATGCAGACTTTGATGGAATGGTCTGCGGGTGTCACGTTGCATTTGCAGAGCCCCTGGTGTGCCTAAACAGTAGAAACCCCACACAAGTGACCCCATTTTAGAGACTAGACCCCCCAAGGAACTTATCTAGATATGTGGTGAGCACTTTGAACCCCCAAGTGCTTCACAGACGTTTACAACGCAGAGCCGTGAAAATAAAAAATCATTTTTCTTTCCTCAAAAATTATGTTTTAGCAAGCATTTTTTTAGATTCACAAGGGTAACAGGAGAAATTGGACCCCAGTAATTGTTGCGCAGTTTGTCCTGAGTATGCTGGTACCCCATATGTGGGGGTAAACCACTGTTTGGGCACACGTCAGGGCTCGGAAGTGAGGGAGCACCATTTGACTTTTTGAATACGAGATTGGCTGGAATCAATGGTGGGGCCATGTTGCGTTTGGAGACCCCTGATGTGCCTAAACAGTGGTAACCCCTCAATTCTACCTCCAACACTAACCCCAACACACCCCTAACCCTAATCCCAACTGTAGCCATAACCCTAATCACAACCCTAACCACAACCCTAATTCCAACCCTAACCCTAAGGCTATGTGCCCACGTTGCGGATTCGTGTGAGATATTTCCGCACCATTTTTGAAAAATCCGCGGGTAAAAGGCACTGCGTTTTACCTGCGGATTTTCCGCGGATTTCCAGTGTTTTTTGTGCGGATTTCACCTGCGGATTCCTATTGAGGAACAGGTGTAAAACGCTGCGGAATCCGCACAAAGAATTGACATGCTGCGGAAAATACAACGCAGCGTTTCCGCGCGGTATTTTCCGCACCATGGGCACAGCGGATTTGGTTTTTCATATGTTTACATGGTACTGTAAACCTGATGGAACACTGCTGCGAATCCGCAGCGGCCAATCCGCAGCCAAATCCGCACAGTGTGCACATAGCCTAATTCTAAAGGTATGTGCACACGCTGCGAAAAACGCTGCAGATCCGCAGCAGTTTCCCATGAGTTTACAGTTCAATGTAAACCTACGGGAAACAAAAATCGCTGTACACATGCTGCGGAAAAACTGCACGGAAACGCAGCGGTTTACATTCCGCAGCATGTCGCTTCTTTCTGCGGATTCCGCAGCGGTTTTACAACTGCTCCAATAGAAAATCGCAGTTGTAAAACCGCAGTGAAATGCGCAGAAAAAAACGCGGTAAATCCGCCATAAATCCGCAGCGGTTTAGCACTGCGGATTTATCAAATCCGCAGTGGAAAAATCCGCAGAGGACCAGAATACGTGTGCACATACCAAAACCCTAACCCTAACCCTACCCCTAACCCTACCCCTAGCCCTAACCCTAACCGTACCCCTAACCGTACCCCTAACCCTACCCCTAACCCTAACCCTAACCCTACCCCTAACCCTACCCCTAACCCTACCCCTAACCCTAACCCTAACTCTACCCCTAGCCCTAACCCTAACCCTAACCCTACCCCTAACCCTACCCCTAACCCTAACCCTAACCCTATTCTAACATTAGTGGAAAAAAAAAATTCTTTATTTTTTTATTGTCCCTACCTATGGGGGTGACAAAGGGGGGGGGTCATTTATTATTTTTTTTATTTTGATCACTGAGATATAATCTATCTCAGTGATCAAAATGCACTTTGGAACGAATCTGCCGGCCGGCAGATTCGGCGGGCGCACTGCGCATGCGACCGCCATTTTGGAAGATGGCGGCGCCCAGGGAGAAGACGGACGGGACCCCGGCTGGATCGGTAAGTATGATGGGGTGGGGGGGGACCACGGGGGGGGGATCGGAGCACGGGGGGGAGAATCGGAGCGCGGGAGGGGTGGAACGGAGCACGGGGGGCGTGGAACGGAGCACGGGGGGGCTGGAATGGAGCACGGGGGGGTGGAACGGAGCACCAGGGGGGTGGATCGGAGTGCAGGGGGGGGTGATTGGAGCACGGGGGGGTGATTGGAGCACGGGGGGAGCGGACAAGAGCACGGGGGGAGCGGAGCACTGGACGGAGGGGAGCCGGAACAGTGTACCGGCCAGATCGGGGGGCTGGGGGGGCGATCGGTGGGGTGGGGTGGGGGCACATTAGTATTTCCAGCCATGGCCGATGATATTTCAGCATCGGCCATGGCTGGATTGTAATATTTCACCCGTTATAATAGGTGAAATATTACAAATCGCTCTGATTGGCAGTTTCACTTTCAACAGCCAATCAGAGCGATCGTAGCCACGAAGGGGTGAAGCCACCCCCCCTGGGCTAAACTACCACTCCCCCTGTCCCTGCAGATCGGGTGAAATGGGAGTTAACCCTTTCACCCGGCCTGCAGGGACGCGATCTTTCCATGACGCCACATAGGCGTCATGGGTCGGATTGGCACCGACTTTCATGACGCCTACGTGGCGTCATGGGTCGGGAAGGGGTTAATGTGAAGGGGCCTTAAGGGGTTCTTGAAACTATGTTAATGTATCAAATAGACATTAGTACAGTAGTCTATGTGAATGGAGTACGTAAGTGGCATCAGTTTATTCAGAAACTGAGATAAGAAGGGGAACTGTGGGACAAATGAGGCGGGAACACAGTATTATATTTCTCTATTTTTTAGTGATCTGATGTGTTTTTCCAGAGAAAACCACATTTTTCTTAATACTGTATGTAAATAAGCTGTTTAGGGCTATGAGCCGGACACTCATCTGTATGAGAATCTGTCCCAGAGATTATTTTAAATGAAAGGGGGAGTTACCAGTGTGAGATCTGTACCTAAGGCTACTTTCACACTAGCAATACGTCGCAGTGCGTCGTTTATGGGAAAAAACACATCCTGCAAAGTTGTTTGCAGGATGCGTTTTTGCCCCATAGATTAATATTAGCGACGCATTGCGACGCATTGACACACATCGCAACCGTCGTAACGTTTTTTGCTGCCGACGGACCTCTTTTTCCGACCGCGCATGCGCGGCCGGAACTCCGCCCCCACCTCCCCGCACCTCACAATGGGGCAGCGGATGCACAGGAAAAATGCATCCGCTGCCTCTGTTGTGCGGCGCATTTACTGTTAGCGTCGGAACCTCGGCCCGACACACTGCGACGGGCCGAGTCCGAGGCTAGTGTGAAAGTAGCCTAATACAAGACAATAGGACTGAACTTTTCTTCCTTGCTAATACATTTGCTGAATCTCTCACAGCTCTGCTGTATTGCAACAAAATTGCAACACTGCTACCTGGGAGACAGAAGCTGAAGCACTGAGTGGATCCTGCAGATGTGTCTGTTATAACCTTACACAGCTCTGCAGTGATATCAGGAGAGCAGAAAGCAGCCATTACATGTCACAATGGTAATACTGATAAACATTACATTTCTCAAACTGGTAATGATCCATCTATATATATATAATTGTCTAAGGGTCACTTCCGTCTGTCTGTCTGTCCTTCTGTCACGGTTATTCATTCGCTGATTGGTCTCGGCAGCTGCCTGTCATGGCTGCCACGACCAATCAGCGACGGGCACAGTCCGAATAGTCCCTCCCCTACTCCCCTGCACTCACTGCCCGGCGCCCGCACCGTAATTCCCTCCACTCACCGCTCACACAGGGTTAATGGCAGCGGTAACGGCCCGCGGTGTAACGCACTCCGTTACCGCTGCTATTAACCCTGTGTGTCCCCAACTATTTACTATTGATGCTGCCTATGCAGCATCAATAGTAAAAATATGTCATGTTAAAAATAATTAAAAAAAAAAAAACTGCTATACTCACCCTCCGCCGCCTTTCCCGCTCCTCGCCACGCTCCCGGGACCGCTCCATTGCAAGCGGCAGCTTCCGGTCCCAGGGCTGGTGTGTGACAAGGACCTGCCGTGACGTCACGGTCATGTGACCGCGATGTCATCATAGGTCCTGCTCACACCAGCCCTGGGACCGGAAGCTGCCGCTTGCAATGGAGCGGTCCCGGGAGCATGGCGAGGAGTGGCAAAGGCGGTGGATGGTGAGTATAGCAGGACTTCCAACGGGTTTTCGGAAGGTGAGTATATGTTTATTTTTTTTAAAGTCTCTATACTACGTGGCTCTGTGCTGGGCAATATACTATGTGTCTGGGCAATATACTACGTGGCTCTGCTATATCCTATGTGGCTGGGCAATATACTACGTGACTGGGCAATATACCGTACTACGTGGCTCTGCTATATACTACGTGGCTGGGCAATATACTACGTCACTGGGCAATATACTACGTCACTGGGCAATATACTACGTGGCTGGGCAATATACTACGTGGCTGGGCAATATACTATGTGACTGGGCAACATACTATGTGACTGGGCAATATACTACGTGACAGAGCAATATACTACGTGACTGGGCAATATACTACGTGGCTGGGCAATATACTACTTCGCTGGGCAATATACTACGTGGACATGCATATTCTAGAATACCCGATGCGTTAGAATCGGGCCACCATCTAGTTGCATTTATAATTAGAGATGAGCGAACCTTTCAAAGTTCCCAATGTTCACCAAACAGTTCACCGAACAGTTCATCAATAGTGATGAGCGAATATACTCGTTACTCGAGATTTGCCGAGCACGCTCGGGTGTCCTCCTAGTATTTTTTAGTGCTCGGAGACTTTTTCTTACCGCAGCTGAATGATTTACATCTGTTAGCCAGCATAAGTACATGTGGGGGTTGCCTGGTTGCTAGGGAATCCCCACATGTAGTCATGGTGGCTAAGAGAAGTAAATCATGCAGCTGCGGCAAGAAAAAGTAAATTTACGAGCACTAAAAAATACTCGGAGGACAACCGAGCGTGCTCGGGAAATCTCGAGTAACGAGTAAATTCGCTCATCACTATTCGTGTAACATAACTGAACCCCACTGAATTCAATAGGAGGATTTCAGTAGACATTTGATAATGGCACAGCAGCATTAAGGCATGGGCCATGCATGAGACAGGGTTTGGGCCAGCATTTACAGGTTTGAAATTAGGCCCAAATTTAGAGTTGGATGAGTGATTGGTGTAGCCCTGCTGTACTAGGAGCCCTAATACCTCATGCACAGCTAAAACTGCTTTTGTACTCAGGCACTCTCAGGTGGCACAAATATCAGCTTCATAAACTACCATTGTTAGAAATATTTAAGGATAGCAACAAAGGTAGTTGACTGAAAGTAAGTGCTGGCCTGTCGGTTTGGGAGCCCTATTGCTACATGCAACATGAATGAGACCAAACTTGGAGTCAAATCATTTCTAAAAAGTTAGGGACAGACACCTGGAAATGTGGCATCATTTGACCAACAAAATCGGGCTCAGACACCCCTTCCACTGCAGGCAACCCACCAAATCTGGACCTAACTTGGAGTCTCCACATTTCAAAAAATTATTGCCACACACTACTAAAGTGGCATCAATTTACCCTGAGTAGAAATAGTATAATGGGGCTCTGACATCCCTTCCAATACATGCAACCCACCAGATGTATACTCAACTCTGAGTCTCCACTTTTCAAAAAATTGCTAGTAATATCAGCAGCAGTAGCAACAGCAGCCACAAAAGCCACAACAAAGATGTCACAGACTGCAATAATGCGAGATCAATGCAGAACACTAAAAACGACCCCATCACCTAGTTTCCCCAGTGGTGCAAAAGTCATTAGAGATCCATGACTTGTTGATCTTGATTAAAGCTAGGCAGGCAACACTTTCATGGGGCAGCAGTATGCTATTATCTCTCAGAACACCCCCAGCAGCGCTGAAGACACGTTCTGAGAGAATGCTGGCTGCCGGGCATGACAAACCTCCAAATCATGACAAGCGATCTCAGGCCACTCTTTTATTTTTGAAAACCAAAATGCAAAAGGGTCCAAACCCCACACCCCAATAGCATTTATGTTGAGATTGAGATACTCCTGCACAATCTTCTACAGTCATTCACTATGTGTCAGATTTGTACTCTGTTCTGCTGTTGCACGGGCTGGTCAAAAAAATGTGTAAAACAACTCACAGAAATTGCTTCTGCCACTTACACTACTACAACTAAAGTTTTCGCATTGAAGACTCGTTGTTTCCGGGGGTGGACATCTAGAACTGCAATCCCAATGTGTGACTCACTGCTGTCTTGCGGAAAACCACTCTCAAGATTATCTACAACCGTGTTGCCGAGTGGCAACTCAGTAGTCAGCACTATTTCTAATCCTAACAATACAGGTATCAGGTTGCAGATAGTGCAGCAAAAAGGCAATCATGTTTCATGTGAGTCACCCTGCCAGGGACTGGGGGTACTTGGTACTCGGTCCGGTACTTAAAGGTCATGGCGGTGGTGACCCGGTCCATGGCCCTGGGCGCCCATGTAAAAGGGAAGGTCTTTAAAGGGGTATTATGAATAAAGTTTGTTCCTGACGCCACGTGTGGTTCTCGGTCAGAGGTGACCAGAGATGCTTAAAAGGGTCCACTGGGGTGATGTTATGGCAGCTAAGATGGTATAGCTTCCTACAGGTGATGCTGGGTCCCCAGGGTTCCCAGTGTATAGATGAAGATGGTAGGTAGTGCAGCAAGAAACGGAGGACACAGGTTTGCAGTCTCTTTACTTGGTTTACTGAAGACTTCAGGCAACCACAGTCCAGGGCACCGGATCACAGGTACAGGCAGGGTCCGGCTGGCTTGGAAGCAGGTTCAGAATCCTCATTACCAGGTGGTGTTAGAAGCCTTCCTACTAGCGCGGTGGAGTAGTCCCTTGCTGCCTGTGGCTTCTGTCAGGGTCCTCACTGTTCTCTCTGTCCTCCTTAAAGGGTAGGACTCTATCCCATATGACTGGTGTCTGGAGCTTTTTTACAGGGTCTCTATCATGACCCAGGCTCTTTGCACGACTGTGTCTCCAGGTGTTAGGGCAGACAGGTGACATGTAGTCCAGCTGTCCTGCCAGTTTCTGCAGGGAGCCTTGGAGTCCCTCACAACCTCGGTCTTCCTGCTACCGGTGTCTGCGCACTGCAGGGAGGTAGCTCAGTTGCAGCTATTCTTGCCATGTCTCACCCTCCTGTGCTTCGCTCTCCTACACGCTCACTACAATCTGTTTTTCTTCTGTGTTATCTCTGTCCAGGAGCTGCAAAAGGGAAAGCGAAAGAGACATGCACATATACAGGGATCAACATGTAAAATCGCAAAATTTTTATTGATATCCATTAACCACACACCACACATTGTTTAAAATCATTTAAAACCACAAAAAATGCAAATGTTACACCCAAGACAAGAAGGGGAGAAAAAGAGACATGGGTCCGGTTCACTACCTGAAACCTCCCAATCGCAGTTCCTAAACCATTACACAATATTTTCTCCAAAGACGATGCCAGTGAACATTATCACAATTAGTCCAATTAAATTGGGAAGAAAATAACTGTCCTAATCCCAGACACCCTATGATTGGTACCCAATATAGATATAAATAATGTTGAGTATACCAAAGGGCAACCTGAACCGGCCCCAGGTAGCTTAAGAGGATAAGAAATAATTAGTGCCTTAGCAATAAGTATATCTAGCAAAAATAGACTAAATTAGCAAGCAAATAAATTAATCTCCTCAGCATTCAATTTTGACTCATAATGGACATGCTCACGCTATGCACTCGCAAGTGTTTGTTGGAGATATAGGATCAGGCACCAGCTCCCATGCGACCCACCCAACGCATATCACCACCTCAGTGACTTCATCAGGGGCAAATGGTATGGTTATCTGATCATCGTCACAATATTTATGCACTCACAAATTTCCAGATTCATTACAGCTGCGTAGCCGACCACGCCGAAGCTGAACGCTGTCGCACCCTCCATGTTTGAGCTTCGGAAGTATCCACCACCGCGCATGGGCATGAATCACCATGGAGATGGAGCGGCATCTGCCATAATGTGCGTGCGCGGCAGATACCACTACATAACAAGACTTCCTGAAGCGGAAGCTCGTGTGTTGCTAGGAGGTAAACACAATATGCAGCTGCGCATGCATCATCGGTCAGCGCTCCTCAAATCATAGAGCTTACTGTGCGGTGGCAAATTATATACAGAGCCTACTAATAACATTGAGAAATAACAAAAAAGAAAAAGAAGAAGAAAAAAGGGATGGAATCTTTAAACTACCAATGTTTTTTTTTAAATTTCATGAGTACAAGAGTTGTTATAAAGATTCTGCACATTTATTTTTTCCTTCATCCACATTTAACTCCAGTAGTTATCACCTAGGGTGCATTATTATACACAGATGTTATTGTTACCCCCATATAGATATTAGGTTTAAAAATTCAAAGTTACATCAGTTCAATCTAGTGGCATAGAGATCAACACCGGCCACCTCTTTATATTGGGTACCAATCAACTCAAAAATACTTAAGAAATAACATACCATTAATCTGGGAATTTTCTTGTTGCACTATGTGCCAGTGAGCATTAATAATGTTCCACAGGTGTACAGATCCATTACTTGCCAGACTCTCCACCCATTCTACATCCATAGAGGTGTTCAATCACCCCAAATTTGTCACATATACTGGGAGCCAGAAAAAAGTGTAGTCAAAATGAATCAACACTTATTGTTGTTTCCTACACAGATGCATGATAATAAGAACTGCCCAGATGTACCAAATCAAACATTGAGGTAGATTTCCCCATATATTATTGATATCATAATATGTACATTAATTACAGTACTCAAAAGGAAGTATATATTCCCAAACGGTCAACATGACCACTCCCCTATATTGGGTACCAATCAACCTCGTATAATATAGTATCCAAAGGGGTATTGTTGATAATTCGACAAAATATATATATATATATATATACAGTATATATATATATATACAAGATTTCATTGGTTATAAACAAAATCGCAGATCCAGAAATCGACTCCCGAAAAAAATGGCATTAAAGTTGCTTATAGTAGCCTGTAAACAAGAGTTCTTCATTCAGTCCTACAGGTGCAAGGCTCCATAACTCATATATCCATTTAGATTCACACCTCAATAATTGGTTTGTAACATTGCCACCCCTAATGTTGACATTGATGCCTTAAAGTCCCATAATTTTTAGACCTCTAGTGCTACTTTTGTGCATGTCCAAAAAATGTGCCGCCGCTGAAATGATTATTTTTCCTTTTTCCTGTTGAGATGTTGGAGATATATTGTTGACTTCTCCTCCTTAACTCTTGAGTTGTTTGGTCCACATATACCTTTGGGCAGTCGCAGATAATCGAATAGACGAGGTTCCTTGACCTATAATTAAAATAAGATTTTGATTGTATCAGAGAGGGTACTGTAGAAATAGACATCCGGTCCCATGCGATCATGAACTGGCAAACATTACAACCCACATAGGGGTATGTGCCAAGAATCTTATTGCCAGCCTTAAGTGTCGCCTTCGGACGTTGATAGTGACTATGGCAGAGCTGATCCTTCAAATTACAGGCTCTCCTAGCCACTATTTTGAGGGTTGATGTAAGATGTGAAGAGAGTTTTGGTTCACACATTAGAATATTCCACCTTTTTGTCAAAATTTTATAAATGTCTGACCACTGATTATTATAAGTGGTAATAAGAGACAGAGGACGACTTTGTTCACGAACCTGTTTCTTGAGGAGACTCGGCCTATCCATCTGTCTGGCTTCTTGGAATGCCCTTGCTGATAAAACTCTGTCCAGGAGCTGCAGCACCCTCTTGGCTGCACGGCCCCCTAAGTGTTTCTGACTCTCGGTGTCTGATTGCTCTCTTCTCTGTCCTTCTGACAGACTGACTGAACTCCTTTCCCTCCAGACCAGAATATATATAGGGTAGCCACCCATTAACTGGATTAGAGCTCCCCCTTCTGGCCTGGAGTGTGAACATGTTGTATGCTTGTGGTTACCTGACAAAGAAGATCCTCCTTCGCTTCCAAGCATGACATCACTCTCCCCTGTGATGAAAGTAATGCCACTGTGACAACCAGGACCCTGGGGTGTCACACATGCACTTCTATGAGGTACAAGTCCATGAAGTGTGTGGTGGGGTAACACTCAAGCTTGCTTCCTCTATCCCTCCAACCATCGACAACAGAGAGGGGATCATTATCCTCTTCATCTCAAGACTGTTGTGCACCCACCGCCTCTTCCTCCTCGTCCTCTTCTATTTGTTTCTCTGCTCCTGCACCTTCACTAACAGTTTGTCTTTGACCATGAGCCCCCCTTGATCGCTGTATTTCACCTATCCATGGCACCTGCCTGTGCGACGACAATCCGGAACTTAGAGATATTTTTAATACTTCTGCATCATATTCTGCATCCTACTCTTTCTCTGGGACCACCATCTCCTCCCGTAGACTATTCAAAGTGTGCTCCGCCATGTAGATGACTGGAATAGTGATGCTGATGATGACATTGTCAGCGCTAACTGTCTTAGTAGCCATTTCGAAACTGTGTAGAATGGTGCAGAGGTCCTTGATCTCTGCCCACTCCGCTAGCATGATCTGCACCACATTCGTAGTGCGTTGGCCCAGGCTATGCAAAATTACATACTGCACCAGGGTTCTTCATTGCTGCCAAAATCACTGCAACATGTGCAGAGTGGAATTCCACTGTGTCAAAACATTGCATAACAACCGGTTAACCAGTAGTCCGAAAGAACTCTGTAGTGATGAAAGTCAATGACCCATAGCGTGTGAACAGCGGAAGTGAGCACACAGCGACCATGCTTTCTGCAGCAGCATATCCAGGCCAGGACAGTGGGACAGAAATTGCTGTACCACCAGGTCGAGAAAGTAAGCCATGCAGGGCATGTGTATAAGGTTGCCCGGCATAGGGCCACCACCAGGTTTGCCCCGTTATTGCACATGGCCTTCCCTGGCTCCAGGTTTAGTGGAGACAGCCATTGTTCAAACTCAGCCTGGATACCTGTCCAGAACTAATGAGAATTGGAACAGCAATCTCCAAGGCATATTAATTTAAATACTGCCTGATTGCTGTGAGCCCTGCCTGCTCAGTATGGAGATATAGGGGATTCTCTCTCACTGTTGGAACATGTGTCTCATTAAGGGAGAGGTTAAAGACGCAGGTGGAGGCCATACAGGAGGTGGAAGAGGCAGAAGCAGAGGACGAACTGTTAGATAAAAAGCTTTGTCCCGCAAGTCTTGGGAATTCAAAGGCTCTTGGACAGGCCCCTTCCCCGTTTGCCCCCACAGCCACCAGAGTCACCCAGTTAGTAAGATGTAATACTCCAGGCCATACTTACTTGTCCAGGTGTCAGTGGTGAATTGCACCCTGTCAGACGTAGATTTTTTAAAGGAAGTGGGTGATGTTGTGTGCGAAATGCTGGTATAGCCTAGGCACATCATTCTTAGGAAAGTAATGGTGACTGTTCAACTAGTACTGGGGGACTGTGACGGCAATCAGCTTTCAGAAATCATCTGTATCCATCAGGCGGAAAGTCAGCATTTCTCCAGCCTACAGATTGGAGATGGGGAAGTTCAAGCTGTTAGTTTTGGCATCTGTAGAAGAAAACAAACTTAGTAGTAATAATAATAATAATAATCTTTATTTTTATATAGCGCTAACATATTCCGTAGCGCTTTACAGTCTGCACACATTATCATCGCTGTTCCCGATGGGGCTCACAATATAAATTCCCTATCAGTATGTCTTTGGAATGTGGAAGGAAACTGGAGTACCCGGAGGAAACCCACGCAACAACGGGGAGAACATAGAAGCTCCTTGCAGATGTTGTCCTTGGTGTGATTTGAACCCAGGACTCCAGCACTGCAGTGCTAACCACTGAGCCACTGTGCTACCCATAATCTTTTACGTGACCACAACTGTGGGACCGACAGCTGGCTGCTATGCTGAGAGAGGGTGGAGTAGGGTGTACACGAAAAATTGCTGGACTGTGAGTGAGGTGCAGGAGGAGATGTTATGGTGGATTGAGAAACATGTTGTGTGCTCAGTGTCTGAGATTGGTCAAAAACAGCTGGCATGTCCTCTTCCCTAACAGTTGATGGGTCCTCACTGACCCCGACTGTAGCTGGTAAACAAGTTGAGGGTCTGCGTCCAGAGACCTATATGAGAACACTTGCCACAGTGATGGAAGATGAAAAGCATCTGATGTGGTTGATGGGGTGGCTTGTGGTTGGCGAGGCTGGCCAGGCCATATTTTAGCATAGTGAGATTACCAGACTAACGCATGTTGATCACGCATGTGCTGGTTCATGCATGTAATAATCAAGTTATTGGAATTTTTGCCTCTGTTAAGTAGTTTCTTACAAAGTTTGCAGATGTCATGTGTTGGGTCATCCTTTGCAGTCTCAAAAAGGCCAAGGCTAGGCAACCCTTGCCACCCCTACAAACCGCAGACTCATGACAGCTGCTGGCCACATTTTGAGCGCTCATCAAGAATGAACTGTACACCATTGTGACAGAAACACATTCCATCAATACTGATGATTTATTGTGCATACATAGTTTTTATAATTGCATATAGAAAGGGGTGGTTAGGGGTGGCTAGTTAATCATATTGTCTAGATCCTCGGTTATTGGTTATCTAAATATATATGGAATTTGTGATTAATGCACATATGAATGCTGATTAAGCAAGTTGAGACATCTGATCAGCACTTAATACATCTGGTGCTGTTCCGCTTTTCGGGTGTCTGGAAAGTACCAAGGAACCATCTGGCCTAGCTCATGTGGTCAAGTTGAGCAATTGATTATAAACTAGCTGAGTATATATTAGCTGTGGATATATGAGTATATATGATTATAGAGGAGTATACATGCATGTGAGATCTACAGTACATGATATATACAGTTGTGACCAAAAGTATTGACACCCCTGCAATTCTGTCAGATAATACTCAGTTTCTTCCTGAAAATGATTGCAATCACAAATTCTTTGGTATTATTATCTTCATTTAATTTGTCTTAAATGAAAAAACAATGAAAATAATAATAACAAAGAATTTGTTTTTGCAATCATTTTCAGGAAGAAACTGAGTATTATCTGACAGAATTGCAGGGGAGTCAATACTTTTGGCCAGGAACATTAAATGTTAAGATCTTATGGAAAAGTCAATTAATTGAGCTTCCTAATATTTTTTAATTAGAAAAATATTTGATAACCATCAGGTGAGATGCTCTCAGCTCCATGTGATGGCATGTATGAAGAAGGCTTGCTGCTTGAACCAGTTCATTAGCAGTCCAGATATCCACTAGACATTTTTTCAGTCTATGTATTAGGAGAATAGGGTTCGCTTAGCTTATCCACACATCAATCACTCTTCAGCACATGCTGACAAACAGGGAAGGGAAAAAGCTCTTTGAGTATGTCAGAAGAAATTTGGAAGGGGAGCTGTTCATATCTAAAATCAGGAAATTGCTTCTGATTTTATATTCAAAATATAGTAGTAGGTAAAATTCATTTTCAGCATATTTGATAAAACAACAAAATAAATATCATTGCTTTCACTAGCAACCCAGTGCAGATGCTTCTCCTGGTCTTTGGTCCTATCCTGCTGGCATATGAATACTGTAGCTAATCAGTGATCTCAGCAGATGCCAGGGGTGCAATGACCATGGTGACAGAGGTCACCACTGCGACTGGGCCCGTGAGGGTGAGGGGTCCATCAACGTCCACACTAACTTCAACTGGAAGTCCATCCCTGGATGCACATACAGCTTGAGAGTTTTGCGGCGTACAGATAAACGCTGCTGGCCAGAGGCCAGGAGATGACTTCAACGTGCATGTGACTGGGGATGCATGGCAGTGACGTTATGCTCTCCCATCGCTTGTGTGCTGTTGTTAACTACCAACTTCAGAAGTGGATGCTGCATGGAGGGAAGATGAGTACAATGGTTATTTTTTTTATATACAATAAAGAGCAGCGGCAAAATAGGACATATACCAAGATGGTGCCCAGGATAAGGGACACACACCAGTTATGGGGGATATATATCAGTATGGTGCCCAGGATATATATACCTTGTGAAGACTTACAGAAAACGTTTGACCACTGTCATTGCCAACAAAGGATATAAAACTAAATGTTGAGATGAACTTTTGTTTTATTACCAAATACTTATTTTCCACCATGTTTTACAAAATAAATCTTGCCAAATAAGACAAGGTGATTTTCTGGATTTGTTTTCTCATTTTGACTCTCATAGTTGTTGTCTACCTATGATGTCATCTACAGGCCTCTCTCATCTTTTTAAGTAGGAGAACTTGCACAATTGGTCGCTGACTAAATACTTTTTTTCCCAACTGTGTGTGTACAGTACAGTACAGACCAAAAGTTTGAACATACCTTCTCATTTAAAGATTTTTCTGTATTTTTATGACTATGAAAATTGTACATTCACACTGAAGGCGTGTTTGGGGTAATTGTCCTGTTGAAAAATAAATGATGGTCCAACTAAACTCAAACCGGATGGAATAGCATGCAAGATGCTGTGGTAGCCATACTGGTTCAGTATGCCTTTAATTTTTAATAAATCCCCAACAGTGTCAGCAGCAAAGCACCCCCACACCATCACACCTCCTCCTCCACGCTTCAAGGTGGGAAACAGGCATGTACAGTCCATCCGTTCACCTTTTCTGCGTCGCACATAGACACAGTGGTTGGAACCAAAGATCTCAAATTTGGACTTATCAGACCAAAGCACAGATTTCTACTGGTCTAATGTCCATTCCTTGTGTTCTTTAGCCCAAACAAGTCTCTTCTGCTTGTTGCTAGTCCTTAGCAGTGGTTTCCTAGCAGCTATTTTACATGAAGGCCTGCTGCACAAAGTCTCCTCTTAACAGTTGTTGTAGATGGAACTTTTTGAGTGCCCATAATATTGCCAGGCAATCCTTCTCGATGGCCGCATAGCTCACTTCACGGGGTAGTAGTTTCCGACTCAGGTAAGCTACCGGGTGTTCTTGGCCGTCCGGCCCGACTTGGCTTAGTACTGCCCCCAATCCAAACATAGAAGCGTCTGTGTGGACAAGGAAACATTTAGTTGGATCGGGTGCGGCCAATACAGGGGTATTGGTGAGGGCGTCCTTTAGCTGGCGGAAGGCTTCCTCACACTCTGGGGTCCAGGTTACCTGGCGGGGTTGGTTCTTACGGGTCAGATCAGTGAGGGGCTTGGCTACGCTGCTGTAATTGGGAACGAATTTCCTGCAATACCCCGCTGTCCCTATAAGCGCCATGACCTGGGTTTTAGTGTGTGGGGTGGGCCATTTGGCTATGGCCTCAATCTTGGCTGGTTCTGGTCTCTGTTTCCCACTTCCCACCCAATGCCCTAAATACTGAACCTCTGCTTTGCCCACGGGACACTTGTTTGGGTTCAGGGTGATTCCAGCCTTGTGGATCCTGTCTAATACTGTCTCTAGGTGATTTAGATGCTCTTCCCATGTTGCGCTGTAGATGGCGATGTCATCCAGGTAGGCACACGCATAGTCCTGGAGACCATCCAGAAGCCGGTCAGCCAGCCTCTGGAAGGCCGCCGGGGCAGTCTTCATCCCGAATGGCATAACTCGAAACTGGAAAAAGCCAAACGGGGTAACAAATGCCGACTTGGGAATAGCATCAGGACTAAGGGGAATCTGCCAGTAGCCTTTGCATAGATCGATGGTGGTCAAATACTTTGCCCCTGCCAGCCAGTCTAACAAGTCATCCACACGCGGCATGGGATACGCATCCGTCACTGTTTTCTCATTGAGCTTACGATAGTCTACACAAAACTGTGTAGTCCCATCCTTCTTGGGCACTAACACTACGGGGGATGCCCAGGGACTATCTGACTCTTCAATGACCCCTAAACGCAACATCTCTTGTATCTCTTGTCGCATCCCTTCTTGTACAGACTCAGGGATGCGGAAGGGGGGTTGTCGCAGGGGGTCTGATCCTGGGTCTCAACCTTGTGTTGTGCCAGGTGAGTGTACCCGGGTTTCCCCGAAAACATCCTCTGTCGCTGCCTCAACAACTCCTCCACCTGCTGTGTCTCCCGGGGACCTAAGTCTTCACCCCAGTGTACCTGGTCCCATGTTTTAGACAGTCCTCTCCCCTAAGACATCAGGCAAGGGAAGTCCGGCTAAATCCTCTGCTTCAGGTGCACAGATGGCCACTACCTCTTCAGGGCGCTCCCGATAGGGCTTCAGCATATTCACGTGGAACATGCGGATAACCCTGGGGTCGTCACAATCGGCAACATTATAGTTGGTGTCGGCTATTTTCCCCACTACCTGGTAGGGCCCCTGCCATGCAGCTTGGAACTTGTTCTGCCTAGTGGGCTCTAACACCAGGACCTTCTGCCCTATTTCCAAGATGCGCTCTCTGGCCCTCCGATCGTACCATATGCGCTGTCGCCGCTGGGCCACCTGCATGTTCCCACGTACAGCCTGGGTCAGCTCCTGTAGGCGGTCCCGGAATTCCAGCACATAGGGTACAATAGGTACCCCTTCTATGGTGCCCTCCCCTTCCCAGTGTTCTAGCACTAAGTCTAGGGGTCCCCTTACCCGTCTCCCGTATACCAGTTCGAATGGGGAGAACCCCGTGGATTCTTGGGGCACCTCTCGATAGGCAAACAGGAGGTGAGGAAAGAATTTCTCCAAGTCCCTGTAGGTCCTGGTAAAAGTCCCAATGAGTTGTTTTAACGTCGCGTTAAAGCGTTCACACAACCCATTGGTTTGCAAGTGGTACGGGGCGCTTCTAATGGACTTTACGCATCACAGCTTCCACAGTTGGTTGGTCACCTCTGCTGTAAACTGGGTACCCTGGTCTGAGATAATCTCCTGGGGAAATCCAACCCATGAGAAAACCTGGAGCAGGGCAGCTGCCACCGTCTCTGCCAGTATGTTAGGTAACACAACCGCCTCTGGATACCATGTGGCATAATCTACCACTGTTAATATATACCTTTTCCCTGACAGACTGGGTTTGGCTAATGGCCCTATCAGATCGACCGCTACTCAGCTAAATGGTTCCTCCTGTTGTGATCCGGTGACCTTGGAGCTGCATGAGAACTTTCACTGGAGAAAGTGGCCACTGTGCTGACCGCAATCCTGAACTTAACACCGCAACTAGAAGTAGCCGTGGAGTGTACCTAAGACACCTAGACACCTCGTCACAGCCGGAGGACTAAATACCCCTAAAGATGGGAATCGGAATACTATCTTACCTCAGAGAAAATCCCCAAAGGATAGACAGCCCCCCACAAATATTGGCGGTGAGTCGGAGAGGAAAAAACATACACTGGCAGAAAAAACAGGATTTAGCACAGGAGGCCACTCTAGCTAGATAGGACAGGATAGGACAGAGTTCTGTGCGGTCAGTATTAAAAACCCTTCAAAAAATCCACAGCAGAATATACAAAAAACTTTTGTTTTTTGCCAGGCAGGCAGAGATCTAACACTTCCAAAGAAACATTGACAACTGGCAAGGGCTAAAGGATCCTGCACACCTAAATATCCCAGTCAAAATTGTAATTATCCAATACACCTGGCCAGGACTGCGAGTCAGAGACAACTGCATTCCCACCAACAACCACTGGAGGGAACCCAAGTGCAGAATTCACAACATCCTCCACAATGGGGAGGGGGCGTAATTTGGCCTTGCATCGATCTCCCCTCTTGCCAATGCGCTGGCAACTGTCACAGGTCTGGCAGTATTGACGAACATCATAGGTTACCCCCGGCCAAAAGAAGTTTTGTGTCAGACGATGCCTGTTGTGACTGACGCTGAAGTGCCCGGTCAAGGGTATGTCATGAGAGATTCACAGTAACTCCTGCCTATACTTCTTGGGAACTACCAGCTGTCGTTTTATAGTGGTGCTCGTCCCTGTGTGGTGCTGCTCTGTGATCCGGTAGAGGAGTCCCTGCTTCCATATAAACTGTTCCCCTTCCAGTACCCCTCTCCCCTCCTGTGCCTTCCCACGATATCCCTCCAATGAAGGATCCTCAAGTAACTCCCTCTTAAATTCATCTGGGGTGGCCCAAGAAATGTGTCTGGCTATGGGAATACGTGTAGGGCTGGGATGTCTTACCTGGGCCTCCTGTTGTGAATTCTGTTGTCGAGCTCCCTACTGTGGCCATGAATGGTACTTTGGCTGGTTCTGTCCATGGGCTTCATCTGGTGGGTGTGAGTGGGGCTGCGGCTTCTGAGGTTCCTTCCACAGGTGACGAGGTTAATTTGTTAGCTGGCTGCTCTATTTAACTCCACCTAGATCATTGCTCCATGCCACCTGTCAATGTTCCAGTATTGGTCTAGTTCACTCCTGGATCGTTCTTGTGACATGTCTTCCCAGCAGAAGCTAAGTTCCTGCTTGTTTTTCTTTAGTTTGCTATTTTTCTGTCCAGCTTGCTATTTTGATTGTTGTCTTGCTTGCTGGAAGCTCTGGGACGCAGAGGGAGCGCCTCCGCACCGTGAGTCGGTGCGGAGGGTCTTTTTGCACCCTCTGCGTGGTCTTTTTGTAGTTTTTTGTGCTGACCGCAAAGCTACCTTTCCTATCCTCTGTCTGTTCAGTAAGTCGGGCCTCACTTTGCTAAATCTATTTCATCTCTGTGTTTGTGATTTTCATCTTTACTCACAGTCATTATATGTGGGGGGCTGCCTTTTCCTTTGGGGAATTTCTCTGAGGCAAGGTAGGCTTTATTTTTCTATCTTCAGGGCTAGCTAGTTCCTTAGGCTGTGCCGAGTTGCATAGGGAGCGTTAGGAGCAATCCACGGCTATTTCTAGTGTGTGTGATAGGATTAGGGATTGCGGTCAGCAGAGTTCCCACGTCTCAGAGCTCGTCCTATATTATCAGTAACTATCAGGTCATTCCGTGTGCTCTTAACCACCAGGTCCATTATTGTCCTGACCACCAGGTCATAACAGTACAGGTGGCCCAAAGTACTAATGCATCTCAATAGAGGGATAAGAGAAGTTCTGAGACCATTTTTTTTTCTTTGCAGTGTGTTTTGTCTCTCTTTTCCCCTTTACCTCTGGGTGGTTCAGGATACAGATGTAGATATGGACATTCAAGGTCTGTCCTCTTGTATGGATAATCTCACTGCAAAGGTACAAAACATTCAAGATTTTGTGGTTCAGAATCCAATGTTAGAGCCTAGGATTCCTATTCCTGATTTGTTTTTTTGGGGATAGATCTAAATTTCTGAATTTCAAAAATAATTGTAAATTGTTTCTTGCTTTGAAACCTCGCTCCTCAGGTGACCCTGTTCAACAAGTGAAAATCATTATTTCTTTGTTACGTGGCGACCCTCAAGACTGGGCATTTTCCCTTGCGCCAGGAGATCCGGCATTGCGTGATGTTGATGCGTTTTTTCTGGCACTCGGATTGCTTTATGATGAACCTAATTCAGTGGATCAGGCAGAGAAAATCTTGCTGGCTCTGTGTCAGGGTCAGGGTGAGGTAAAGATATATTGTCAGAAGTTTAGGAAGTGGTCTGTACTCACTCAGTGGAATGAATGTGCCCTGGCAGCAATTTTCAGAAAGGGTCTCTCTGAAGCCCTTAAGGATGTCATGATGGGATTTCCCATGCCTGCTGGTCTGAATGAGTCTATGTCTTTGGCCATTCAGATCGATCGACGCTTACGTGAGCGTAAAGCTGTGCACCATTTGGCGGTATTATCTGAGCATAGACCAGAGCCTATGCAATGTGATAGGACTTTGACCAGAGCTGAACGGCAAGAACACAGACGTCGGAATGCGCTGTGGTTTTTTCTTGGAGCCCTTGCAGTATCCTATTCCATTGAGAGGAATTGATGCTACGCCTTTGGCCAAGAATAAGCCTCAGTACTGGACCCAATTGACCATGTGCATGGCTCCTGCACATCAGGAGGATATTCGCTTTTTGGTGTTGCATAATCTGCATGATGTGGTCGTTTTAGGGTTGCCATGGCTACAGGTCCATAATCCAGTATTGGATTGGAAATCTATGTCTGTGTCCAGCTGGGGTTGTCAGGGAGTACATGGTGATGTTCCATTTTTGTCTATTTTGTCATCCACCCCTTCTGAAGTCCCGGAGTTTTTGTCGGATTACCGGGATGTATTTGATGAGCCCAAATCCAGTGCCCTACCTCCTCATAGGGATTGCGATTGTGCTATCAATTTGATTCCTGGTAGTAAGTTTCCTAAGGGCCGACTGTTCAATTTATCTGTGCCAGAGCACGCCGCTATGCGGAGTTATGTAAAGGAATCCTTGGAGAAGGGTCATATTCGCCTGTCGTCGTCACCATTGGGAGCAGGGTTCTTTTTTGTGGCCAAGAAGGATGGTTCTTTGAGACCTTGTATTGATTACCGCCTTCTTAATAAGATCACAGTCAAATTTCAGTACCCTTTGCCGCTGCTGTCTGATTTATTTGCTCGGATTAAGGGGGCTAGTTGGTTCACCAAGATAGATCTTCGTGGTGCGTATAATCTTGTGCGTATTAAACAGGGCGATGAATGGAAAACAGCATTTAATACGCCCGAGGGCCATTTTGAGTATTTGGTTATGCCATTCGGGCTTTCCAATGCTCCATCAGTATTTCAGTCCTTTATGCATGACATCTTCCGAGAGTACCTGGATAAATTCCTGATTGTATATTTGGATGATATTTTGGTCTTCTCGGATGATTGGGAGTCTCACGTGAAGCAGGTCAGAATGGTGTTCCAGGTCCTTCGTGCGAATTCTTTGTTTGTGAAGGGGTCAAAGTGTCTCTTTGGAGTTCAGAAGGTTTCATTTTTGGGTTTCATTTTTTCCCCTTCTACTATCGAGATGGACCCTGTTAAAGTCCAGGCCATTTATGATTGGACTCAGCCGACATTTGTGAAGAGTCTGCAAAAGTTCCTGGGCTTTGCTAATTTTTATCGTCGCTTCATCAGTAATTTTTCTAGTGTTGCTAAACCGTTGACTGATTTGACCAAGAAGGGTGCTGATGTGGTCAATTGGTCTTCTGCAGCTGTGGAAGCTTTTCAGGAGTTGAAGCATCATTTTTCTTCTGCCCCTGTGTTGTGCCAGCCAGATGTTTCGCTTCCGTTTCAGGTCGAGGTTGATGCTTCTGAGATTGGAGCAGGGGTTGTTTTGTCACAAAGAAGTTCTGATGGCTCGGTGATGAAACCATGTGCCTTCTTTTCTAGAAAGTTTTCGCCTGCTGAACGCAATTATGATGTTGGCAATCGCGAGTTGTTGGCCATGAAGTGGGCATTCGAGGAGTGGCGTCATTGGCTTGAAGGAGCCAAGCATCGCGTGGTGGTCTTGACGGATCACAAGAATTTGACTTATCTCGAGTCTGCCAAACGGTTGAATCCTAGACAGGCTCGTTGGTCGCTATTTTTCTCCCGTTTTGATTTTGTGGTTTCGTACCTTCCAGGCTTTAAGAATGTGAAGGCTGATGCCCTGTCAAGGAGTTTTGTGCCCGACTCTCCGGGTGTTCCTGAGCCGGCGGGTATTCTCAAAGAGGGGGTAATTTTGTCTGCCAACTCCCCTGATTTGCGGCGGGTGCTGCAAAAATTTCAGGCTGATAGACCTGACCGTTGCCCAGCAGAGAAACTGTTTGTCCCTGATAAATGGACTAGTAGAGTTATCTCGGAGGTTCATTGTTCGGTGTTGGCTGGTCATCCGGGAATCTTTGGAACCAGAGATTTGGTGGCTAGATCCTTTTGGTGGCCGTCTTTGTCGCGGGATGTGCATTCTTTTGTGCAGTCCTGTGGAACTTGTGCTCGGGCTAAGCCCTGCTGTTCTCGTGCCAGTGGGTTGCTTTTGCCCTTGCCGGTCCCGAAGAGGCCCTGGACGCATATCTCTATGGATTTTATTTTGGATCTCCCTGTCTCTCAAAAGATGTCGGTCATTTGGGTGGTTTGTGATCGCTTCTCTAAGATGGTCCATTTGGTACCCTTGTCTAAATTGCCTTCCTCCTCTGATTTGGTGCCATTGTTTTTCCAGCATGTGGTTCGTTTACATTGCATTCCGGAGAACATCGTTTCGTACAGAGGTTCCCAGTTTGTTTCGAGGTTTTGGCGAGCCTTTTGTGCTAGGATGGGTATTGATTTGTCTTTTTCCTCTGCTTTCCATCCTCAGACAAATGGCCAGACCGAACTAACTAATCAGACTTTGGAAACATATCTGAGATGCTTTGTTTCTGCTGATCAGGATGATTGGGTGTCCTTTTTGCTTTTGGCTGAGTTCGCCCTTAATAATCGGGCCAGCTCGGCTACTTTGGTTTCGCCGTTTTTCTGCAATTCTGGGTTCCATCCGCGTTTCTCTTCAGGGCAGGTTGAGTCTGCCTGGTGTAGATACTGTGGTGGATAGGTTGCAGCAGATTTGGACTCATGTGGTGGACCATTTGACATTGTCCCAGGAGAAGGCTCAACGTTTTGCTAACCGCCGGCGCTGTGTGGGTCCCCGACTTCGTGTTGGGGATTTGGTTTGGTTGTCGTCTCGTTATGTTCCTATGAAGGTTTCCTCTCCTAAGTTTAAGCCTCGTTTCATTGGTCCGTATAAGATTTCTGAGGTTCTCAATCCTGTGTGGTTTCGTTTGACCCTTCCAGCTTCTTTTGCCATCCATAATGTATTCCATAGGTCATTGTTGCGGAGATACGTGGCGCTTGTTGTTCCATCCGTTGATCCTCCTGCCCCGGTGTTGGTTGAGGGGGAGTTGGAGTATGTGGTGGAGAAGATTTTGGATTCTCGTATTTCGAGATGGAAACTCCAGTACCTGGTCAAATGGAAGGGTTATGGTCAGGAAGATAATTCCTGGGTCTTTACCTCCGATGTTCATGCTGCCGATCTGGTTCGTGCCTTTCATTTGGCTCGTCCTGGTCGGCCTGGGGGCTCTGGTGAGGGTTCGGTGACCCCTCCTCAAGGGGGGGTACTGTTGTGAATTCTGTTGTCGAGCTCCCTCCTGTGGTCATGAATGGTACTTCGGCTGGTTCTGTCCATGGGCTTCCTCTGGTGGGTGTGAGTGGGGCTGCGGCTTCTGAGGTTCCTTCCAAAGGTGACGAGGTTAATTCGTTAGCTGGCTGCTCTATTTAACTCCACCTAGATCATTGCTCCATGCCACCTGTCAATGTTCCAGTATTGGTCTAGTTCACTCCTGGATCGTTCTTGTGACCTGTCTTCCCAGCAGAAGCTAAGTTCCTGCTTGTTTTTCTTTAGTTTGCTATTTTTCTGTCCAGCTTGCTATTTTGATTGTTGTCTTGATTGCTGGAAGCTCTGGGACGCAGAGGGAGCGCCTCCGCACCGTGAGTCGGTGCGGATGGTCTTTTTGTAGTTTTTTTGTGCTGACCGCAAAGCTACCTTTCCTATCCTCTGTCTGTTCAGTAAGTCGGGCCTCACTTTGCTAAATCTATTTCATCTCTGTGTTTGTGATTTTCATCTTTACTCACAGTCATTATATGTGGGGGGCTGCCTTTTCCTTTGGGGAATTTCTCTGAGGCAAGGTAGGCTTTATTTTTCTATCTTCAGGGCTAGCTAGTTCCTTAGGCTGTGCCGAGTTGCATAGGGAGTGTTAGGAGCAATCCACGGCTATTTCTAGTGTGTGTGATAGGATTAGGGATTGCGGTCAGCAGAGTTCCCACGTATCAGAGCTCGTCCTATATTATCAGTAACTATCAGGTCATTCCGTGTGCTCTTAACCACCAGGTCCATTATTGTCCTGACCACCAGGTCATAACAGCCTCCTCTGAGTGTGATTCCACCTCCGCAGCTCGAGCTTGTCTCCGGGTGGTCACAGGATATGTCTCAGCCAGAGGGGCAACCGAGAAGGCAGACAACAAGTCATTTCCCAGCAAAACGTCTGCAGGCAAATCCTCCATCAAGCCGACCTCAACAAGGCCATCCCCAACTCCCCAGTTCAGGTGAATCCTGGCAGTGGGCAGTCGATGTATGGCTCCCCCTGCTACACGGACTACCACTGTCCGGTCCATCTTTTCTTGGTCCCGGACGAGATGAGGCTTCACAAGGGTCAAAGTTGCACCGGAATCTCTTAGTCCCTGCATGCGTTTCCCATTAACCCACACAACCTGTCGATGCTGTTGTCGATTATCTGCCCGGGCTGCCTGCACGGGGTCTACTTCATGCAGCACTTCCTCCATGTCTTCCACCCCTTGGTTAGTTGTAACCCCGAATGCCAGGTCAGCTTCGCCTTGGTAGCAGTGTGCAGCGGCCCGGCGGAAGGTAGCTGTTCCCGCCTTTGGCCACTGGGTATGCTGAGTCCGGTTGGGACTTTGTCTTTGCAGGTGGCCCAGCTGACGGCAGGTGTGGCATCGCGCCCCAGGGGAACTGTGGTAGGCCGGGTTTCTAGCTGGTCCCCCTACAAACTTCGGTGGTTTGGGGCCCTCCAGGTCCATGGGCGGACCCCTAGTGACCATCTTTGATCCAGACAACTGAGGCCTACTGGCGTCATGATGTTCATCGGCCAGATGAGCGGCTTCCTCAAGAGTCCTTGGCCGCCTGTCCCGAAGCCATTCCTGTGTCTCGGGGTTTAGTCCATTAAAGAATCGTTCTAACAAGAAGAGCTGGAGGACGTCCTCCTTAGTAGTTGCTTGGCTCCCTTGTACCCACTGTAGCAGTGACCGCCGTAATTTACAGGCCCATTCAGCATGGGTATCGGTTACTCGTTTTATAAGTCCGCGGAACTTTTGGTGGTATGCCTCTGGTGTCAGTGCATACCGGGCCAAGATCACTTCTTTGATCTGCTCATAGTCCATACAGTCCTCATCAGGTACTGTGGGATAGGCGTCCGCTGCCCGGCCTGTCAGCTTGCTGGCCAGAATCTGAACCCGTTCCTCCGGCTTCACTTGATGAAGGGCAAACTGCCACTCAAAGTCCTGCAGAAAGCCATTAATGTCTTCCTCTGCCTCCCCCAACTGTCGGAATGCATTATACTGGATCTTTTTGTGGCTTACTGTTGAAGGTACCTGGGCGGAGGCCAGAGCTCCCCTTGCTCACTGACTTTCCTCTCTCCGCTCTGCCATCTCCATCTTGGCCAGCTCCACTTTGGTCCACTCTGCCATTTCCATCTTGGTTAGCTCTATCCTGGTCTGCTCGGCCATCTCTTCCTTCAGATCAGTACGCACATCAGCCATCACCTCTCGTATGATCTCTACTGCAGGGTTTGGGCCATAGAACGCCAGTCTGTTCTTTACCTCCCTCTGGAATTCAGTGTCCTCCTTAACTTCTGGTAGTTGTCTTCCATTCATTCCTTTCCTCCTGTAGAAGGGATATCACTTCCCGCTGTTTGCCACCAGTGTAACGGGGTCTACCAAGCTGGGTTACCTCTTTCAGTACCACCCCGTGTTTCAGGAAGTCCACTCTGCTTTTAATGTAGATTCTGAATGAAGGAAGCTGGCTGGAATTCCTTGGTTACGTGAGAGCATATAAAAGCTGACTGCTTCTCCACTTATTTACAGTCTAAGAACAACCTTTATTTACAGCACACAGAATATATAACACAGATACACAGGGCAGGCCAATAGGAACACAGCAGGCCAGACCTACATTACAATAGCCGCAGGGGGGCGGAGCCTGCCAATATTTACTGTGAGAATTACAAAGGTGGGGGGAGGTCAGAAAGAGAATATCTTGTCCAGGGGTGCAGCCTGTGGACTGATGCATTTCACATGGAAACTATTATACATACATATACTGCATAACATTCTTGGTGCTGGGGGGGTTCTGTAACAGTAGAGATGTGTCTGCTGCTAGAACTCTGTGTGGCATTGACCTGGTCTCCAATCTGAGCTGCTGTTAACCTGCGATTTCTGAGGCTGGTAACTCGGATAAACTTATCCTCAGAAGTAGAGGTGACTCTTGGTCTTCCTTTACTGGGGAGGTCCTCATGTAAACCAGTTTCTTTGTAGCGCTTGATGGACACTTTCAAAGTTTTCCCAATTTTTTGGACTGACTGACCTTCATTTCTTAAAGTAATGCTAGCCACAAGTTTTTCTTAATGTAGCTGCTTTTTCTTGCCATAATACAAATTCTAACAGTCTATTCAGTAGGACTATCAGTTGTGTATCCACCACACTTCTGCACAACACAACTGATGGTCCCAGACCCATTTATAAGGCAAGAAATCCCACTTATTAAACCTGACAGGGCACACCTGTGAAGTGAAAACCATTCCCGGTGACTACCTCTTGAAGCTCATCAAGAGAATGCCAAGAGTGTGCAAAGCAGTCATCAAAGCAAAAGGTGGCTACTTTGAAGAACCTAAAATATTAGACAAAATTTCAGTTGTTTCACACTTTTTTGTTAAGTATATAATTCCACATGTGTTAATTCATAGTTTTGATGCCTTCAGTGTGAATTTACAATTTTCATACTGATGAAAAAAACGAAAAATCTTTAAATGAGAAGGTGTGTCTAAACTTTTGCTCTTTACTGTATATATACTGTATATACTGTATATCAGAGAGGAGCCCAAAATAAAGGACATATATCAGAGTGGGGATATACAGTGCAGAAAAAAAGTACTTGATACACTGCTGATTTTGCAAGTTTTCCCACCTACAAAGAATGGAGAGGTCTGTAATTGTTATCGTAGGTACACTTCAACTGTGAGAGCCAGAATCCAAACATAAAGCCAGAAAATCACATTGTATGATTTTTAGATAATTAAATTGTGCTTTATTGCATGAAATTTTTTTTTATCAATTACCAACTAGCAAGAATTCTGTCTCTCGCAGACCTGTTAATTTTTCTTTAAAGGGACTCTGATTGCCTTGTGCAGGCATGTACTATGGAGGGTAGAGAATGAACTTCAATCCAATATTGCAGCCAGCATGCAGCCAGCGGGTAAGGAAAGGGTGAATGAAACACCCGAAAACCCCGCCCCTATGGCTGAAGATTGTTCCCTCCAAATTCAGGTGACAGAGTCCCTTTAAGCAGCCCATCTATTCTGCAGTCATTACCTAATTGCACCTGTGTGAACTCATTACCTGTATAAAAGACACCTGTCCGCACACTCAATCACACTCCAACCTCATCACTAGAGTTGAGCGACTTTTACTTCTTTAGGATCGATTCAGGTGAAATCGGCCGATTATTTTGAAAAGTCGGGGGCCGACCGAAACACGAAACCCAATGCAAGTCAATGGGGAATCAAAGTCGGCAGTGAGTGGAGGACAGGAAAACACCTACAGTGCCCATTTTAATGCCAAAAACATCAATTCTTATTTCTTAAGCTTGTCAATCTTAATTCACTTTATAATAGTTAGGCATTGAAAACAGGGGGTCATTTGGCTAAAGTTGTGGGGGGGGTAGGGCTGGCTCAAGATTTTCATTGGTCCAGGAAACGCAGAATACGTCACGGCGGTGGAGCAGGGAGAGGTAAGTATTTCAACTTTGCAAGTGCTGTGATCCTGAGCAAGCAGGGGGGGGCACTGGTTGGCACTTGGCACTGGCACAGGGTCCCTCATAGTACGGCGGTGTGTTTGACGGCCGTACTGCCAGAGACACTTTTGCGTATTATGAGGGGCCCTGTGCCAGTGACGTAGCCAACGTGTATGCCCCCCACCTGATGAAGGAACCTGCACTTTCATCTGCACCTTCCTCTTTGTCCCCGTTTAAGGTGGTATAGTATGCGGGAAGGGGAACCTGACTTTCAGCAGGGTCAGATTCAGGCTGTGCGGAGTGCAAGGGGAATGTAGTGGTCTGGGTCAATGTACCAGAAGACTCATCTAGCAGTGGCTGGGCAATGGGCAGGATGAGGAGGAAACACAGATATAGGCCCAAATAATAAAGTAGGCTAACTGCAGTTCAAAATTGGTAACAGAACTAAACAGGCGGCATAGCTTTGTTCAGTGGAGGACAACTGTAATGAGTGGCGCAGACACAATTAGTAGGCCCAAAATAAAAAAGTAGGCTAAAAGCAGTTCAAAATTGGTAACAGGACTAAACAGGCGGCCTAGCTTTGTTCAGCGGAGGACAACTGTAATGAGTGGCGCAGACACAGTTTGTCGGCCCACAATAAAAAAGTAGGCTAAATGGAGTTCAAAATTGGTAACAGGACTAAACAGGTGGCAATGCTTTGTTCTGTGGAGGACAATTGTAATGAGTGGCGCAGACACAGTTAGTAGGCCCAAATACAAAAGTAGGTTATAAGCAGTTTAAAATTGGTAACAGGACTAAACAGGCGGCATAGCTAGGTATTGGGGTGGGCTCCTCTGCTGAGTAGCAGACAGTGGTAGTAGGCACAAAGTATTAACTGGTCTAAATGGAGGCCAGGGCCCCTGTATATTTTAACTATCATCTATCATTTCAACAAATTTGTATTGGCAGTGCCATTGAAGGATTTAACAGCACAGACTACACAGTGGTGGAGCAGGGAGAGGTAAGTATTGCAAGTGGTAGAGCACTGTTCGAGCTGGGGAGAACACTCTCATGGGCGGTGGTACTGGCACAGGGCCCCTCATATTACGACGGTGTGTCTGACGTTGGTTGTGCACCACCACCGTCAGAGACACTTCATTGTACTATGAGGGACCCTGTGCCAGTGCCGACGCCCAAGAGTGGGCGCACCCACCTGTCCAGGCAAATGGCACTCGCACGGGTGCTTACGCCAGGTGGTGAACACGGCCCTGTGGGGGGAGTCAGCCCATTCAGGGAGGTATAAAAATGGCCTATGGTGGACATTCAGCAGCTGCAAATGGCGGAATTGGAGAAGTCAGTAAGAGGAGGCCAAAATCAAGACATTTTTCAGGCAAGCTACGTGTCAGCAGGAGAAGGTGGAGGAAAATAATTTGAAATCCATGATTGGTTCATTTTAATGAAGGTTAGATCATCAACATTCTGGGTAGCCAGACGTGTTCTTTTTTCAGTCAGTATTGAACCAGCAGCACTGAAGACTCTTTCTGATAGCACACTAGAAGCAGGGCAAGCGAGCTCCTGTAATGCATATTCTGCCAATTCAGGCCAGGTGTCTATTTTAGATGCCCAGTAATCAAAGGGGAATGACCTGTGAGGGAGAACATCGATAAGGGAGGAAAAGTAGTTCGTAACCATACTGGACAAATGCTGTCTCCTGTCACTTTGAATCGATGCAGTGGCAGAAAGTGGAGGGAAGATATATGAAAAAATACAAGGACTGTAGTACAATTTCAATCTCCCTACAATGATCTCAGGAAAAGAATGGCAGCAATAAAATGGACTGCTGCACACAAAAGTGTGGACAAATAAACAAGAGAACTGTGCAGAAAGGAGCAACAGGATTTTTGCTTTTAAAAAAGCAGTTGGTTTGCACAGCAGCGTGCAAACAGCAATGCAGCTATCAGGGAGCCTTATAAGGCAGCCTAATAAGCTATAGTGCTGATGCACAAAAATATAGCCTCCACTGTCCCTGCAAACAAATGGTGGTGTTGGACAGTGGAAATTGCTACAGCACAAGCAGTTTTGGGGCTTAATCTTCCCTCCCTAACTATATCCCTTCTTCTGATGAAGCTGCGGCAACCTCTCCCTATGCTACGATCGGCAGAAGTAAGATGGTGGTTGGCATGCACGCCCCTTTATAGCCCCTGTGACGCCGCAGAAAGCAAGCCAATCACTCTCATGCCCTTCTCTAAGATGGTGGGGACTGAGACCTATGTCATCACGCTGCCCACACTCTGCGTCCTCCTTCATTGGCTGAAAAATGGTGCTGAAAGCATCATACGAAACGCGACTTTGGCACAAAGATCGCCGACCTCATGGCCGATCCCACACTAGGATCGGGTCGGGTTTCATGAAACCCGACTTTGCCGAAAGTCGGTGATTTTTGAATTTGTCCGATCCATTTCGCTCAACCCTACACATCACCATGGCCAATACCAAAGAGCTAAGGAGACTGGGGACAAAATTGTAGGCTTGCACAAGGCTGGGATGGGCTACAGGACAATTGGCAAGCAGCTTGTTGAGAAGGCAACAACTGTTGGCACAATTATTAGAAAATGGAAGAAACACAAGATGACTATCAATGTTCTTCGGTCTGGGGCTCCGTACAAGATCTCACCTAGTAGGATAATGATAATTCTGAGGAAGGTCAGTAATCAGTCCAGAACTACACAGGAGTGCCTCGTCAATGATCTGAAGATAGCTTGGACCACAGTCTCAAACATAATCGCTAGTAACACACTACATAGTCATGGATTAAAATCCTGCAGGGCACGCAAGGTCTGAATGGGGTATCTCAAGATTTTGGCAAACAACTTCCTTCTCTCAGTAAGAGCATTGAAGATGTGTCATGGCTGGAACTTCAAGCATGACAATGACCCAAAACACACAGCTAGGACAAAGGAAGAGTGGTACTGTAGGAAGAATTTTAAGGTTATGAAGTTGCCTAGCCAGTCTCCTGACGTGAACCCAATAGAAAATCTTCAGAGGGAGCTGAAACTCAATGCTACCCAGCGACATCCCTGAAACGTGAAAGATTTAGAGAAGATTGATATGAAGGAATGGGCCAAAATCCCTGCTGCAGTGTGTTCAAACTTGGCCAAGACCTACAAGTAACATCTGAACTCTGTAATTGCAAAAAAAAATTTTGTACCAAATATTAAGTTCTGTTTCTCTATTGTATTAAATACTCATTTTTGGCATTAAAATGCAAATAAATTATGTAAAAATCATACAATGTGGTTTTCTGATTTTTTTTTAAGATTTTATCTCTCATTGTTGAAGTGTACCTATGATAAAAATTACAGACCTCTCCATTCTTTGTAGGTGGGAAAACTCAAATGCTTATTTTCCCCACTATGTATATATCTGGATGGGTCCTAGGATAATGGACATATATACCAGGATAGGGGACAGATATACCAGGATGGAGCCTACTATAAAGCCTTATTAACATGTCCATTTTTTCATGTCCGAATGTGGTCCGTTTTTTAAGAACCGCAAATATGGTCACACGCACACCCATTGTAGTCAATGGTGGTGCGCACATGTCATATTTTTCACCTTGTGTCCATCCAAAAAACCCACAGACGTGCCCTGTGGTAATTAGCATCAAGGATAAAATGTGTTTCGCACATGTGCACACTGATGACACAAGGATGACATCCATGTGTCATTGTTTTTTTTTTTCCCTGTTGTGCCTGTGGCAAAATTGATCAGGCCGCTTTATTGTTCGGGTTAGTACAATTACAGCAATGCCACATTCATATCATTTTTTTTAAAAGTTATTGCGCTTTTACACAATAAAAACTTTTACAGAAAAAAAAATTATTTTTGCATCTTTTTATTCTGAGAGCTATAACTTTTTTATTTCTCTGCTGATGGAGCTGTGTGGCAGCTTGTTTTTTGCGGGACAAGATGGCATTTTCAGTGATACTTTTATTTTTTACATTTGTCTCTTTGATTGCGTTTTATTCTACTTTTTCCATGCGGTATGATCGGATAAATCATAGTTTGCTACTTTTTCTTGTGTTTTTTTTACGGTGTTCATTGAAGGGGTTAACTAGCATGACACTTTTATAGATCAGGTTGTTCTGGACGCGGCGATACCAAACATGTACTTTTTTAGTTTATTTAATTTTTTACATAAAAATGTGCATTTATTAGTGGATTTATTATTATTAGTAGTAGAAGTAGTAGCAGTAGAAGTAGTAGTAGTTTTTTGTAATTTTTTTTTACATATTTAAAAAAAGATCCTTTTTTTACTTAATACCTTTATGGGACTTTCATTTTTTTTTACTTTGTTTGAAGGTATAATGCATTCCAATGCACTAGCATTGCACTGCATCATACCTATACTGAAAGCTTCTGACTCCAAGTTTTTGAAGTATGTCTGTGGGAATTTTTGCACATTCATCCAGAAGAGCATTTGTGAGTTCAGAAACTGATGTTAGATGAGAGGACTTTGTTCGTAATCTCTATTCTAGCTCATCCCCAAGTAAAGACAGTAGGTAGTGGTTCAGCTCACAGGCAGGTGAAACACATCTGCGTAGGTCACTAGCCCAGTGAATCATGTTTTCGACTTCTGCAGTACACTGTAGTCACTGTGAGTAAAGGGAAACCTCAGTAGATGACCAGGCTGTTACTGAACAATCATGGCTATATATGGCTGCAGAACATAATAAAAGATTCCAGGACATTTATAAATAGTGAATTACAGATGATGTTCTTTCTGATGGAGTCATTCACTTTCCTACCTTTTCAATCTGGCCCAGACCAACATAACTTCTTCTAGTCATGACTCGTCTACAGAGTTTATAATAAAGACCTATTTTGCTCTTCACAATTCCAGCACCATTCCCATCTATTCCCAATCTGCACAAACCCGTCCTTCTACAGATAACTCAGATCTGAGCCTGCTGCTGCTATATTTTTCCCTATTACCACACTTGTCGTGTGGCATGCTAACAGTGCTCTTCTTAGTGCCCTACATAATAATGCCCATCAGTATGCCCCTTAGAAATAAAATGCTCCCTTTGTGCCCTCTAGATGATAAATTTGCCCCCTTGAAAATTATTAGCAAATACTGCTCTCTGTGAGTGCCCTAGGAAGTAATAATGAATCCTGTGTGTCACATTGAAGGTCACAATACACTGAGTGCCCCTGTAATGTGTTAATGTCTCTTAAGTGCCCCGTTAACATTTATTAATGTCCTGTGGGTCCCCCCATATAAAGAAATAAAGGCCCCTGATTCCCCCCCTCAACCACATACAGTGATAAAAGCCCACAGCCTGAGGCTGCCGTCACACTAGCAGTATTTGGTCAGTATTTTACATCAGTATCTGTAAGCCAAAACCAGGAGTGGGTGATAAATGCAGAAGTGGTGCATATGTTTCTATTATACTTTTCCTCTAATTGTTCCACTCCTGGTTTTGGCTTACAAGTACTGATGTAAAATACTGACCAAATACTGCTATTGTGACGGCAGCCTCACACAGACAGTATGATGCTCTCAGCTCCCCAGCATAGTATAATGCACATACAGCTCTCCATACACAGCAGTATCCCCTGCACTCAGCTTGATCCCCCTGCAAAAACAGCATGATCCCCCCACACACTGCGTAATTCCTCAGAGCCTCCCCTCCTATAGTATAATGTCCCCACAGCCTACCACACAGTATATCCTCTGCAGCTCCCCACACAGCATGATCCCCCACAAATAGACCATGATAGCCCACAAAATGTATGATCCCCACACACATTATGAACTCCCACAACCTCCACATATAGTATATATAGTTTGCATCATAATTACATGTATATAACACTAAATAAAAAAAATGATACTTCTCCTCTAGCATATGTTCACACAGAGCATTTTGTCTTTAGTTTTTCCTTTAAGGCCGGCCTCACACTCAGCGTATAAAAATACGGTCCGTATTCTACGGTCGTAATACACCTCAAAATTTGAAATACGGTGATCCATAAGTACTCCGTAGGCAAGGTGTGGTCGCGTATTTTGCGCATGTAAGGTTGCCTATGTAATCCGTATGCCTACCGTAATGCGTATTTTTCACACAACCTGACAAAATGGACATTTAACAGTTTTGGAGGCTGAAATTGATTTAAATTACCCTCATCAACCCTATTTAAGGCCTCTACAACAGGTGGCTCACTCCCATATGGTCATTTTGTGGTTTGACATCTGTTGTAGTGTTGTGGTAACATTTGTACCATGTCTGACCACCTGCAGTTCACCCCAACGCAGCGGATTTTGTTTAACTGGCTATTGTCTCGTCGGTTTGAGCACCCATACCCTGTGATTGTGGATCCGCGAAGGAGGAGCAGAAGAATGTGGGTGCATCCTCTTTTGACTAAACGCCTCACTAAAGGCCATTTTAATAGGCTATATACAGCTCTGCGGGAACATCCAGACAAGTTTTATCTCTACTGTCGCATGACAATCCAAACATTTGACAGATTGTTGGAGATATTACGCATCAGGACACCAGGATGTGCAAAGCCATCTCCGCCGAGGAGCGTCTTCTCCTTACGTTACGGTATGTATTCTACATCCTCATATACTGTATGTTGATGATCTTTTTTTTTTTTTTCAATCTGTTTTTGGCCGGAATATGTGTACATTATGTCCCAAGCAGATGTGACAAAGTGACGTAACTGTTATAGTTAAGCACCTTAAGGACATTTTTCCCTTTTCAGCATTAATCTAGTATCCAAAAAATGTAAATATGATTGTGCTTATTCATGTTGTGTGTTCACTCTTGAAACATACCTTTTTTTTTGTGTTTCTCTTTCAGATTCCTGTCCACTGGATTGTCCTTTGCGGGACTCCACCTGGAATGTTTGATTGGCCGGTCCACAATTTCTGCCATTGTGCGGTTAACCTGTCGGCAAATATGGGATAGACTCAAGGACCTTGTGATGCCTGAGCCAAAACAGGCTGATTGGCTCAAAATAGCCCGTGGGTTCCAGGTCAATTGTGACTTCCCAAACCGCATTGGAGCGGTGGATGGGAAACATATCAGGGTGCGTAAGCCGCCGAACTCTGGCTCCCAATTCTACAATTATAAGCAGTTTTTCTCTGTAGTTCTGTTAGCTGTAGTTGACAGTAACTACAGGTTTATAATTGTAGACATTGGGGCCTATGGCTAAACTGGAGACTCTAGGCTCTTCAATTCATCTATAATGGGTCGGCGGCTACGTGACAACCAGTTACATCTCCCACCACCACAACAACTCCCAGGCTCCACTGCAGAAGCACTGCCTTTTTTTTTTGTTGGAGATGAGGCGTTCCAACTCACCAGACACGTCATGAGGCCTTATCCCCGGCGCAACCTGGACCACCGTCGGAGGATCTTTAATTTGCGGCTTTCTAGGGCGCAGAGACTGGTGGAGTGCGCCTTTGGTATTCTGGTGGCCAAATGGCATGTCCTACAGACTGCCATACAGCTCAGTGAGGCTACAGTAAATGAAGTTATCAAAGCATCAGTAATTTTGCACAACTATACCCGCATACATGATTGCTTCTCAGATGGTAATGATGAACACATGTTGCGTAGTGTAATTAGGCCAACACCACATGGCCCTCCTCCGCGCTGTCCCTTTCTGGCCTTAAAGTTAGGGATGTTTCGACCAATCTTTGAGAAATATACTATTTTCATCCACTGAAACAGTACTGTGTGTGTGTTGTGTTTCCTTAATGACCATATGTTTATGTTTTCGGAATATGTGTGTTATGCAAAAATGATTAATACACAAACATCAATTGGCTTTTGCGATAACTTTTTAGTAACATACCAAGCCTTTTTTTGGTAACTTTAAACCATATTTTTGTCATATGGTTTTTGAAAACCTTTTTTTTTTGGTATTTCAAACAAGGAACCACTACAAAGTGGAAATGGTGCCCAAACACAAAACGAACATGGTAGGCAGCTCACAAAAAAACAACATAATGCAGCAAAAAAAAAACATTACAGATCCCTGTAAGTTGGTGGGGGAGATGTTGACAGCTCTGGGTCCTGGTCAGGGGGCCTTGGTTGGGCCAATGGGACTTCATCCTGTGTGGATGCAGTGGCTTGTGGGCCAGAATACTGGCCTTGTCCATATTGGCCAGTTGTGTGGTGACCATAAGCCAATTGTCTCTGTGCCTCATGCTGACGAACATATTGGCTTGCATCATACCCCAACCCAAAATGGCCATGTTGTACAAACCCAGGTTGGGACCAGCCAACATCACTGTGTCTGGAAAAGTGGCCATATTGGGATTGGGGGTTGTAGCCTGCCATTTGGTAGTCTGATGGCCTTTGTAGATTTTGGGGTGGGAGGGGTTGAGGTGGAGGCATACATGGAGTAGTTGCTGCAAATCCTCATTGATTCTGCTCCTGTTGAGGGAATTGAAGGCGCAAGAGGTTGGTTTGGCCAAGCTGCCTTCGCTCAAGATATTCAAACACCTCATAGGGGTTATTTGGAGGGGTGCTTAAATCAATCAGGATTTGCATACACCCTCTCACACGTAGCCTCACCTCACGGGGAAGGGGTCTAAGGTAACGGGCAAGGCTGCGGGCAAAGGCCTCCTCTCCATCATCCGTGGCTGCGCTGGCCAAATAATTGAGGACCCCAGCATCAACATCAGTTCTTCTGGCTTCCAGCTCTCTCCTTCGGCGGGATCTCGGTAAAGGCCCAGCTGCCTGTGGGGATGAGACCAGTGGGCCTGTAGGGCTGCTGCTCTGGCCATGTTCCTCATGTGCTGCTGAGGGTGCTGGTGCTGCATCTTCCTCACTTGCTGCTGCCTGCAGTGATGATGATGCTGATGGGTCCTCAAGGATGGATGCTGAAGAATCCAAAGATGGGCCTGCCACCTCTTCATCCACACTTACAGGATCTATGAGAGCCTCAGATTCCGACCCGGTTTCCCTCTCTGTGAGGTTAGACTGTGTTCTGTTAGTAAAACAATAAAAGGTTATTTTTTTGTGGCCATTGTTTAATTACACATCTGTGAACAATATTCCCCCCAAAAAACACACACACAACCTCAGATCAGCACAACATCTCCTTCTCTACTCCCCTCTTATCTCATATTCCCACAAGAATATACAAGATTTGTCTTGGGGATCACCACAAATGTACCAAACACTGTCACAACACATCATAATGTCGCATACCATTTCAAGCTACAACAAAACCATGAAGACCCACCTCTTCAAACAATCAGATAACCCGCAGGAACAACCCATCCAACAAACCACTGCATGAACATCTCTAAACTCGCATACTACATTCTCACCCATCCCTTGTTGTAGCTTGGGATGCTTTGCAGGCAGGGTCCTCTCTCCTCCAGGACCCTTTTGGAATTTATGCTTGTTTACATTATTGTTTGCACTATATTGACACATCCTTACATGTAATTCGCAATGTTACATGCAGAGGTCTATATATCGGCCACCAAGCTCGCAGCGGTGACAGCCAAAGTCCTTCGGAGGGGTGAGTATATCCATATTTTTTATTTTTATTCTTTATTTTTTACATGAATATGGATCCCAGGGCCTGAAGGAGAGTTTCCTCTCCTTCAGACCCTGGGAACCATCCAGGATACCTTCCGATATTTGTGTCCCATTGACTTGCATTGGTATCGGGTATCGGTATCGGCGATATCCGATATTTTTTGGATTTCGGCCGATACCATCTGATACCTATACCTTTGAATATCGGAAGGTATCGCTCAACACTATCTGTGAGTAGGGTTGAGCGACCTTGACCTTTTTCGAGTCGAGCCGTGTTTCGCGAAACCCGACTATTTTAGAAGTCGAGTCGAGTGGAATCGGCCGATTATCGCGAAAAGTCGGGTATCGACCGAAACACGAAACCCAATGCAAGTCAATGGGGGAGCATAGTCGGCAGTGAGTGGAGGCCAGGAAAACACCTACACTGCCCATTTTAATGGCAAAAACATCCATTCTTGTTACAGAAGCTTGTCAATCGTAATTTAGCTTATAATAATTGGAAGGCATTTGAAATTGGGGGTCATTTGGCTAAAGTTGTGGGGGGTAGGGCTGGCTCAAGTAATTAGTGGGCCCATTAAATCTGGACGACGTCACGGCAGTGGAGCAGGGAGAGGTAAGTATTTCAACTTTGCAAGTGCTGTGATCCTGAGCAAGCAGGGGGTGCCCACTCGTTGGCATTGGCACTGGCATAGGGCCCCTCAAAGTACAGCGGTGTGTTTGCATGGCGGGGGCGCCTCCCACCGGCAGCAACACTTTTGCGTACTATGAGAGGCCCTGTGCCAGTGACATCGCCAACTAGTATTCCTCCCCCCACCTGATGAAGGAACCTGCACTTTCATCTGCACCTTCCTCTTTGTCCCCGTGTAAGGTGGTATTGTATGCGGGAAGAGGAACCTGACTTTCAGCAGGGTCACAATCTTGCTGTGTAGCGTGCACGGGGAATGTTGCGTTATGGGCCAATGTACCAGCAGACTCATCTATCACTGGCTGGGCAATGGGCAGGATGAGGAGGAAACACAGATATAGGCCCAAAGAATAAAGTTGGCTAAATGCAGTTCAAAATTGGTAACACAGGACTAACCAGGGGGCATTGCAGTGGAGGCCAACTGTAATGAGAGGCTGACACAGAGAGTAGGCCCAAATCAGTAAGTAGTCGAAATGCAGTTCAAAATTGGCAACCGTAGTAAACAGGCGGCACAGCTTTGTTCAGTGGAGGAGAACAGCAAGGAGTGGCAGACACCGATAGTAGGCCCCAACCCAACTAGTAGGCTAAATGCAGTCTAACATTAACAACTACTTAACGAGAGCCTGAAAATGGGATTTCAGGACAGGAAACCAGGAGAACAGCAAGGAGCGGCAGACACTGTTAGTAGGCCCCAAACCAACTAGTACGCCAAATGCAGTTGTTCCATTTAACCACTATTTAACAAGAGCCTGAAGATAGAAGCTCAGGAAAGGCAACCTGGAGAACACCTTGGAGTGGAAGACACTGTCTCTACACCCCATACCCAATTTGTAGGCCTAATGCAGTGTAGTTTCCAACATCTACTAAACGAGAGTCGGAAGACCGAAGCAAATGGCGAGGAAACCTGGGGAACACCTTGGAGTAGAACACACCGTCTCTACACCCCATACCCAATTTGTAGGCCTAATGCAGTGTAGTTTTCACCAACTACTAAACGAGAGTAGGAAGATCGAAGCAATGTGGACGAAACCTGGGGAACACCTTGGAGTGTAACACACCGTCTCTCTACACCCCATACCAAATTTGTAGGCCTAATGCAGTGTAGTTTGCAACAACTACTAAACGAGAGTAGGAAGATCGAAGCAATGTGGACGAAACCTGGGGCACACCTTGGGGCGGCAGACACAGTTAGTAGGCCCTACCAAAGTTGTAGCCCCAATGCAGTTTTAAAATTCCTAGAGGCTGAAAACAAGACTATTGATGCTCAGCTTTTTTCAAAGGAACACAGCTGTATTGAGTGGCGCAGACAGACACAGGTAGTAGGCCTTAAACCAAAAATGTGGCTCACTGCAGCTTAAAAAAGGTTACAGGGGTACACAGGCAGCATTGCTTTGGGCAGTGGAGGACAATTTCAATAGTGGACCGCAGACAGACTTTGTACGCCTACTATTAAAAAAAGGATGCTCTATGCAATTAAAAATAGGTTCCAGGGGTACACGGGCAGCAGTGGTCTGGTCAGTGGAGGAGTAGTAGAAAGAACGGGCCGCAAACAGGCTTCGAAGGCCTAACATAAAAAAATATTGGGCTGTAGGCACTTTAACATTGGTTCCAGGGGTACACGGGCAGCAGTAGACTGGTCAGTGTAGTAGTAGTAGAAAGAACGGGCCGCAGACAGGCTTCGAAGGCCTAACATAAAAAAAATATTTGGCTGTAGGCACTTTTAAATAGGTTCCAGGGGTACACGGGCAGCAGTGGTCTGGTCAGTGTAGGAGTAGTAGAAAGAACGGGCCGCAGACAGGCTTCGAAGGCCTAACATAATAAAATATTGGGCTGTAGGCACTTTTAAATAGAGAAAAAAGTACAGTCTCCAATAGTCCAAATTACTATCAAAGAAGAAAAAACCAAAAACTAATATATATAATAACTTTTATTTCAAAACCAAAGGATTAAAAAATGAGCACGACACCCAAACCCCTAATCATGGGAATGGGTCAATAAAAGCCTGGTCTGGTTCAAGCAGGCAAAAATACCAGGGGGGGAAAAAAAGGGTACAAAAAATTCTAAATGCCCCTAAAGATTATTCCCTGCCTGTCTGCGGAGGTTGGCACCCTCTTGAACGCACTATGGCGCCCCCGCTCCACGACGGCTCACCCTAAAAGCCCTGTACGTCCCTTTGTGTGATGATGAAAGATGCCTAATGATATATCCAAATGACCAACACCGCCGGGCCCAAAGAAAAGTAGAAACAGCCTACATAAACCAAATACCAGGTAGTATTTCACCAACAATAAACAAATAGACAAGTCTGACCGCACAAGGCCCTACATCCTAATACACTACGTAAATGGCTAAGGCTAGTACACCCTACTGAGTCCCTCGCAAAGAGTCCCTGCCTACCAGCGGAGGTTGGCACCCTCTTGAACGCAAAATGGCGCCCCCGCTCCTTGGCGGCTGTCCCTGTTGGCCCTTACACCGTCCCTATAAACAAGGGAGGCCTAAACAGAGATGGTGCCTTAGGGGCTAAAGCGGTGACCCGTAGTTTTAAGTCCCTCAGCCTTCGGCCAGACCAAAAAACAAGATATAAACTATATAAAGGCACACAAACTGGTGCTAACTGTAATATATTTAGATATACACACTGCACCTTCTAAGGTACTAAACACAAATTGGCTGCTGAGCCCTTTACAAATATATACATAGATGAGGACGCGCTGGCCTCAACAGTATAGCCAGAAAAACACCCCCAACCACGATAGAACACATGGTAAACATTTAAATGGAATAAAGTCCTACCGCAGATATTCAGAACACTGATGTCCTATGTGTGCCAATTGTATATCCACAGTTGGTGAAAAATACCAAAGAACAGAAATAATAAAAAACCAGATCCACTTATCTGCGGTCCGGTTTTGCCTCTACGCGTTTCCCCCCCATGATATGGTTCCTCAGGAGGCAAATGGGAAATTAAACTTCCGTGTGTTCACATCACATCGGAGATGCATGCTGTGCCTAGTTGCAGGTGCAGGAAGTACATTGACCGGAACCCCTTTAAATAGCCCCCTCCTTCAGAATAGAAAATACAGGGGCTATAACCCATACAAATGCCTTACTATTCCTGTTGTCTCATAGATGTGAAGACTTGCAGGGCCTCACGTTTACCTGAGTTCATCTTTCGCCGCCATTGCTGCGTGCCCCATCGGCGTCCTCGCACTGCGCATGCGCCAATAACAGACACTAGAGGTCAAAATGCATAGCCAGCGACTCAGTACACATCACGCCGCCATCTTGCCGTGCATCGCTCCTATTCCATTGCGCATGTGCCGATATTAGATGCTAGAGGTCGCGATGCACGGATAGCGGCTGCGCATGCGTACAGTCGCCATTTTCTTGTGTACAGCCCCACATAGAAAAAAGATCGCATAGATTGCATACCGCCAGGATAAAGCTACATACATGAAGGTGCCTGCAATACGTTGTCCTATCTATATAGTGACCTACAGGACCCCTCGTTTTTCTTGACACACTTTACACCAACTCAACTCTAATTACACGCACCATTATTAAGTACTGGAGGCCAAAATGCACAGCATATACCTGCACATGCATCCTGGCCACCATTCTCTTATATGTCATCTCGTACTAAGTAGCAGCCATACAGGCACCGTATTGTCGATACTGAGCAACGACACCTAAAACTTACTACATTTAACACGGACTGTCTCGTGTCCAGTAGCATCCCTACACTGTCCACGCACATAGCAGTCCAAAGATAAGTTGTTTTCTTTATCAGTATTTATATGTGACAGTGTATTAATTTGCAGCTCAATATATATAGGTATACCAACCTATGTGTCCACAAGAGAATATACTCAGATGTACACAAGACCCCAAATGATGCCCCCAAAAATAATGTTATGTTTGGATATCTCCCTGGGACGGTTATCCCAAAGCGTATTCTCTAGAACTGGGCACACGTGGTCCAATCAATTGCGTAAGGTACGGAAAATGTAGATCCACACTCACAACAACCTAATCCTAAATAGATAATATGTTGATGCTTAGGAGTACACATAATTAATAGATAGACATCACACCCCTAAATATATATTATTTTTACTGCAAACCATCTAATAGGTATGCAGTGCTGTCAAATCAATATCAGGGAAAAAGAAGGGGAACGAGAAACGAAATAGGCGAAAACAGTTCACACAAAGCAACCATAGGTTAACCGCTCATTTAGTCCTCCCGGGACCACTGACTCCATCCTATATATCCACTGGGTTTCCTTTTGAAGGATAACCCTATCCCAATCACCTCTCCTTCCATTTTGTTTTACCACCTCCAGGACACAGAAGGAGAGAACCTTGCTGTCACCCTGGTGTGTCTCCCAAACGTGACGAGCTACCGGGGTATCTCTAGCATTTTTTATATCCCCTAGATGTTCACCGATCCTCCTTCTAAATTCTCTTTTAGTCTTCCCTACGTAATTCTTCGAACATGTACATGTGGCCATATAAACCACACCAACGTTCTTACAATTGGCAAAGTCCCTACAAAAAAAGAGTTTTCCATTGAATGCACTGGTAAAACTCTTGCCAGGTGCTACATAGTCACAAAAGGAACAGTTACCACACCTAAATGTACCATTGATACGTCTGTCCAACCAAGTTCCTTCTCGTTTAGGTCTTTTGTAGTGACTGTGTACAAGTCGATCTTTTAGGGATCGTCCTCTACGGAAGGTGATTTGGGGTTTATCCGGGATAAAGTCTGTAAGGGTCTCATCCAACTGTAAAATGCTCCAATGTTTTTTGAGCACACCAAAGACCCGATTGGACTGGTTATCAAAAGTCCCAATGATCCTCGGAATGTTGTCGGCCTCTGGTTTCTCATTAACCTGTAGAAGAGAACTTCTCTCTCTACCCAAGGCATTTCTGAAGGCCGGTTCTAGTACCTCATCCGGATAGCCCCGATCCCGAAACCTCTCCCTCAGATCATATGCCTGTACCCTAAAAGTATCAGGATTGGAGCAATTTCTCCTTGTCCTCAGGTATTGGCCCCGAGGGATACCCCTTTTCAAGGGAACTGGGTGATGGCTCTCCCACCTTAACAGGGCATTGGTGGCTGTTGGCTTTCGGAACAAGCTTGTGTCTAACATCCCATTGGTGTTAATTCTGATTTTTACATCCAAAAAGGGCAGTTCACATCTATTACTCTCTGATGTAAACATAAGACCAAAACCGTTGTTGTTCAGACCCTGTACAAAATTATTGAACTCCGTTTCCGTCCCTCTCCATATGACCAGGACATCGTCTATATATCGGTACCAAGCCGATATCTTGTTGGTCCACCATTCCTCTACTCCAGAAAATACCACGGTTTCCTCCCACCAGCCCAGGAGGAGATTTGCATACGAGGGTGCACAAGAGCAACCCATCGCGGTCCCCCTGAGCAGGTGGAAGTACTTACCGTCAAACAAGAAATAGTTGTGGGTTAGAACGAACTCCATCAACTCCACAACGAATTTGTTATGTCTCTCAAAGAAAATGGCTCTTGTCCTCAAATAATACTCAAGAGCCCTCAGGCCCATGGTGTGGGGAATGCTGCTATATAGGGCTTCAACATCTATTGAGCCTAAAATCGTTCCCTGTTCCACCACAATGCCATCGATCTTCTGGAGTAGGTCCGACGTGTCCCGTACATATGAGGGTAATGATGTTACAAACGGACGTAAGATGTTATCTATATATATACCAACATTCTGACTCAATGAACCAACACCCGAGACTATAGGGCGTCCCTTGAGAGGGGAGAGGCCCTTATGAACTTTAGGGAGGGCATAAAAGGTTGGAATCATCGGGGTACGGGGAGTCAAGAACTTGTATTCATTATAGGAAATCAGTTTGTCCTCTAAACCAGCATCCAAAATCATTCTTAATGTCCCAATGAATCTTTCGGTGGGATCACCATCAAGTATACCGTAGGTTTCTCTATCATTGAGGATTAATTTACACATACCGACATACCTTTGGTGGCCAAGGATGACCAAATTGCCACCTTTGTCAGATGGTTTAACTATAATTTGGTCATTCTTCTCCAACTTCTCTAAAGCCTCCCATTCCTCACCACTCAGATTAGGTGGTGTATCTCCATTTCTACGGCCAATTTTCCTAAGGTCATCCTCGACCACTTTCAAAAAAATGTCGATATTCGTGTAATCACCAGGGGGGGGCATTCTACTACTTTTTAGTTTAAGGTCAGTCTGTGGACCCAAGCCTCTCCCCCTCTCATTTTCCTCTAGGAGGTCTGTCAATGCATTAAGTCCCTCCAGATCCTCCACCGGTATGCCAAGTTCCAAACATTGTTGTTTATTATGTAGAGAGAAAAACTTCTTCCATTTTAGTTTACGACCATAAAGGTTCAAGTCCTTAACCCATGAGAAAGTACTAAACCATGTAGTGGGAACAAAAGTGAGCCCCTTCCTCAACACACTCATCTCTCCCAGAGACAAAACATAGTCACTAAGATTTATAATTTGGTTATCATCATATAGAGTTCTTACATTCGTTTCCTCAACCCGTACCCCACCGGGGGTCCCTGTTCTAAAAAAGAGGACGAGGACGGGGGTACAGATGTAGATGAGATAGAGGATGATGGTACTGAGACTTGAGGTCTTGTGGGTGCCCCAAAGCCACTGGCTCCATTCATTTGACCCATGAAGCCCTGGCTGTGACCTCTGCCACCTTGGTAGCCACCCATATATCCTCTTTGTCTCTGCCATTTTTTCCTCCCCCTATATGATGAAAAACCACCTCTCCCTCTTTGTCTCCAGTATCCCCCTGAACCCTCTGTAACCGAACACTCTGCCTCAGAGGAAGAGATCTCAGAGACAGTATCCACACCACCTGAAAAATTATACACTTTATCAGTTTTAAATTCTTCCGAATCACGCATAAACTGTGTATGTTTGCGATTTTTCAATTGATTCTGATAGCGTTCCACCGAGATTTGTAAGGTACTCTCTTTTTTATGAAACTCTGGGTCGGATTTAAATTGTAAAGTTTTCTCTATCAACTCATTCAGTTGTTTTGATGTGGTTTCTAAGATCTTTTTCTCTTCCTCCAGCAACAGTTTCATAAACCTGACCGATGAGGCTATAGACTCCTCTCGCCAGGCTTTCAGAAGGCAGGGATTACTCACTCGTGGAGACGGGGAGATGATCACTCGTAAAACCTTCGGGACAATATTGTTCTTAATATAATTCTCTAATGCCTTTGTTTCCCATAGGGATTTCAAATATTTTTTATAGTAACCAGTAAGCTCCTTAAAGGTTGAATATATGGATGGGTTAGAGTCGGTGCCTGTGTAACCCGAGTCAACTGAAAACACCCGATCCGCCTCACTCACCCATGTTTCTGAGCAGATAGGCCCTGATAAGAAACCAGCCATAATCAAAAAAGAAAATCCAGAAGAAAGTACAGTCTCCAATAGTCCAAATTAGTATCAAAGAAGAAAAAACCAAAAACTAATATATATAATAACTTTTATTTCAAAACCAAAGGATTAAAAAATGAGCACGACACCCAAACCCCTAATCATGGGAATGGGTCAATAAAAGCCTGGTCTGGTTCAAGCAGGCAAAAATACCAGGGACGAAAAATAGGGGGGAAAAAAAGGGTACAAAAAAATCTAAATGCCCCTAAAGATTATTCCCTGCCTGTCTGCGGAGGTTGGCACCCTCTTGAACGCACTATGGCGCCCCCGCTCCACGACGGCTCACCCTAAAAGCCCTGTACGTCCCTTTGTGTGATGATGAAAGATGCCTAATGATATATCCAAATGGCCCACACCGCCGGGCCCAAAGAAAAGTAGAAACAGCCTACATAAACCAAATACCAGGTAGTATTTCACCAACAATAAACAAATAGACAAGTCTGACCGCACAAGGCCCTACATCCTAATACACTACGTAAATGGCTAAGGCTAGTACACCCTACTGAGTCCCTCGCAAAGAGTCCCTGCCTACCAACGGAGGTTGGCACCCTCTTGAACGCAAAATGGCGCCCCCGCTCCTCGGCGGCTGTCCCTGTTGGCCCTTACACCGTCCCTATAAACAAGGGAGGCCTAAACAGAGATGGTGCCTTAGGGGCTAAAGCGGTGACCCGTAGTTCTAAGTCCCTCAGCCTTTGGCCAGACCAAAAAACAAGATATAAACTATATAAAGGCACACAAACTGGTGCTAACTGTAATATATTTAGATATACACACTGCACCTTCTAAGGTACTAAACACAAATTGGCTGCTGAGCCCTTTACAAATATATACATAGATGAGGACGCGCTGGCCTCAACAGTATAGCCAGAAAAACACCCCCAACCACGATAGAACACATGGTAAACATTTAAATGGAATAAAGTCCTATCGCAGATATTCAGAACACTGATGTCCTATGTGTGCCAATTGTATATCCACAGTTGGTGAAAAATACCAAAGAACAGAAATAATAAAAAACCAGATCCACTTATCTGCGGTCCGGTTTTGCCTCTACGCGTTTCCCCCCCATGATATGGTTCCTCAGGAGGCAAATGGGAAATTAAACTTCCGTGTGTTCACATCACATCGGAGATGCATGCTGTGCCTAGTTGCAGGTGCAGGAAGTACATTGACCGGAACCCCTTTAAATAGCCCCCTCCTTCAGAATAGAAAATACAGGGGCTATAACCCATACAAACGCCTTACTATTCCTGTTGTCTCATAGATGTGAAGACTTGCAGGGCCTCACGTTTACCTGAGTTCATCTTTCGCCGCCATTGCTGCGTGCCCCATCGGCGTCCTCGCACCGCGCATGCGCCGATAACAGACACTAGAAGTCAATATGCATAGCCAGCGACTCAGTACACATCACGCCGCCATCTTGCCGTGCATCGCTCCTATTCCATTGCGCATGTGCCGATATTAGACGCTAGAGGTCGCGATGCACGGATAGCGGCTGCGCATGCGTACAGTCGCCATTTTCTTGTGTACAGCCCCACATAGAAAAAAGATCGCATAGATTGCATACCGCCAGGATAAAGCTACATACATGAAGGTGCCTGCAATACGTTGTCCTATCTATATAGTGACCTACAGGACCCCTCGTTTTTCTTGACACACTTTACACCAACTCAACTCTAATTACACGCACCATTATTAAGTACTGGAGGCCAAAATGCACAGCATATACCTGCACACGCATCCTGGCCACCATTCTCTTATATGTCATCTCGTACTAAGTAGCAGCCATACAGGCACCGTATTGTCGATACTGAGCAACGACACCTAAAACTTACTACATTTAACACGGACTGTCTCGTGTCCAGTAGCATCCCTACAATGTCCACGCACATAGCAGTCCAAAGATAAGTTGTTTTCTTTATCAGTATTTATATGTGACAGTGTATTAATTTGCAGCTCAATATATATAGGTATACCAACCTATGTGTCCACAAGAGAATATACTCAGATGTACACAAGACCCCAAATGATGCCCCCAAAAATAATGTTATGTTTGGATATCTCCCTGGGACGGTTATCCCAAAGCGTATTCTCTAGAACTGGGCACACGTGGTCCAATCAATTGCGTAAGGTACGGAAAATGTAGATCCACACTCACAACAACCTAATCCTAAATAGATAATATGTTGATGCTTAGGAGTACACATAATTAATAGATAGACATCACACATATATATATATATTATTTTTACTGCAAACCATCTAATAGGTATGCAGTGCTGTCAAATCAATATCAGGGAAAAAGAAGGGGAACGAGAAACGAAATAGGCGAAAACAGTTCACACAAAGCAACCATAGGTTAACCGCTCATTTAGTCCTCCCGGGACCACTGACTCCATCCTATATATCCACTGGGTTTCCTTTTGAAGGATAACCCTATCCCAATCACCTCTCCTTCCATTTTGTTTTACCACCTCCAGGACACAGAAGGAGAGAACCTTGCTGTCACCCTGGTGTGTCTCCCAAACGTGACGAGCTACCGGGGTATCTCTAGCATTTTTTATATCCCCTAGATGTTCACCGATTTGCCATCGTGGAGCGGGGCGCCATAGTGCGTTCAAGAGGGTGCCAACCTCCGCAGACAGGCAGGGAATAATCTTTAGGGGCATTTAGAATTTTTTGTACCCTTTTTTTCCCCCCTATTTTTCGTCCCTGGTATTTTTGCCTGCTTGAACCAGACCAGGCTTTTATTGACCCATTCCCATGATTAGGGGTTTGGGTGTCGTGCTCATTTTTTAATCCTTTGGTTTTGAAATAAAAGTTATTATATATATTAGTTTTTGGTTTTTTCTTCTGCACTTTTAAATAGGTTCCAGGGGTACACAGGCAGCAGTGGTCTGGTCAGTGTAGGAGTAGTAGAAAGAACGGGCCGCAGACAGGCTTTGAAGGCCTAACATAAAAAAATATTGGGCTGTAGGCACTTTAACATTGGTTCCAGGGGTACACGGGCAGTAGTAGACTGGTCAGTGTAGTAATAGTAGAAAGAAGGGGCCGCAGACAGGCTTCAAAGGCCTAACATAAAAAAAATTGGGCTGTAGGCACTTTTAAATAGGTTCCAGGGGTACACAGGCAGCAGTGGTCTGGTCAGTGTAGGAGTAGTAGAAAGAACGGGCCGCAGACAGGCTTCGAAGGCCTAACATAAAAAAATATTGGGCTGTAGGCACTTTAACATTGGTTCCAGGGGTACACGGGCAGCAGTAGACTGGTCAGTGTAGGAGTAGTAGAAAGAATAGGCCGCAGACAGGCTTCGAAGGCCTAACATAAAAAAATATTGGGCTGTAGGCACTTTAACATTGGTTCCAGGGGTACACGGGCAGTAGTAGACTGGTCAGTGTAGTAGTAGTAGAAAGAACGGGCCGCAGACAGGCTTCGAAGGCCTAACATAAAAAAATATTGGGCTGTAGGCACTTTTAAATAGGTTCCAGGGGTACACAGGCAGCAGTGGTCTGGTCAGTGTAGGAGTAGTAGAAAGAACGGGCCGCAGACAGGCTTCTAAGGCCTAACATAATAACATATGGCTGTAGGCACTTTATAATTGGTTCCAGGGGTACACGGGCAGCAGTGGTCTGGTCAGTGGAGGCCTAGTGGAAGGAGGGACCGCAGACAGGCTTCGAAGGCCTAACATAATAAATTGGGCTGGCTGTAGGCAATTTAAAATTGGTTCCAGGGGTACACGGGCAGCAGTGGTATGGTCAGTGGAGGCCTAGTGGAAGGAGGGACCGCAGACAGGCTTCGAAGGCCTAACATAATAAATTGGGCTGGCTGTAGGCAATTTAAAATTGGTTCCAGGGGCACACGGGCAGCAGTGGTCTGGTCAGTGGAGGCCTAGTGGAAGGAGGGACCGCAGATAGGCTTCGAAGGCCTAACATTAAAAAAATTTGGGCTGTAGGCACTTTTAAATAGGTTCCAGGGGTACACGGGCAGCAGTGGTCTGGTCAGTGTAGGAGTAGTAGAAAGAACGGGCCGCAGACAGGCTTCTAAGGCCTAACATAATAACATATGGCTGTAGGCACTTTATAATTGGTTCCAGGGGTACACGGGCAGCAGTGGTCTGGTCAGTGGAGGCCTAGTGGAAGGAGTGACCGCAGACAGGCTTCGAAAGCCTAACATAATAAATTGGGCTGGCTGTAGGCAATTTAAAATTGGTTCCAGGGGTACACGGGCAGCAGTGGTATGGTCAGTGGAGGCCTAGTGGAAGGAGGGACCGCAGACAGGCTTCGAAGGCCTAACATAATAAATTGGGCTGGCTGTAGGCAATTTAAAATTGGTTCCAGGGGCACACGGGCAGCAGTGGTCTGGTCAGTGGAGGGCTAGTGGAAGGAGGGACCACAGATAGGCTTCGAAGGCCTAACATTAAAAAAATTTGGGCTGTAGGCACTTTTAAATAGGTTCCAGGGGTACACGGGCAGCAGTGGTCTGGTCAGTGTAGGAGTAGTAGAAAGAACGGGCCGCAGACAGGCTTCTAAGGCCTAACATAATAACATATGTCTGTAGGCACTTTATAATTGGTTCCAGGGGTACACGGGCAGCAGTGGTCTGGTCAGTGGAGGCCTAGTGGAAGGAGTGACCGCAGACAGGCTTCGAAAGCCTAACATAATAAATTGGGCTGGCTGTAGGCAATTTAAAATTGGTTCCAGGGGTACACGGGCAGCAGTGGTCTGGTCAGTGGAGGCCTAGTGGAAGGAGGGACCGCAGACAGGCTTCGAAGGCCTAACCTAATAAAATTGGACAGGCTGTAGGCACTTTATAATTGGTTCCAGGGGTACATGGGCAGCAGTAGACAGGTCAGTGGAGGCCTAGTGGAAGGAGGGACCGCAGACAGGCTTCGAAGGCCTAACATAATAAAATTGGACTGGCTGTAGGCACTTTATAATTGGTTCCAGGGGTACACGGGCAGCAGTAGACAGGTCAGTGGAGGCCTAGTGGAAGGAGGGACCGCAGACAGGCTTCGAAGGCCTAACATAATAAAATTGGGCTGGCTGTAGGCAATTTAAAATTGGTTCCAAGGGGTACACGGGCAGCAGTGGTCTGGTCAGCGGAGGCCGATTGTAATGAGTGTCTGCCAGTTAGTAGTCCAAAACAATAAATAAATGTGAATGTCTCGCATTAAAACAAAACGAAAACACTAAAGGGTGCAATCATTAGGTACAGGGGTGGGATCCTCTGCGTAGTTTCAGACCTACTAATTTGGCGCAAAGTATTTACTTTGGTAAATAGAGGACACTGCCCCTGACTATGTTAAGTACCATCATGCATGTCAACACAATGGTATTGTCAGTGGCAGGAATGGAAGGATGTCAGCGCATAGACTAAACATTGGTGGAAGTGTGAGAGATAACTGTGGAAGTGGTAGAGCAATGTTTGACCTGGGGGTTGGTGAACTCTCTTGTGGCCGGCGGTACAGGCCCAGGGCCCCTCATGTTACAACAGTGTGTCTGACGTTGGGTGCGCACCACCACCGCCAGAGACACTTTATTGTACTATGAGGGACCCAGTGGCAGTGCTGTCGACCAAAAGCGGGCACACCAACCTCTTCAGACAAACAGCACACTCACGGGTGCTTGCGCCAAGTCGCGATACCACGGCCCCGTGTGGGGAGTTTGGCCATTTAGGGAGGTGTAAACATGTCGTATGCTGGACAATCAGCTGCAGCAAATTAAGACATTAGAAAAGTAATTCACAGTAGTCCACAGGCAAGAGCTTTTCATAGGAAAGCTAGGTGTCGGCCGGGCAAGGTGGGGCAAAAGAATTCGAAATCCAGTTGTGGTTCATTTTAATGAATGTTAGATCATCAACATTTTGGGTAGCCAGACGAGTCCTTTTTTCGGTTAATATTGAACCTGCAGCACTGAATACTCTTTCTGATAGGACACTAGCTGCCGGGCAAGCAAGCTCCTGCAATGCATATTCTGCCAATTCTGGCCAGGTGTCTAATTTGGATGCCCAGTAATCAAATGGGAATGACGGTTGAGGGAGAACATCGATAAGGGATGAAAAATAGTTTGTAACCATACTGGACAAATGTTGTCTCCTGTCACTTTCAATTGATGCAGCAGTACCTATCCTGTCTGCGGTCATAGCAAAATCACTCCACAACCTGGTCAGAAAACCCCTCTGTCCAACGCCACTTCTGATGTGTGCACCCCTTAACACTCCTGGTCTGCTGCCCCCTGGAGCTCGTGTGAGAACGATCACGGGCGCTGTGTGCTGGGAATGCCTGAAGCAAACGGTCAACAAGAGTTGATTGTTTGGTTGCTAATATTAGTTCCAAGTTCTCATGTGGCATAATATTTTGCAATTTGCCTTTATAGCGAGGATCAAGGAGGCAGGCCAACCAGTAATCGTCATCGTTCATCATTTTAGTAATGCGTGTGTCCCTTTTGAGGATACGTAAGGCATAATCCGCCATGTGGGCCAAAGTTCCAGTTGTCAAATCTGCGGTTGTGATTGGTTGAGGGGCAGTTTCAGGCAAATCTACGTCACTTGTGTCCCTCAAAAAACCAGAACCCGGCCTTGCCACGCAACCAATTTCCAGTGCCCACGGGAAAGCTTCCTCATTAAAAATATACTCATCCCCATCATCCTCCTTGTCCTCCACCTCCTCTTCGCCCGCTAACTCTTCCTGTACACTGCCCTGACCAGACAATGGCTGACTGTCATCAAGGCTTTCCTCTTCCTCTGGTGCAGACGCCTGATCCTTTATGTGCGTCAAACTTTGCATCAGCAGACACATTAGGGGGATGCTCATGCTTATTATGGCGTTGTCTGCACTAACCAGCCGTGTGCATTCCTCAAAACACTGAAGGACTTGACACATGTCTTGTATCTTCGACCACTGCACACCTGACAACTCCATGTCTGCCATCCTACTGCCTGCCCGTGTATGTGTATCCTCCCACAAAAACATAACAGCCCGCCTCTGTTCGCACAGTCTCTGAAGCATGTGCAGTGTTGAGTTCCACCTTGTTGCAACGTCTATGATTAGGCGATGCTGGGGAAGGTTCAAAGACCGCTGATAGGTCTGCATACGGCTGGAGTGTACGGGCGAACGGCGGATATGTGAGCAAAGTCCACGCACTTTGAGGAGCAGGTCGGAGAACCCAGGATAAGTTTTCAATAAGCACTGCACCACCAGGTTTAAGGTGTGAGCCAGGCAAGGAATGTGTTTCAGTTGGGAAAGGGAGATGGCAGCCATGAAATTCCTTCCGTTATCACTCACTACCTTGCCTGCCTCAAGATCTACTGTGCCCAGCCACGACTGCGTTTCTTGCTGCAAGAACTCGGACAGAACTTCCGCGGTGTGTCTGTTGTCGCCCAAACACTTCATAGCCAATACAGCCTGCTGACGCTTGCCAGTAGCTGCCCCATAATGGGACAACTGGTGTGCAACAGTGACAGCTGCCGATGGAGTGGTTGGGCGACTGCGGTCTGTGGAAGAGCTCTCGCTTCTGCAGGAGGATGAGGAGGAGGAGGAGGGGGTGCAAACGCCTACAGCCAACTGTTTCCTAGACCGTGGGCTAGGCACAACTGTCCCGAAATTGATGTCCCCTGTGGACCCTGCATCCACCACATTCACCCAGTGTGCCGTGATGGACACATAACGTCCCTGGCCATGCCTACTGGTCCATGCATCTGTAGTCAGGTGCACCTTTGTAGTCACAGATTGCCTGAGTGCATGGACGATGCGCTGTTTAACATGCTGGTGCAGGGCTGGGATGGCTTTCCTGGAAAAAAAAGTGTCGACTGGGTAGCTCGTAGCGTGGTTCAGCGTACTCCATCAGGGCTTTGAAAGCTTCGCTTTCAACTAACCGATAGGGCATCATCTCTAACGAGATTAGTCTAGCTATGTGGGCGTTAAAACCCTGTGTACGCGGATGCGAGGATAAGTACTTCCTTTTTCTAACCAGAGTCTCATGTAGGGTGAGCTGGACTGGAGAGCTGGAGATCGTGGAACTAGCGGGTGTGCCGGTGGACATGGCAGACTGAGAGACGGTTGGAGACGGTATTGTTTCCGCCGGTGCCCTAGATGCAGTATTTCTTCCTACAAAACTGGTGATTCCCTGACCCTGACTGCTTTGGGCTGGCAAAGAAACCTGCACAGATACTGCCGGTGGTGCGGAAAATGGTGGCCTTACAGTGACGGAAGGGATGTTGCGTTGCTGACTAGCTTCATTGGCCGAGGGTGCTACAACCTTAAGGGACGTTTGGTAGTTAGTCCAGGCTTGCAAATGCATGGTGGTTAAATGTCTATGCATGCAACTTGTATTGAGACTTTTCAGATTCTGACCTCTGCTTAAGCTAGTTGAACATTTTTGACAGATGACTTTGCGCTGATCAATTGGATGTTGTTTAAAAAAATGCCAGACTGCACTCTTCCTAGCATCGGATCCCTTTTCAGGAATTGCAGACTGAGCTTTAACCGGATGGCCACGCTGTCCTCCAACAGGTTTTGGCTTTGCCACACGTCTTGGGCCAGATACGGGCCCGGCAGATGGAACCTGTTGCAATGTTGATGCCTGCTGCGGCCCCTCCTCCACCTCCGCTTCAGAACTACTGCCGCCTGCACCCTGTTCCCCCAATGGCTGCCAATCGGGGTCAACAACTGGGTCATCTATAACCTCCTCTTCTAGCTCGTGTGCAACTTCGTCTGTGTCACTGTGTCGGTCGGTGGTATAGCGTTCGTGACGGGGCAACATAGTCTCATCAGGGTCTGATTGTGGATCAGTACCCTGAGAGGGCAATGTTGTGGTCTGAGTCAAAGGACCAGCATAGTAGTCTGGCTGTGGCTGTGCATCAGTGCACTCCATGTCAGAATCTACTTGTAATGGGCATGGCCTGTTAACTGTTTCACTTTCTAAGCCAGGGACGGTATGTGTAAAGAGCTCCATGGAGTAACCCGTTGTGTCGCCTGCTGCATCCTTCTCTCTTGTTGTTGTTTTTGCTGAAGAGGACAAGGAAGCGACTTGTCCCTGACCGTGAACATCCACAAACGACGCGCTGCTTTTACATTTACCAGTTTCAGAAGAAGAGGCAAAAGAGCTAGAGGCTGAGTCAGCAAGGTAAGCCAAAACTTGCTGTTGCTGCTCCGGCTTTAAAAGCAGTTTTCCTACTCCCAGAAAAGAGAGCGTTCGAGGCCTTGTGTAGCCAGACGACGAACCTGGCTCCACAGCTCCAGACTTAGGTGGAATATTTTTTTTCCCACGACCACCTGATGCTCCACTACCACTACCATCATTACCAGCTGACAATGAACGCCCACGGCCACGACCTCTTGCACCAGACTTCCTCATTGTTTTAAAAACTTAACCAAAGTAACTTTATTTGTTGCTGTCAAACAACTTACACGGTGAGCTATAACTTCAGTATGATTTCGATATCCCTTTACAGGTTGGTGAGACCGCAAGGAAAATCAGGCACAATGTTACACACTCTGTTTTCTGTGGCACCAAATCACAGAGATGCCACACTCGCAGGACTGTCACTCAAGCACAAATGTCAATATTAATCTCCCATTTTTTTTTTTTCAGGGAGAATTTAAAAACAAAATAAAATAAAATGATTTTTTCAGGAAGAATTTAGAAACCAAATAAAATAAAATGATTTTTTCAGGGAGAATTTAGAAACCAAATATAAAAAAAATAGGCTTTCTATGGCCCACTGAGTGAGAGATGGCACACACAGGAGTCAGGAGTGGCACACAAGCCCAGAGGCCAATATTTATCTCCCACTGATTGATTTATTGATTTTTTCAGGTAGAATTTAGAACCCAAATCAACCAAAAAAATAAATAGGCTTTCTATGGCCCACTATTTGAGAGAGAGAAATGGCACACCCAGGAGTCAAGACTGGCACACAAGCAGAAAGGACAATATTAATCTCCCACTGATTTTTTTTTTTTCAGGGAGACTTTAGAAACAAAATAAAATAAAATGATTTTTTCAGGAAGAATTTAGAAACCAAATAAAATAAAATGATTTTTTCAGGGAGAATTTAGAAACCAAATAAAAAAATAAATAGGCTTTCTATGGCCCACTGAGTGAGAGATGGCACACACAGGAGTCAGGAGTGGCACACAAGCCCAGAGGCCAATATTTATCTCCCACTGATTGATTTATTTATTTTTTCAGGTAGAATTTAGAACCCAAATCAACCAAAAAAATAAATAGGCTTTCTATGGCCCACTGAGTGAGAGATGGCACACACAGGAGTCAGGAGTGGCACACAAGCCCAGAGGCCAATATTTATCTCCCACTGATTGATTTATTGATTTTTTCAGGTAGGATTTAGAACCCAAATCAACCAAAAAAATAAATAGGCTTTCTATGGCCCACTGAGTGAGAGATGGCACACACAGGAGTCAGGAGTGGCACACAAGCCCAGAGGCCAATATTTATCTCCCACTGATTGATTTATTGATTTTTTCAGGTAGAATTTAGAACCAAATCAACCAAAAAAATAAATAGGCTTTCTATGGTCCACTGAGTGAGAGATGGCACACACAGGAGTCAGGAGTGGCACACAAGCCCAGAGGCCAATATTTATCTCCCACTGATTGATTTATTGATTTTTTCAGGTAGAATTTAGAACCCAAATCAAACAAAAAAATAAATAGGCTTTCTATGGCCCACTGAGTGAGAGATGGCACACACATTAGTCAGGAGTGGCACACAAGCCCAGAGGCCAGTATTTATCTCCCACTGATTGATTTATTGATTTTTTCAGGTAGAATTTATAACCCAAATCAACCAAAAAAATAAATAGGCTTTCTATGGCCCACTGAGTGAGAGATGGCACACACAGGAGTCAGGAGTGGCACACAAGCCCAGAGGCCAATATTTATCTCCCACTGATTGATTTATTGATTTTTTCAGGTAGAATTTAGAACCCAAATCAACCAAAGAAATAAATAGGCTTTCTATGGCCCACTGAGTGAGAGATGGCACACACAGGAGTCAGGAGTGGCACACAAGCCCAGAGGCCAATATTTATCTCCCACTGATTGATTTATTGATTTTTTCAGGTAGAATTTAGAACCCAAATCAACCAAAAAAATAAATAGGCTTTCTATGGCCCACTGAGTGAGAGATGGCACACACAGGAGTCAGGAGTCAGGCACACAAGCCCAGAGGCCAATATTTATCTCCCACTGATTGATTTATTGATTTTTTCAGGTAGAATTTAGAACTCAAATCAACCAAAAAAATAAATAGGCTTTCTATGGCCCACTGAGTGAGAGATGGCACACACAGGAGTCAGGAGTGGCACACAAGCCCAGAGGCCAATATTTATCTCCCACTGATTGATTTATTGATTTTTTCAGGTAGAATTTAGAACCCAAATCAACCAAAAAAATAAATAGGCTTTCTATGGCCCACTGAGTGAGAGATGGCACACACAGGAGTCAGGAGTGGCACACAAGCCCAGAGGCCAATATTTATCTCCCACTAATTGATTTAGTGATTTTTTCAGGTAGAATTTAGAACCCAAATCAACCAAAAAAATAAATAGGCTTTCTATGGCCCACTGAGTGAGAGATGGCACACACAGGAGTCAGGAGTGGCACACAAGCCCAGAGGCCAATATTTATCTCCCACTGATTGATTTAGTGATTTTTTTAGGTAGAATTTAGAACCCAAATCAACCAAAAAAATAAATAGGCTTTCTATGGCCCACTATTTGAGAGATGGCACACACAGGAGTAAGGAGTGGTACACAAGCCCAGAGGCCAATATTTATCTCCCACTGATTGATTTAGTGATTTTTTCAGGTAGAATTTAGAACCCAAATCAACCAAAAAAATAAATAGGCTTTCTATGGCCCACTGAGTGAGAGATGGCACACACAGGAGTCAGGAGTGGCACACAAGCCCAGAGGCCAATATTTATCTCCCACTGATTGATTTATTGATTTTTTCAGGTAGAATTTAGAACCCAAATCAACCAAAAAAATAAATAGGCTTTCTATGGCCCACTGAGTGAGAGATGGCACACACAGGAGTCAGGAGTGGCACACAAGCCCAGAGGCCAATATTTATCTCCCACTGATTGATTTATTGATTTTTTCAGGTAGGATTTAGAACCCAAATCAACCAAAAAAATAAATAGGCTTTCTATGGCCCTCTGAGTGAGAGATGGCACACACAGGAGTCAGGAGTGGCACACAAGCCCAGAGGCCAATATTTATCTCCCACTGATTGATTTATTGATTTTTTCAGGTAGAATTTAGAACCAAATCAACCAAAAAAATAAATAGGCTTTCTATGGTCCACTGAGTGAGAGATGGCACACACAGGAGTCAGGAGTGGCACACAAGCCCAGAGGCCAATATTTATCTCCCACTGATTGATTTAGTGATTTTTTCAGGTAGAATTTAGAACCCAAATCAAACAAAAAAATAAATAGGCTTTCTATGGCCCACTGAGTGAGAGATGGCACACACATTAGTCAGGAGTGGCACACAAGCCCAGAGGCCAATATTTATCTCCCACTGATTGATTTATTGATTTTTTCAGGTAGAATTTATAACCCAAATCAACCAAAAAAATAAATAGGCTTTCTATGGCCCACTGAGTGAGAGATGGCACACACAGGAGTCAGGAGTGGCACACAAGCCCAGAGGCCAATATGTATCTCCCACTGATTGATTTATTGATTTTTTCAGGTAGAATTTAGAACCCAAATCAACCAAAGAAATAAATAGGCTTTCTATGGCCCACTGAGTGAGAGATGGCACACACAGGAGTCAGGAGTGGCACACAAGCCCAGAGGCCAATATTTATCTCCCACTGATTGATTTATTGATTTTTTCAGGTAGAATTTAGAACCCAAATCAACCAAAAAAATAAATAGGCTTTCTATGGCCCACTGAGTGAGAGATGGCACACACAGGAGTCAGGAGTGGCACACAAGCCCAGAGGCCAATATTTATCTCCCACTGATTGATTTATTGATTTTTTCAGGTAGAATTTAGAACCCAAATCAACCAAAAAAATAAATAGGCTTTCTATGGCCCACTGAGTGAGAGATGGCACACACAGGAGTCAGGAGTGGCACACAAGCCCAGAAGCCAATATTTATCTCCCACTGATTGATTTATTGATTTTTTCAGGTAGAATTTAGAACCCAAATCAACCAAAAAAATAAATAGGCTTTCTATGGCCCACTGAGTGAGAGATGGCACACACAGGAGTCAGGAGTGGCACACAAGCCCAGAGGCCAATATTTATCTCCCACTAATTGATTTAGTGATTTTTTCAGGTAGAATTTAGAACCCAAATCAACCAAAAAAATAAATAGGCTTTCTATGGCCCACTGAGTGAGAGATGGCACACACAGGAGTCAGGAGTGGCACACAAGCCCAGAGGCCAATATTTATCTCCCACTGATTGATTTAGTGATTTTTTCAGGTAGAATTTAGAACCCAAATCAACCAAAAAAATAAATAGGCTTTCTATGGCCCACTATTTGAGAGATGGCACACACAGGAGTAAGGAGTGGCACACAAGCCCAGAGGCCAATATTTATCTCCCACTGATTGATTTAGTGATTTTTTCAGGTAGAATTTAGAACCCAAATCAACCAAAAAAATAAATAGGCTTTCTATGGCCCACTGAGTGAGAGATGGCACACACAGGAGTCAGGAGTGGCACACAAGCCCAGAGGCCAATATTTATCTCCCACTGATTGATTTATTGATTTTTTCAGGTAGAATTTAGAACCCAAATCAACCAAAAAAATTAATAGGCTTTCTATGGCCCACTGAGTGAGAGATGGCACACACAGGAGTCAGGAGTGGCACACAAGCCCAGAGGCCAATATTTATCTCCCACTGATTGATTTAGTGATTTTTTCAGGTAGAATTTAGAACCCAAATCAACCAAAAAAATTAATAGGCTTTCTATGGCCCACTGAGTGAGAGATGGCACACACAGGAGTCAGGAGTGGCACACAAGCCCAGAGGCCAATATTTATCTCCCACTGATTGATTTATTGATTTTTTCAGGTAGAATTTAGAACCCAAATCAACCAAAAAAATTAATAGGCTTTCTATGGCCCACTGAGTGAGAGATGGCACACACAGGAGTCAGGAGTGGCACACAAGCCCAGAGGCCAATATTTATTTCCCACTGATTGATTTATTGATTTTTTCAGGTAGAATTTAGAACCCAAATCAACCAAAAAAATTAATAGGCTTTCTATGGCCCACTGAGTGAGAGATGGCACACACAGGGATGGCACTCTAGCAGAAATGCCAATCTTAATCTCCCACAAAAAAAAAAAAAAAACAGGGACTGTCCTACAATTACTATCTCCCTGCAGTAATCTCAGCCAGGTATGGCAGGCAGCAATAAGGAGTGGACTGATGCACAAATTAAATAAAAAGTGTGGACAAACAAAAAAGATAGCTGTGCAGAAAGGAAGGAACAAGAGGATTTGTGCTTTGAAAAAAGCAGTTGGTTTGCACAGCGGCGTACACACAGCAATGCAGCTATCAGGGAGCCTTCTAGGGCAGCCCAATGAGCTACAGCGCTGAGAAAAAAAATAAAAATGTAGCTTCCACTATCCCTGCACACCGAAGGTAGTGTTGGACAGTGGAAATCGCTACAGCACAAGCGGTTTGGGGGTTAATGGACCCTGCCTACCGCTATCCCTGCTTCTGACGAAGCGGCAGCAACCTCTCCCTAAGCTCAGATCAGCAGCAGTAAGATGGCGGTCGGCGGGAACGCCTCTTTATAGCCCCTGTGACGCCGCAGACAGCAAGCCAATCACTGCAATGCCCTTCTCTAAGATGGTGGGGACCAGGACCTATGTCATCACACTGCCCACACTCTGCGTTCACCTTCATTGGCTGAGAAATGGTGCTTTTCGCGTCATTGAAACGCGACTTTGGCGCGAAAGTCGCGTACCGCATGGCCGACCCCGCACAGGGGTTGGGTCGGGTTTCATGAAACCTGACTTTGCCAAAAGTCGGCGACTTTTGAAAATGAACGACCCGTTTCGCTCAACCCTATCTGTGAGCCATTTCCGTGACATCAGGTTTAGTAATTGTCTTTCATTATTCCTTTTTATCTTATGCAATTGTATATATTGTATTGTTTTGTTCCCATCTTGTATATTTTTTTATAAACACTGCCAAATTTCTTGTTTAAATATATAAAATTTAATATCTCTGTTCCTCTGCTCTGTAAACTGCACCATTGAATCCATACACTACATGTAACGGGTGTCCAATCAGCCTATAAAAACAATTGGTGGTGGCAGCTTGTAGTTCTTTTTGTTGTTATGGAGCTGTCAGTGACTGTGCTTGGGTAGTTACAGGTGTCACCTTTTTCTATCACACTTTTTCCTTCCACTCAACATCCCATTAATATGCTAGGATACAGCACTATGTGAACAGCCAGATTCTTTAGCAATGACCTTTTGTGGCTTACCCTCCTTGTGGAGTGTGTCAATGACTAACTTCTGGACATCTGTCAAGTCAGCAGTCTTCCTCATGATGATGGAGCCTACTAAAAAAGACCAAGGGAGCTTTTGAAACACTTAGGAAGCCTTTGCAGGTGTTTTTGTTAATTATTCTAATTTACTGAGTTTCTCTTGGCTGTAAGACATGATCATCAACATTAACAGAAATAAACACAAAATAGATCACTCTGTTTGTAATGAGTCTATATAATATATGAGTTTCACTTTTTGCATTGAAGAACTGAAATAAATTAAATTTGTAATGATATTCGAATTTTGTATCCTGTATATGTATTCCATGCATTGGAATTGGAGGTGCATATACCATACGCTCACTGTGAGTTCCCCAATAACTAGCCTAGTAGTGGAAGCATTTGCGGCCTCATCAATCAGTCGTCACTTGATTTGCATAATTGTCCTAATGATTGGAGGCAGCAGAGTTGCAAACCCCTGAAAAACTGGTGGCAGTGTTGAGATCTGGGTTATATTTCAGGTGTCATCTTTGACAAAGTAGTAACAGTGGTGATATCTTTGTGACCTTCATGGCTGTTTTCCTTGCCACCACTCACAGTTGATTTTAGAATATTTAGATTTTTAGAAATTTCACAAACTGATTTGTTTCAATGGTGATATCCTTTCAGTGAGCGCTTTATAATGTCATATTCTTTCACAAATGTTAGTGAAGGCAGACTACATGGCTAAGGGCTTTATCTTCTACACCTATGAAAACTGAATGAAAAACATGAATTCAATGATTAAAGGGAATCTGTCACCTCAAATTGGCTGGCTATGTAAATGCCCTGTGTCCGGTCCGATAGGCGGTGTTTCGTCTTCTTTTCTCCACCCCATCCCATTATTGCGCATGCGCTGGTGCGCTATGTCCCGGAAGTATTTCACTGCGTTCCGGGACATAGTGCAACAGAGCATGTGCAATAATGCTTTTCGACTTTGCCCGCAGTTGGGCAAAGCATACTGCACGTGCGTGGGGCAAGATTGCATTGCGCACGCGCGAAGTATGGAGGACACCTACTCAAATTCACGAAAATATTGCGGACAGCGGGGAAGGATGGGGTGGAGAAAAGAAGACGAAACACCACTAATCGGACAGGACACTGGGCATTTACATAGCCTGCCAATTTGAGGTGACAGATTCCCTTTAAGAGCTATGCCCCAATACTTTGTTCCATATGTTGTATTTCCAGAAGACCATTGAAACAGAAAGAATTGGTTAAATGGAATCTGGCAGCAAGATTTCACCCCAAACTGTTCATATGTACATTTAGCTCTTTCAAAAACAAGTCCGGCAATACCTTTACATGACTAGTCAGTTTCTCCAATACTGTAAAATTAGCATTTGAATTAATATGCAAATGAGGTTTGAAGCCTCTGTGAGTCAAGCTCTATTCCCTGACCACAGCAGCCTCCTCCTGCTCGACTGCCAGCCTGTTCTGTGTGACTTCAGGCAAAGGAGGAAAGGAATGTCTAGGTAAAGGTATTGCTGAATTTGTTTTTTAAAGAGCTACATGTGCATATAAATAGCTTGGAGCGTGAAATGCTGTTGACAGCCACAATTTAACATAAAAATATCTTAATTGTGAAATTTTAAAAGTAAGATACACTCTGAAAATTAGGCTAATAATGAAATAGCTTGGAGCGTGAAATGCTGTTGACAGCCACAATTTAACATAAAAATATCTTAATTGTGAAATTTTAAAGTAAGATACACTCTGAAAACTAGATTAATAATGATGTTTTTTAACTTTGCGAAGTAAGGATATACAGTCCTGCTCATCGTTATTGGCACCCGTGAAGTTTAAGTACATAATGTGGATTATCTCCTGAAAAAAATGAATCAATTGAAATAGTTTTTTGTATAGAGCACTCATTTTCAATACAATAGAGCAAATGATAAACAATAATTTAAAACAAAAATCAATGGGAGGGAAAAATAGAAAAACCTAAAGCTTCCTGTGACACTGGTATTGGCACTCTTTTACCTTAAATTAGTATGGAAACACATTTTGACTCGCCTGTGGCAAATCACAAATGAGAATCACCTGTGATTAATTGTTGGTGGCCAAGTAAAGGTACCTTCACACTAAACGACGCTGCAGCGATCCAGACAACGATCCGGATCGCTGCAGCGTCGCTGTTTGGTCGCTGGAGAGCTGTCACACAGACCGCTCTCCAGCGACCAACGATGCCGGTAACCAGTGTAAACATCGGGTTACTAAGCGCAGGGCCGCGCTAAGTAACCCGATGTTTACCCTGGTTACCATCCTAAAAGTAAAAAAAACAAACGCTTCATACTTACCTTCCGCTGTCTGTCCCCGGCGCTCTGCTTCTCTGTACTGGCTGTGAGCACAGCGGCCGGAAAGCAGAGCGGTGACATCACCGCTGTGCTTTCCGGCCGCTGTGCTCACAGTGAGTGCAGGAAAGCACAGCGCCGGAGGACAGACAGCGGAAGGTAAGTATGAAGCGTTTGTTTTTTTTACTTTTAGGATGGTAACCAGGGTAAACATCGGGTTACTAAGGTAACGTTCACACTAGCGTTTCCCGTTTTGCGTCTTGTTTGCGTCGGGCAACGCAGTGGCGACGCATGCGTCATGCACCCCTATATTTTACATGGGGGATGCATGCGTCTTTTTGTGCTGCGTTGTGCGACGCATGCGTCTTTTTTGCCGCAAGCGTCGGACCAAGAAAACGCAACAAGTTGCATTTTTCTTGCGTCCAAATGTCGGCAAAAACCGACGCATGCGTCGCAAAACGCAGCGTTTTTGCGTGCATTTTGCTGCGTTTTTGCGTGCGTTGTGCGTTGCGTCGCCGACGCAGTGGCGCACAACGCTAGTGGGAACGTAGTCTAAGCGCGGCCCTGCGCTTAGTAACCCGATGTTTACCCTGGTTACCAGCGAAGACATCGCTGAATCGGTGTCACACACGCCGATTCAGCGATGTCAGCGGGAGAGCCAGCGACGAAATAAAGTTCTGGCCTTCTAGCCCCGACCAACGACATCACAGCAGGATCCTGATCGCTGCTGCGTGTCACACTGAACGATATCGCTAGCCATATCGCTAGCCAGGACGCTGCAACGTCACGGATCGCTAGCGATATCGTTTAGTGTGAAGGTACCTTAACATGAATTAGTCAATAAATGATTACTTCAGTGTTTTAAAACCCCACATGGTAAGCACTGTTCCTTTTTCACAATAGTGAAGACAAAGGAGCTATCTGAGGACATCAGGACAGCTTTTATTAGCAAACACAAGTCTTGCAAAAGGTATAAGGCCATCTCCAAAGACCATGGAATCCCAGTTTCAACAGTGTGCAATGTTATTAAGAAGTTTGCCACGCATGGGACCATCAAGAACCTCCTTGGCCGTGGGGGGAAAGAGAAAAATTAACTAGAAATGTCTTTGAAGGTTAGTGCTAATGGTGGAAAAAATACCACATCAAGCATCCAAAGCCCTGAAGGCCAACTCGTAACAGTTTTGGGTTGTGGTTTCATCAAATACCATATGCCGCACACTAAACCAAGCAGAGCTTTGTGGCTTAAGGCCAAAGAAGAAACCATTGCTGATGAAAAGGCATAACAGTAACAACTGATCCTTGCCAAAGAGTACCTTGACAAACCACAATCTTTCTGGGAAATTGTTCTGTGGACAATTGAGACAATTGGCAATGCAAAGCAATAGTTTATTTACAGATGGTGTAACGAAGCTTTTAAGGAAATTAACTCCCTACCAACAGTTAAGCATGGTTAAGGATCCATAATGCTGTGGGGTTGCTTTACGGCGTCTGGTACTGGAGGCCTTGACCATATAACAGGAATCATGAAATACCTTCTTCTCCACGGTATTCACGGTGGAAAATGAAATGCTAGGTGAAATCCCAAGAAACAATGAAAACCCTATATTAAGGGTCACCAATCTAACCCAAGAAGAGGTGCGAAACCGGCTAAATAAGATTAAAATAGATAAATCTCCGGGTCCGGATGGCATACACCCACGAGTACTAAGAGAACTAAGTAATGTAATAGATAAACCATTATTTCTTATTTTTAGTGACTCTATAGCGACAGGGTCTGTTCCGCAGGACTGGCGCATAGCAAATGTGGTGCCAATATTCAAAAAGGGCTCTAAAAGTGAACCTGGAAATTATAGGCCAGTAAGTCTAACCTCTATTGTTGGTAAAATATTTGAAGGGTTTCTGAGGGATGTTATTCTGGATTATCTCAATGAGAATAACTGTTTAACTCCATATCAGCATGGGTTTATGAGAAATCGCTCCTGTCAAACCAATCTAATCAGTTTTTATGAAGAGGTAAGCTATAGACTGGACCACGGTGAGTCATTGGACGTGGTATATCTCGATTTTTCCAAAGCGTTTGATACCGTGCCGCACAAGAGGTTGGTACACAAAATGAGAATGCTTGGTCTGGGGGAAAATGTGTGTAAATGGGTTAGTAACTGGCTTAGTGATAGAAAGCAGAGGGTGGTTATAAATGGTATAGTCTCTAACTGGGTCGCTGTGACCAGTGGGGTACCGCAGGGGTCAGTATTGGGACCTGTTCTCTTCAACATATTCATTAATGATCTGGTAGAAGGTTTACACAGTAAAATATCGATATTTGCAGATGATACAAAACTATGTAAAGCAGTTAATACAAGAGAAGATAGTATTCTGCTACAGATGGATCTGGATAAGTTGGAAACTTGGGCTGAAAGGTGGCAGATGAGGTTTAACAATGATAAATGTAAGGTTATACACATGGGAAGAGGGAATCAATATCACCATTACACACTGAACGGGAAACCACTGGGTAAATCTGACAGGGAGAAGGACTTGGGGATCCTAGTTAATGATAAACTTACCTGGAGCAGCCAGTGCCAGGCAGCAGCTGCCAAGGCAAACAGGATCATGGGGTGCATTAAAAGAGGTCTGGATACACATGATGAGAGCATTATACTGCCTCTGTACAAATCCCTAGTTAGACCGCACATGGAGTACTGTGTCCAGTTTTGGGCACCGGTGCTCAGGAAGGATATAATGGAACTAGAGAGAGTACAAAGGAGGGCAACAAAATTAATAAAGGGGATGGGAGAACTACAATACCCAGATAGATTAGCGAAATTAGGATTATTTAGTCTAGAAAAAAGACGACTGAGGGGCGATCTAATAACCATGTATAAGTATATAAGGGGACAATACAAATATCTCGCTGAGGATCTGTTTATACCAAGGAAGGTGACGGGCACAAGGGGGCATTCTTTGCGTCTGGAGGAGAGAAGGTTTTTCCACCAACATAGAAGAGGATTCTTTACTGTTAGGGCAGTGAGAATCTGGAATTGCTTGCCTGAGGAGGTGGTGATGGCGAACTCAGTCGAGGGGTTCAAGAGAGGCCTGGATGTCTTCCTGGAGCAGAACAATATTGTATCATACAATTATTAGGTTCTGTAGAAGGACATAGATCTGGGTATTTGTTATGATGGAATATAGGCTGAACTGGATGGACAAATGTCTTTTTTCGGCCTTACTAACTATGTTACTATGTTATGTTACTATGTTACTATGAAATGAGAGAACTGTCAAGAGATTTCAAAGTGAAATGTCCTACCCAGTGTAATGAAACTTGTTTTGAGTTGAAGATCATGGGTACTCCAGCAAGACAATGATCTTTATGGAAGGTGTATGTCCCATTACATCTGGTGTAGAAGTAACACAAGATTTCAGAAAAGTAACATCATAGCAACAGTAAAATATGGTGGTGGTAGTGTGATGGTCTGTGGCTGTGTTGCTGCTTCTGGACCTGGAAGACTTGCCGTGGTAAATGGAACATGAATTCTGCTGTCTACCAAAAAACCCTGAAGGAGAATGTCCGGTCATCTGTTCGTATTCTCAAGCTAAAGCACACTTTGGTTATGCAGCTGGACAATGATCAAAACACACCAGCAAGTCCTCCTCTGAATGGTTTTAGAAAAATAAAATTAATTTGGAGTGGCTTAGACATAGTCCTGACCTTAATCCAATTGAGATGCTGTGGCATGACCATAAGAAGGTGGTTCATGCTTGCAAACCCTCCAATGTGGCTGAATTACAACATTTCTGCAAAGATGAGTGGGCCAAAATTCCTACAGAGTATTGTAAAAAACTCATTGCCAGTTATAGAAAATGCTTGATTTCAGTTCTTTCATCTAAGGGTGCCGCAACCAGGTATTAGGTTTAGGGAACAATCACTTCTTCTCTCAGGGCCCTGCAGACTTGAATTTCTTTTTGCCTTAATAATAAATACCTTCTTTTAAAAACTGCATTTTTTTATTCACTTGTGTTATCTTTGTCTAATATTTACATTTGTTTGATGATCTGAAACATTTAAGTGTAACACACATGCAAAAGAATAGGAAATCAGGAAGGAGGCAAAAACATTTTTCACACAACAGTAAATCCACAGCTGTGGCCAATCACAACACATGGATCACATAACTCTGCTCTTCCTATATGTAGCCTACATGTTACCAGGTCAGAATACAAGAGATACCACCCTTAGCACCCATATCCACCAGGACCATTATGACTTTTTAATGTACTCTTTCATACTTCATGCCAGAAGAAGGGTTTTGTATGGAAAAAGATTTCCACTTGTAGTGTGTTTTTAGGATCATGACAAAATAAAACAAACCTTATTAATGGCAAATCTACAAATCTCTGGATTTCTAACATTTTCTTTGCGTAGTGATATTTCTAGTTAGTTTAAACTGTGCCATACAGACATATTGTATATATAAAGGCTCTTTATATATGGCTATGTTGCCTGTCTAAATGTTTGATATTATAGATTCTGAGTAAATTATACCAACCTAAAAATTTTACTGATTTTCTTAATAGCCATGCAAAAGTCACAGTTTTATATTTGCTAATGTTGGATTTTTTTATGCTTTGGGCACTCTTCACTTTCAGTCTGTAACTATATGTTCAATCTCTCCTGTCTAGACGCTTGGAAATAATAACACTGTTATATAATGTTACAGGGTCACATAAAACTGAATGATTGTACGTTGTTATTGAGTTTCACATGTCTTCTGTAGAAATAAGAACAAGTGTATTTGAGACATTGAAATGTGCCTCATAGTGTGCTGGCAGAAGGCATGAAATTACTTCTTTGCTTTTTTTTTCTGGCACTGCTTGTCTATGTTTTTTGGGCAGAAATGCCAATACCAGTTACAAGAATAAATTTAATGGCTTTTTTGTTTTTCTTCAAATCTTGAAAAGTGATGCAATGTCCAGCACTTATCCATTCATGGTTATATTGATCAGTGTATTAAATTCCATTTTAAAAGTTCAATGTTACAGATGATCAAATCTTTTCAAATTCAACATATTTAGTAAATTTTTCCCAAAAAATTGCATGTGCCCTGAAAAAATGTGTAAAAGACTCTGAGGTCTCCTAATACTGTATCCTAATCCTTTAAATCCCTTTATCGCATATGGAGCCTTAGCAATATCAAAGTTACCTCAACATAAAAAATGGATGGTAAGTCAGTAGTAGCCAACAGCCTATTTAACAGTGTACAATGCACTAACAGATTGTTCATGTTTTTTTAAGTTAAAATATGTTCCAAAAATTATCCTTTTTAGTAATTTCTGATCAGTCAGACTGTTCTATATAGAACACTGATTTAAGCTAATAGTGTCACTGTCAGAGGTAACATCATTCTGCTGTGACTGAAATGAGTAATGTGCCACATATTCCATCACTCCCCTTGCTTCCTCTCCATTAATATGCTTGCTGGAGGGAAAGGAGGCCATTTATGACCTGTTTGGGTAGTATTACTGTTAGGATGGTTGGTTTAAGTGGTAGAGGTCATGCTTTTACTACTACTGCTAGTGACTCCAACATTCTTAGATGTTGTATGATTTTTATTTTTATTTTTTACTACCACTTCAATTTGCATTGCTACTTTTTCTGTTACCATAAATTTTGTACAACATTATAATTAACTTTTAACAATCTTTTCAACCCCAATTATTAAACCCGTGTACCACGTACAGAATGCCATATGTGGTAGCAAGCTACAGTATAGATGTGGTGTATATGGTTGTCAAATTGGACTAGTAAAACAGATGTGCAAAAATATACATGAACAGTTAACCCCTTTATGAACTTGGACAATTCCATATGTCCAGGTTGGCTGGTTCTAATCAAACTTGGACATATGGATACATCATAGCAACAACTCATTCCACAAAAAACAAGTCCTCACGAGACTCTGTCAGCCTAAATATGGAAAAATTATAGCTCTCAAAATATGCATCTTTTAGTGTGTGACAGCAGCCAAACAGAAAAACCAAAAATAAATCTGGTAATGCTGTAATCGCACCGATCCGAAGAATAAAGTTGTTTATTCACTTATATTACACAAGGAATGGCGTAAAAAATAAATAAAACTAATTCTTCCCCTGCTTTTGAATTCTTCATTCTGACTCGCAGTAAAGCTCGACAATTTATCCTGTGCTCTGAGTTGAGCGCTTAAACCGGGGGTTTCCATGTAAATCTGTAAAATACTTGATTCAGATGGAAGCCCTACAAAAGATCTCCTATAAGGACACAGATGGAGACACTGTGAACGCTGTCTGACCTATGATCCGCTATCTGGCCTTTGATCCGACGGTGTCCATCTTTTTAGGCGTCGATAAAAGTATGGTCTGTACAATTTTGTGCACTTTTGAAAAAAAGAACATAGCTGAACAGAGGTAGCTCTGATGCCTCATCTGGTAGCTCAAATGCTCTGGAAGAGTGAAATGATTCTTTGCCCCCAAAAGAAATTCAGAAAAATCTCCGCTCCCAAATCAAAATGCCCCCCTCCCTTCTGAGCCCAACAATGTGCCTGAATAAATGTTTCAGAGTTATTACCTCATAAAGTGACACTGTTCAGAATTGTAAATTGACAAATTAAGACAATGGTGGTTAAATGTCTGGATTATGTCAAATTTTGCTGTCAGTGCTTACTTCAACTGATTTCTCATCTTCACTGAGCAGTCCATCAGTGCACCATTGAAACACATACAGAAGAGGTCCCCTGAGTAAAAACAGCACATGTGCCCTTTGCAATCAGATAATGAGTCTGTGAGAAAAAGCTGATAGTTGCTTTGGAGGTGGAAATGGACCCCCTTACCTCTTCGGCTCTGGTTCACAAATAATATGGCAATCCCTGCTTCAGCTTCATAGTATGAAATATTTGTGCTGTACTGTTAGAGTAAAATTGATTGACATTCTCATTACAGTAAAATAGACTGACTCTTAACATTTATTCAATCTAGGATGAAAAGTTAAACGTTTTTCTCCCCCATCTAGTATCCGGGCTCATATAGGATGACTACCTGTGGAGCCCACGCTGTGTGACTGATTCACTCAAACTTCCTCCTGTCAGACAGGCTTTCATAAGGAAAGTTAAAGAAAATATGGAGTTGCCATACATCCTAGCCACACACCTGATACATTTTCAAGATCACTGGAATGGCCCGAACGCCTTCCAGCGTCTCGATCCATTCTAGCATTCCACAGTGGGGAGATACATAGAGCAGCTAGTAAAAGCAAGGCAGCGAAGGAGTGTTTGGTCTCCAAGTGTAATGGGGTCCTTGCTGGATCCAATAGTGCCTGAACCATTGCCCTATGAACTTCCACTGGCAAGTGATGATATTTCATAGGTTTTGGGAGATTTAGCTAGGAACCTCCAGCAAACTTTCTCACTCAATGGTACAGTAAGTGAGTTCACCGGGCCTCATCAGCTGACCATCATGGATCTGAGCTGGGGATTTTTGGCAGATTCCCCTGATCCATGAGGCGCGGGAACACTCTGTCTTTATCACCCCATTTGGCTTGTTCAAGTTCACAGTGATGCTATTCAGCTTGAAGAATGCCTCTGCCATTTTTCAGCTGTTGGAAAAATGAAGTAGAAAGGTCAATGCATGTTAGCACACACCTAATGTATAACATAGTGAAAAACACAATTTTATTGACATCAATCACATACAATATAAAAACCATTAAATTCCCACGTTTCAAATTAAGATCTCCCCTACTGTATCATGCTATTAACAGAAGAAAGTATTTTTTCAGTGTGGATATGAGGCCTGTATAACATAGAATATATGCTTCAAACAATTTCAAAGTGAGATCTCCCCTACTGTATCACGTTAGTAACAGAATAAATACATTTTTCAGTGTAGATGAGGCCTAAATAACAAAGAATATATGCTCCAATCAATTTCAAACTGAGAACCCACACTGTATCATGTTAGTAACAGAATAAAGTATTTTTTTCAGTGTGGATGAGGCCTGTATCACAATGAATATATGCTCCAAACAATTTAAAAGTGAGATGTCCCCTTCTGTATCACGCAAGTAACAGAAAAAATATTTTTTTAGTGTGCATGAAGCCTGTATAACGAAGAATTTATGCTCCAAACAATTTCAAAATGGGATCTCTCCTACTGTATCACGTTTGTAACAGAAGAAACCATTTTTTTTAGTGTGGATGAGGCCTGTATAACATGGAAAATATGCTCCAAACAATTTCAAACTGAGATCCCCTGCTGTATCACGTTAACAACAGAAGACATTTTTTCAGTGTGGATGAAGCCTGTATAACATAAAAATTATGCCCTAAACAATTTCAAAGTGAGATCTCCCCTACTGTATCACATTAGTAAGAGAAAAAAGTATTTTTTTCAGTGTGGATAAGGTCTTTGTAACATACATGCTTCAAACAATTTCAAACTGAGATGCTCGCTTCATGTTAGTAACACAAGAAAGTTTTTTGTGTGGATGAGGCATGTACACCATAAAAGATATGCTCCAAACAAATTTAAAGTGAGATCTCCTCTACTGTATCACAATAGGAACAGAAGAAATTTTTTTTAGTATGGATTAGGCCTGTGTAACATAACAGATATGTTCCAATTTCAAACTGAGATCTTCCCTATTGTATCACCTTGGTAACAGAAGAAAGTTTTTTCTAGTGTGTGTTAGGTGTCGAGTTCCCGCTTCTGCACAGGGGGAATCTCGAACCATCTCCGCTGTGGTCTCCCATTCTTCTCCAGCCACAGTGGAGTCTGCTCAGCGGAGACTTCGGTCCCAGGGTCTAGCTCAGGCTAATACTGGATGACAGGTTACTACTGCCTTTCCCGGCTCTGTTCTTGTAGCCAGCAATGTTCAGCAGTGAGCAGGTCTTTCTGGGACTAAGTCCAGATATTCCCTTTCTGAGCATGCCCACGGGATGACCTCCCATTGGAGGTCGGGGGTCACATGCTCAGATACTGCAGCAGATCCCATTGGTCCTGTATTGGAAGGTCCTGAACGTGCTGCAGCTATATAAGCTTCGCATGACCGCACGGCCATGCGCTAGTATACAATTGTTATCGTGTGTGTTGATGAGTGCAAGTCGTTCCTTAAAAAACCCATCCCTTGTGTATGACTGTTCGCGTAAGGTGTATGGCTGCAATCTAGCTCCCGGCTGAACTCACAGCCTTAACGCACGAAAAGCGTCTAACGGCTGTGACCGCCAGTGCAGCGCCGTGCGCTATCAGAGCGCTTACCTTACCCAAGTCTGGGTGGTTTGTGGCGTCCGCTAGTGTGGCACAGCATGCACTTCTGTGCATATTAGTTACTATGATACCCCAATTGTGGTGTCGATCGCAAGAGGTCTACACTAACTCTAATCCTGTGTCCTGGGATAGAGTCCTGTGGTTCCTTGCTTGCCCTCTCTGTGCGGTACCGCGACCCTGTGACTTGACAGGGATCGTTTTCTTCATACAGGGTGAAGTTAACCCATGTGTGTATCCTCATTGTACCACCATATAGTCCGTCATTACTTAGCAGCAGGTTCCATCTCTGCATGGTGGACCCCGGGCTGCGAACGCACCTTATAGTATCTATTTAATTATTTGGTGCGTTCCGCTAGCCCTAACAGTGTGGATGAGGCCTATATAACATAGAAGTTATGCTCCAAACAATTTCAAACCGACATCTAGCCTGCTGTATGACGTTACTAACGGAAGAAAGTATTTTTTTTCCATGGATGAGGCCTGTATAACATTGAAGATATGCTCCAAGCAATTTCAAAGTGAGATCTCCCTACAGTATCATGTTAGTAACAGAAGAAAGTTTTTTTAGTGTGAATGATGCCTGTATAACATAGAAGATATGCTCTAAACATTTTCAAACTGAAATCTCCTCTACTGTATGACACTAGTAATAGAAAAAAATATTTTTTAGCGTAAATGATTCCTGTATAACAAAGAATTTATGCTCCAAAAAAATTTCAAAGAGATATCTCATCTACTGTTTCACATTAGTGTTGTGAATTCAGCTTTTGGGCTCCCTCCGGTGGTTGTAGAGGGTAATGCAGTTGTGCCTGGACTGCAGGATTGGACAGGTGTATCTGTTAATTGCAAAACTGACTGGGGTATATTGCTTTGCAGGACTCTTTAGTCCCTGCCAGTTGTCCATTGTTTTTGGAGGATTCACATCCCTTTCTGGTCTCTCCTGTTTGCTGTGCTTTTCTTCAAAGATAAGTTCTGGCTTTGTTTTTGCTGTCCACCTGCTGTGGACTTTATAGTTCTGTGCATTTTTATGTTTTGTCTTGTCCAGCTTTGTCTGTGAAGGATATTTTGCAGCCAAGCTGTGTCTCTGGAGATGCAGATATACCCTCCATGTCTTTAGTCAGATGTGGTGATTCGTATTTTCTGTGGTGGATATTTTCTAGTGTTTTAATACTGACCGCATAGTACTCTGTCCTATTCTTTCTTTTTAGCTAGAATGGCCTCCTATGCTAAATTCTGATTTCATGTCTGTGTATGTTATTTCCCTCTCCGCTCACAGTCAATATTTGTGGGGGGCTGTCTATCCTTTGGGGATTTTCTCTGAGGCAAGATAGTTTTCCCGTTTCTGTCTTAAGGGGAAGTTAGTTCTCAGGCTGTGTCGAGGGGTCTAGGGCGTGTTAGGTACTCCCCACGGCTGTTTCTAGTTGCGCTGTTAAGTTCAGGGTTTGCGGTCAGTACAGATGCCACCTTCTCCAGAGTACGTCTCATGCTGCTCCTAGGCCACCAGATCATAACACATTAGTAACAGAAGAAAGATTTTTTTCTGTGTGGATGAGGTCTATATAACAAAGAATATATGCTCCAAACAATTTCAAAGTGTGATTTCATCTACTGTATCACATTAATAACAGAAGTACGTATTTGTTTAGTCTGGATGAGGCCGTTACAACATAAAAGATATGCTCCAAACAATTTCAAACTGAGATCTCCCCTACTGTATCATGTTAGTAACAGAAGAAAGTATTTTTTAGTGTGAATGAGGCATGCATACTATAGAAAATATGCTCCAAACAATTTCAAACTTAGATCTTCCCTACTGTATCACATTAGTATAAGAAGAAAGTATTTTTTTTACTGTGGATGAAACCTGTATAACAATGAAGTTATGCTTGAAACAATTTCAATCTGACATCTAGCCTGCTGTATGACATTACTAACAGAAGAAAATATTTTTTAGTGTGGATGAGGCCTGAATAACAAAAAGATATGCTCCAAACAAATTCAAAGTGAGATCTCCCCTACTGTATCACGTTAGTGTAAGGAGTTGGCGGGGAACTTCAGTTACCTCCTCTCTCCTACACACCGAGCCCATGCGGCACCCCCATGGTTCCCTCATGTTTTATATTGTTATGCTGTGTATTAATGTGCAATGTGTAATGTGTAATGTGCTGTTTATTCTATGTAACTGCATTTGTACATAGTTGTCTTAGGGACAGAAGGAGGTGTCTGTAGGTGTTAATTTATATCTTATGGCTACCATTTAGGATATATATGTGTTTTGCATTTTTTTAGGGACAGAAAGAGTTAAATAAGGGGGCTGGTCCACCAGGCTTACAGGAAATGGATTTCCTGTTCCTGCAGGAGAGCTCGGGCAGACTTGCCCGAGGCAAGATGTGCTCCACTGCCAGGAGCAAAAGGTACCCGGGTCGAGGGGGACAATAGCTAACATGGACTGTTGGGCAGTATGGACGGGTCCTGGTTTTGAGGACTGACCCCAGAAGGACTTTTATGGTTCCTGCCCTGGATGGAAACTGTGGAGACCATGCCGTCTCACAAAGCTGCAGGGACAGAGCATGAAGTATTGCATTGTTATAGTAAAGTTTTCCCATTGGAACAGAACTGTGGACTGTGGTGTTTTCCTGTGACCTCATCCCCGGCGGCTGGACTACAATTATGATGGAGGTAACTGACTGTACCACAGGACTAGGACCTCACTTGTCTGTTTGTGTGCAAAGGGCCAGGGTGCTCACTGTCTGTGTCTTAGTAAACTTGGCCATGACTACCACCCTGGTCGCCCTTGTTACACTTGGCGTAGTTGGCAGGATCGAATCCAGAACCTCCGCAGGTACAGAACTAGTGGGGAAGAGCTCTGAGACTTGTGGACTTTTGACAGCTGTGAAGGAGTTAAAGATGGCGGCTGCTAATTACTTAAAGATCATGCCGAACACTGCTGAGAAGATGGTGGCCAGTGGCGCAAAAATTTTGGTAGGTGCTGCCCTCCGTGGGCATCCTGAAGAGAAGCAGGTGTCAAAGTTGAGGAGGCCGCATCCCCCTGTGACCAAGGGCCACCCAAAATGGCTGTGGGTGAAGAAGAAGTTTCAACTTTCCCAGCAGAATGTGAGGAAACAGGTGGAGCAGCCAGAGGAGACTCCACCCACAAATGGGTGGAGCCCAGAAGGACGAAACCATGTGTCGAGACAGGAGACGTCATTGTCTGACAATATGCTGAGGTGAAGCACGTCTTTCTATGGTGGCATCGGACACAAGGACTGGAAGCGATCTGTGGCCAGAGCAGAGAAGGGCCCCCTGTACTTTGAGGCCTGGTGGCTGAACGAGTGGGAGGAGTGGTGCCCTTTCCGATGGATGGAGAAGCGGCCTGCCAAGGATGAGGAGTTCGTAAGGCTAGCTGAACCGGAACCAAAAGATATTGGAGGCTGATATGAGAGGGGTCGTCGCGACCGTGGTCACCAGCTACTGTGGCCATGTGAAAAGATTATCACCAGACGCAATGGCGGTGAGTAAGGAACCCGCGGCAGGACTGTTCCATCAACCCCTACTCCATCACCTTCCGTGGCCCAACCATCGTCGCTGACTCCTACTGTTTCTTCCAGCGTCCACCTGGAGGAGTCGAGAGAGCATTCTCCCTAGGAAGACCAGTGGATCCAAGGAGTGATAGAGGAGAAAAAGTGGCCAGGACACCGAATTGTGAGGGGGTTACAGCGCCCTGGAGGGGGAGCCATGTCAGACCAGATTACATACAGGTACATTAAATACTTTCATCCTTTCCGGGGATATGGCTTCATCTACAAGCCAGCGATCCAAGAGAGGGTCTATGTCAACGTGCAAAGCAAGTTCACCACAGTGAAATTCTCCCAGCGAGATTCTCCTGGTGAACTCGCCTTTTCACCATGCAACTTTCTCATGGTATTAGTGGGGATCTCACCGAGGTCTCCACAGTTCATCTCGGCTGGGAATGTGGCCTCATTGACGTCACCGCAAGTCACTGAGCCTACGCTCGCAGCATCTCATTCACCAGGGTCCTCAGCCTGGATGGTCTCATCTTGGCACCGTCCAGGTTGAAAACTAATTATCTTTGGTGGAATTAGGCGAGGTCGTAAGTATGGTTTAATTGAGATTATTAAAGGAGTCTGTGTCATTCTTTCAGTTAAAGGACTTTATTCTGGCTGTGTCTTTAATTACCATATAACTATAGGATTGGTAATGGATAGGTCAAAGTAAATAGAAAATAGCCGACAGCCCATCAATGGTAGAATGCCAACTCTAGTCCAATGACTCAATTGGAAACAGAAAAGTCCAACATAAAAAGAGGAACAGCATCCAGTCCAGGTGATGAAAAAATCCAATAAGCTTTATTCTGCCATCATGCAACATTTCGACCAATGTAGATCTTTGTCAGCATGCTTGACAAAGACTTACATTGGTCAAAGCATTGCATCATGGCAGAATAAAGCTCATAGGATTTTTTCATCACCTGGACTGGATGCTGTTCCTCTTTTTTATGTAGTAATGGATAGGTTTCTTATAGAGATTTCGTTTTCTTTGCTGCAGCTGCATGATTTGCGGCTACTAGACAGCTTGATTACATGTTGGGATTCCCTAGCAACCAGGCAACGCCTCACATGTACTCAGGCTGGCTAGTAGCTTTAAATCATGCAGCTGTATCAACAAAAACTAAATCTCTGAGCAGTCAAAAATACTTGGAGACCACCCGTGCATGCTCGGGAAAACCCGAACAACGAGTATACTCACTCATCACTAGTGTCTTACAGACGCCTCTTACTAATATGTGGGTTTGATGTCACCGGATATAACAAAGGTGACATCAAACCCACAAATATGAACCCCACTTGCCACCGCTACAGGGCAAGTGGAAAGAGCATGACAAAGCACCAGAATTGGCATATCTAATAGATGTGCCTTTTCTGGGCAGCTGCGGGCTGCTATGTTTAGGTTGTTGGGGGCCAATATCCATGGCCCCTTACCAGCCTGAGAATACCAGCCCCCAGCTGTCTGCTTAGCAAGACTAGTTGTCAAAATGGGGGGATCCCATGCCAATTTTTTTACATTATTTATTTAAATAATTAAAAAATATGGCATGGGGGCCATTGATATAGGCACTCCCCAGCCTAAAAACAGCAGCTCGCAGCTGCCCAGAAAAGGCACATCTAATAGATGTGCCAATTCTGCTGCTTTGCCTGGCTCTTCTCACTTGCCTTATAGCTGTGGTAAGGGGGGTTAATATTTGTGGGGTTGATGTCACATTTGTATTGTCAGGTGACATCAAGCCCATGGCTTAGTAATGGAGAGGTGTCTATAAGACACCTCTCCTTTACTAATCCTTCAGTTATATGTTAAATAAAGACAAAGCCAGATTAAAATCCAGCCGGCCTGAACTGCGGTGACCTCAGGACCATGGGAAAAAGTCAGTGATGAGGTCACCAGAGTAGAGTTCAAGCTCAGTGTCTTCACAGCAGATCACCAAGAAAAATTCTCACGAAGTTTGAGCAAGCTGTAGACATTCTAAATAAATTGGTGGCAATGCAATTGCCCATTTTAGTGATCTTCAGATTCAGGAAGTTGACTGAAAGGTAAGAGATATGGTAAGTAAGGTGAATGTTTTTGAAAGTTTATATTACATGTCTCAATGAAATCAATGCAATCACATTCCGTGCCTGTCTAAATTAGAAGGATGCATTCGATAAAGCAAAGCCATTTGAAGGCATGGCTATGGAAATTATTGGACAGGTGCACGTGTTCATTCCCCAACAACAAAGGAAGAGATTGGTGAAGGAGGAAGCGCAACGTGCACTCATCGCAGTCTCGGAAATCTGTTTGTAGAAAGAATGGTCAAAAGTAAAATAATTGTGTGTAAGGACAAATTCATGACTCGTTTGTAGATCTAGGAAATATGTTGTCGCAGCTAAGTCATCTTGATGGGCAATATTGGTATATAAAGATTTCAAATCATTGAAAACCAATAGACCATCTTTTGGATTACTCATAGTTTCAAATAACTAGAGAAGATGGGACGTGTCCCTGAGGTAAGATGGTAAGTTAAGTACATGTGGTTGCAGAAAAAAATCAATGTAGGTACAAGCTTTTTCACAGATACTTACAATACCAGACACTATAGGTCTGCCTGATGGGCACTCAATGTTTTTGTGTACCTTTGGAACGATGTTAAATTTAAGTATAATAGTTTTTCTTACATAGATATAATCCTTTTCCTGTTTGTTGATAATACCTCTGTATCATGGTGTGACGAAAAGAACGAGAACAATATACACAAGCATTTCAGAATAAATGAGCAAAGTGTTGAAAACACAAACTGACGTCAGAATATTGATTCTACACATGCACACTGGCATATCAATGATGGAGAAACATAAGGTGACCAGTCAGAGAGGCCATTTGCAAGCCTGTGCACACCCAGGAAAACTGATCCTGCATGCTCGAAAGATGTTACTAAGTAAATTAAAGGAAGTTAGATTGCGCATACATGTGGAAACAGATTAGAATCAAATAGGTGCGCATGCCAATACTCACAAAGCATCAGCAATTATTTAGATGGAAAGATAACTGCAAAGGTGCATGAAGTTAGTTAATGAAAAGCATGTGCAAATATGACAATAGAATATAATTAACCCCTTAGTGACAGAGCCAATTTGGTACTTAATGACCGAGCCAATTTTTGCAATTCTGACCAATGTCAATTTATGAGGTTATAACTCTGGAACGCTTCAACGGATCCCGCTGATTCTGAGATTGTTTTTTCGTGACATATTGTACTTCATGTTAGTGGTAACATTTCTTCGATATTACTTGCGATTATTTATGAAAAAAACGGAAATATGGCGAAAATTTTTAAAATTTTGCAATTTTCAAACTTTGTATTTTTATGCCCTTAAATCAGAGAAATATGTAACGAAAAATAGTTAATAAGTAACATTTCCCACATGTCTACTTTACATCAGCACAATTTTGGAAACAAAATTTTTTTTTGTTAGGGAGTTATAAGGGTTAAAATTTGACCAGCAATTTCTCATTTTTACAACACCATTTTTTTTAGGGACCACATCACATTTGAAGTCATTTTGAGGGGTCTATATGATAGAAAATAATGAAGTGTGACACCATGCTAAAAACTACACCCCTCAAGGTTCTCAAAACCACATTCAAGAAGTTTATTAACCCTTTACATGCTTCACAGGAACTGAAACAATGTGGAAGGAAAAAATGAACATTTAACTTTTTTTTGCAAACATCTTAATTCAGAACCATTTTTTTTATTTTCAAAAGTGTAAAAACAGAAATGTAACCATAAATTTTGTTATGCAATTTCTCCTGAATACGCCAATACCCCATATGTGGGGGTAAACCACTTTTTGGGCGCACCGCAGAACTTAGAAGTGAAGGAGCGCCGTTTGACTTTTTCAATGCAGAATTGGCTGGAATTGAGATCGGACGCCATGTTACGTTTAGAGAGCCCCTGATGTGCCTAAACAGTGGAAACTCCCCACAAGTGACACCATTTTGGAAACTAGACCCCTTAAGGAACTTATCTAGATGTGTGGTGAGCACTTTGAACCCCCAAGTGCTTCACAGAAGTTTATAATGCAGAGTCGTGAAAATAAAAAATGTTTTTTTTCCACAAAAAAGATTTTTTAGCCCCCAAGCTTTTATTTTCACAAGGGTAACAAGAGAAATTGGACCCCAAAAGTTGTTGTCCAATTTGTCCTGAGTATGCTGGTACCCCATATGTGGGGGTAAACCACTGTTTTGGCGCACGGCAGAGCTCGGAAGGAAGGAGCGCTGTTTTGGAATGCAGACTTTGATAGAATGGTCTGCGGGCATTATGTTGCGTTTGTAGAGCCCCTGATGTACCTAACCAGTAGAAACCCTCCACAAGTGACCCCATTTTGGAAACTAGACCCCCCAAGGAACTTATCTAGATGTGTGGTGAGAACTTTGAATGCCCAAGTGCTTCACAGAAGTTTAGAATGCAGAGTCGTGAAAATAAAAAATATTTTTTTTTTCACAAAAAAGATATTGTAGCCCCCAAGTTTTTATTTTCACAAGGGTAACAGGAGAAATTGGACTGCAATACTTGTTGTCCAATTTATCCCGAGTACGCTGATGCGCCATATGTGGAGGTAAATTACTGTTTGGGCGCACGGCAGAGCTTGGAAGGGAAGGAGCGCCTTTTTGGAATGCAGACTTTGATAGAATGGTCTGTGGGCATTATGTTGCGATTGCAGAGCCCCTGATGTACCTAAACTGTAGTAACCCCCCACAAGTGACCCCATTTTGGAAACTAGACCCCCCCAAGGAACTTATCTAGATGTGTGGTGAGAACTTTGAATGCCCAAGTGCTTCACAGAAGTTTAGAATGCAGAGTCGTGAAAATAAAAAATATCTTTTTTTCACAAAAAAGATATTGTAGCCCCCAAGTTTTTATTTTCACAAGGGTAACAGGAGAAATTGGACCACTAAAGTTGTTGTCCAATTTATCCTGAGTATGCTGATGCCCCATATGTGGGGGTAAACCACTGTTTGGGCGCACGGCAGAGCTCGGAAGGGAAGGAGCGCCATTTTGGAATGCAGACTTAGATAGAATGGTCTGTGGGCGTTATGTTGCGTTTGCAGAGCCCCTGATGTACCTAAACAGTAGTAACCCCCCACAAGTGACCCCGTTTTGGAAACTAGACCCCCCAAGGAACTTATATAGATGTGTGGTGAGAACTTTGAATGCCCAAGTGCTTTACAGAAGTTTATATTGCAGAGTCATAAAAAATATATATATATATTTTTCCACAAAAAGGATTTTGTAGCCCCCAAGTTTTATTTTCACAAGGGTAACAAGAGAAATTGGACCCCAGAATTTGTTGTCCAATTTATCCTGAGTACGCTGATGCCCCATATGTGGGGGCAACCCACTGTTTGGGCGCACGGCAGAGCTCAGAAGGGAGGAAGCACCATTTGACTTTTTGAGCGCAAAATTGGCTGTCGTGTTTGGAGACCCCCTGATGTACCTAAACAGTGGAAACCCCCCAATTCTAGCTCCAACCCTAACCCCAACACACCCCTAATCCTAATCCCAACCTGATCCATAATCCTAATCACTAACCCTAACCATAATCACAACCCTTACCCCAAAACAACCCTAATGTCAACCCTAACCATAACCCTAATCAAAACCCTAAATCCAACACACCCCTAATCCTAATCTCAACCCTAACCTCAAACCTAACCCTAATCCCAATACACCCCTAATCACAACCCTAACCTTAACCCTAATCCCAAACCTAACCCTAATCCCAAGCGTAACCCTAATGCCAACGCTAACCCTAATACCAACCCTAATCTAAACCCTAACCCTAATCCCAACTCTAACCCTAACTTTAGCCCCAACCCTAGCCCTAACTTTAGCCCCAACCCTAACCCTAGCCCTAAGGCTACTTTCACACTTGTGTCGTTTGGCATCCGTCGCAATCCGTCGTTTTGGACAAGAAACGGATCCTGCAAATGTGCCCGCAGGATGCGTTTTTTGCCCATAGACTTGTATTGCCGACGGATCGTGACGGATGGCCACACGTCGCGTCCGTCGTGTACTGGATCAGTGTTTTGGTGGACCGTCAGCACAAAAAAACGTTCAATGTAACGTTTTTTTGTACGTCGCATCCGCCATTTCTGACCGCGCATGCGTGGCCGTAACTCCGCCCCCTCCTCCACAGGACATAGATTGGGCAGCGGATGCTTTGAAAAACTACATCCGCTGCCCACGTTGTGCACAATTTTCACAACGTGCGTCGGTATGTCGGGCCGATGCATTGCGACGGCCCCGTACCGACGTAAGAGTGAAAGAAGCCTAACCCTAAATTTAGCGCCAACCCTAACTCTAAATTTAGCCCCAACCCTAACCCTAAATTTAGCCCCAACCCTAAATTTAGCCCTAACCCTAATCCTAGCCCTAACCCTACCCCTAACCCTACCCCTAGCCCTAACCCTAGCCCTAACCCTAACCCTACCCCTAACCCTACACCCTAGCCCTAACCCTACCCCTAATCCTACCCCTAGCCCTAACCCTAGCCATAACCCTACCCCTAACCCTACCCCTAACCCTATCCCTAACCCTACCCCTAACCCTATCCCTAACCCTACCCCTAACCCTAACCCTACCCCTAACCCTAACCCTACCCCTAACCCTAACCCTACCCCTAACCCTAACCCTAACCCTAACACTACCCCTAACCCTAACCCTACCCCTAACCCTAATTTTAGCCCCAACTGCTCTTCTCCTGCCGGCCGGCAGATGGAAACAGATGGCGGGCGCATTGCGCATGCGCCCGCCATTTTCTTTTCCCCAGAAGACGCCGGCGGCCAGGAGGAGCAGCAGGAGGACCCAGGGACACCGGTAAGTATGATAGGGTCCCCGAATCCCCGTATTTCTCTGTCCTCTGATGTGTGATCACATCAGAGTAGAGAGAATTACAGTTAGCTTTTTTTTTTTTTTTTTTGCGGTCGCCGGTAAACAGTTAATTACCGGCGATCGCAAAACAGGGGTCGGTAAAACCGACCCTGATCATGCTCTTTGGGGTCTCGGCTACCCTCAGTAGCCGAGACCCCAAAGATTCTCCCTGTGCCGGCCGGCGAGCGCACTGCGCATGCGCCCGCCATTTTGAAGATGGCGGCGCCCACCGGGAGCCACGAGGAGCATCGGGGGAGACAGGTGAGTATCGGGGGGCTATCTGGGACCCCTTTTCTCCCCTTTTCTCTGCCCTCTGATGTGCGATCACATCGGAGGACAGAGAAATTAAAAAGAAATCACTTTTTTTTTTTTGCGATCGCCGGTAAACGGTTAATAATTACCGGCGATCACAAAAGCGGGGTGGGTAAAAACCCCCCCGAATCATGTTCTCTGGGGTCTCGGCTACCCCCGGCAGCCGAGACCCTGGAGAAAATCCGACTCTGGGGGGCGCTATTTACTTTTTCCACAGCGCCGTTAATTAACGGCGCTGTGGTTTAAGTACCCTTAGCGGCCGCCGTTAAAAGGCGTATCGGCGGTCGCTAAGGGGTTAATGAACATTATTGGCGCTCATCTGCATATGTCAAAAATAGTGTGTACGTAGATATATAGTCACAGAAGGTAAGTATGACATACAGTGGGGCAAAAAAGTATTTAGTCAGTCAGCAATAGTGCAAGTTCCACCACTTAAAAAGATGAGAGGCGTCTGTAATTTACATCATAGGTAGACCTCAACTATGGGAGACAAACTGAGAAAAAAAAATCCAGAAAATCACATTGTCTGTTTTTTTATCATTTTATTTGCATATTATGGTGGAAAATAAGTATTTGGTCAGAAACAAACAATCAAGATTTCTGGCTCTCACAGACCTGTAACTTCTTCTTTAAGAGTCTCCTCTTTCCTCCACTCATTACCTATAGTAATGGCACCTGTTTAAACTTGTTATCAGTATAAAAAGACACCTGTGCACACCCTCAAACAGTCTGACTCCAAACTCCACTATGGTGAAGACCAAAGAGCTGTCAAAGGACACCAGAAACAAAATTGTAGCCCTGCACCAGGCTGGGAAGACTGAATCTGCAATAGCCAACCAGCTTGGAGTGAAGAAATCAACAGTGGGAGCAATAATTAGAAAATGGAAGACATACAAGACCACTGATAATCTCCCTCGATCTGGGGCTCCACGCAAAATCCCACCCCGTGGGGTCAGAATGATCACAAGAACGGTGAGCAAAAATCCCAGAACCACGCGGGGGGACCTAGTGAATGAACTGCAGAGAGCTGGGACCAATGTAACAAGGCCTACCATAAGTAACACACAACGCCACCATGGACTCAGATTCTGCAGTGCCAGACGTGTCCCACTGCTTAAGCCAGTACATGTCCGGGCCCGTCTGAAGTTTGCTAGAGAGCATTTGGATGATCCAGAGGAGTTTTGGAGAATGTCCTATGGTCTGATGAAACCAAACTGGAACTGTTTGGTAGAAACACAACTTGTCGTGTTTGGAGGAAAAAGAATACTGAGTTGCATCCATCAAACACCATACCTACTGTAAAGCATGGTGGTGGAAACATCATGCTTTGGGGCTGTTTCACTGCAAAGGGGCCAGGACGACTGATCCGGGTACATGAAAGAATGAATGGGGCCATGTATCGTGAGATTTTGAGTGCAAACCTCATTCCATCAGCAAGGGCATTGAAGATGAAACGTGGCTGGGTCTTTCAACATGACAATGATCCAAAGCACACTGCCAGGGCAACGAAGGAGTGGCTTCGTAAGAAGCATTTCAAGGTCATGGAGTGGCCTAGCCAGTCTCCAGATCTCAACCCTATAGAAAACCTTTGGAGGGAGTTGAAAGTCCGTGTTGCCAAGCGAAAAGCCAAAAACATCACTGCTCTAGAGGAGATCTGCATGGAGGAATGGGCCAACATACCAACAACAGTGTGTGGCAACCTTGTGGAGACTTACAGAAAACGTTTGACCTCTGTCATTGCCAACAAAGGATATATTACAAAGTATTGAGATGAAATTTTGTTTCTGACCAAATACTTATTTTCCACCATAATATGCAAATAAAATGATAAAAAAACAGACAATGTGATTTTCTGGATTTTTTTTTCTCAGTTTGTCTCCCATAGTTGAGGTCTACCTATGATGTAAATTACAGACGCCTCTCATCTTTTTAAGTGGTGGAACTTGCACTATTGCTGACTGACTAAATACTTTTTTGCCCCACTGTATGTAATGGGGTCTACCAAGCTGGCAGGAATTTCTTGATTACATGAGAGCATATAAAAGCTGACTGCTTCTCCACATATTTCCAGTCTAAGAACAACCTTTATTTACAGCACACAGAATATATAACACAGATACACAGGGCAGGCCAATAGGAACACAGCAGGCCAGACCTACATTACAATAGCCGCAAGGGGCCGGAGCCTGCCAATATTTACTGTGGAATTACAAAGGTGGGGGGAGGTCAGAAAGAGAATATCTTGTCCAGGGGCGCAGCCTGTGGACGGATGCATTTCACATGGAAACTATTATACATACATATACTGCATAACATTCTTGGTGCTGGGGGTTCTGTAACACGGCTCCCCTTTTCAGCGACGCGATCGGCATACACAGTCTGATCCTTAACGGATCGGTTTGGCGATGACCGATGTTTATGGGGTTGGTATGAGTTCCGTTTGTCGACTTAGTCCATCGGTGTTACCGTTTTGTTTGCCGGGTCGGTAGTGGACGGTGAAGTCCAGAGGTTGTAGGGCTAAACTCCACCGCAGTAATCTGGCGTTGTCTCCGGAGACCCGATTAAGCCAGACTAGGGGATTATGGTCCATTAGGAGGGAAAACTGTCGTCCATACAAATATGGTTGTAACTTTTTGAGTGCCCATACTATTGCCAGGCACTCCTTCTCGATGGCATAGCTCACTTCATGGGGCAGTAGTTTCCGACTCAGGTAAGCTACCGGGTGTTCTTGGCCGTCCGGCCCGACTTGGCTTTTTACTGCCCCCAATCCAAACATAGAAACATCTGTGTGGACAAGGAAACGTTTAGTTGGATCGGGTGCGGCCAATACAGGGGTATTGGTGAGGGCGTGCTTTAGCTGGCGGAAGGCTTCCTCACACTCTGGGGTCCAGGTTACCTGGCGGGGTTGCTTCTTACGGGTCAGATCAGTGAGGGGCTTGGCTACGCTGCTGTAATTGGGAACGAATTTCCTGTAATACCCCGCTGTCCCTAGAAATGCCATGACCTGGGTTTTAGTGCGTGGGGTGGGCCATTTGACTATGGCCTCAATCTTGGCTGGTTCTGGTCTCTGTTTTCCACTTCCCACCCAATGCCCTAAATACTGAAACTCTCCATTGCCCACGTGACACTTGTTTGGGTTCAGGGTGATTCCGGCCTTGTGGATCCTGTCTAATACTGTCTCTAGGTGATTTAGATGCTCTTCCCATGTCGCGCTGTAGATGGCGATGTCATCCAGGTAGGCACACGCATAGTCCTGGAGACCATCCAGATGCCGGTCAGCCAGCCTCTGGAAGGTCGCCGGGGCAGTCTTCATCCCGAATGGCATAACTCGAAACTGGAATAAGCCAAACGGGGTAACCAATGCCGACTTGGGAATAGCATCAGGACTAAGGGGAATCTGCCAGTAGCCTTTGCATAGATCGATGGTGGTCAAATACTTTGCCCCTGCCAGCCGGTCTAACAAGTCATCCACACGCGGCATGGGATACGCATCCGTCACTGTTTTCTCATTGAACTTACGATAGTCTACACAAAACCGTGTAGTCTCATCCTTCTTGGGCACTAACACTACGGGGGATGCCCAGGGACTATCTGACTCTTCAATGACCCCTAAACGCAACATCTCTTGTATCTCTTGTCGCATCCCTTCTCGTACAGATTCAGGGACGCGGAAGGGGGGTTGTCGCAGGGGGGTCTGATCCTGGGTCTCAACCTTGTGTTGTGCCAGGTGAGTGTACCCGGGTTTCCTTGAAAACATCTTCTGTCGCTGCCTCAACAACTCCTCCGCCTGCTGTCTCTCCCGGGGACCTAAGTCTTCACCCCAGTGTACCTGGTCCCATGTTTTAGACTGAGTCCTCTCCCCTAAGACATCAGGCAAGGGAAGTCCGGCTAAATCCTCTGCTTCAGGTGCACAGATGGCCACTACCTCTTCAGGGCTTCAGCATATTCATGTGGAACATGCGGATAACCCTGGGGTCGTCACAATCGGCGACATTATAGGTGGTGTTGGCTATTTTCCCCACTACCTGGTAGGGCCCCTGCCATGCAGCTTGGAACTTGTTCTGCCTAGTGGGCTCTAACACCAGGACCTTCTGCCCTATTTCCAAGGTGCGCTCTCTGGCCCTCCGATCATACCATACGCGCTGGCACCGCTGGGCCACCTGCATGTTCCCACGTACAGCCTGGGTCAGCTCCTGTAGGCGGTCCCGGAATTCCAGCACATAGGGTACAATAGGTACCCCTACAATCTTCGGTGGTTTGGGGCCCTCCAGGTCCTGGGCGGACCCCTAGTGACCATCTTTGATCCGGACAACTGAGGCCTCCTGGCGTCATGATGTTCATCGGCCAGACGAGCGGCTTCCTCAAGAGTCCTTGGCCACCTGTCCCAAAGCCATTCCTGTGTCTCAGGGTTTAGTCCATTAAAGAATCGTTCTAACAAGAAGAGCTGGAGGACGTCCTCCTTAGTGGTTGCTTGGCTCCCTTGTACCCACTGTAGCAGTGACCGCCGTAATTTACAGGCCCATTCAGCGTGGGTATCGGTTACTCGCTTTATAAGTCCGCGGAACTTTTGGCGGTATGCCTCTGGTGTCAGCGCATACCGGGCCAAGATCACTTCTTTGATCTGCTCATAGTCCATACAGTCCTCATCGGGTACCGTGCGATAGGCGTCCGCTGCCCGGCCTGTCAGCTTGCTGGCCAGAATCTGAACCCGTTCCTCCGGCTTCACTTGATGAAGGGCACACTGCCGCTCAAAGTCCTGCAGAAAGCCATCAATGTCTTCCTCTGCCTCCCCAACTGTCGGAAGGCATTATACTGGATCTTTTTGTGGCTTACTGTTGAAGGTACCTGGGCGGAGGCCAGAGGTCCCCTTGCTCGCTGACTCTCCTCTCTCCGCTCTGCCATCTCCATCTTGGCCAGCTCCACTTTGGTCCGCTCTGCCATCTCCATCTTGGTTAGCTCTATCCTGGTCTGCTCGGCCATCTTTTCCTTCAGATCAGTACGCACATCAGCCATCACCTCTCGTATGATCTCTACTGCAGGGTTTGGGCCATAGAACGCCAGTCTGTTCTTTACCTCCCTCTGGAATTCAGTGTCCTCCTTAACTTCTGGTAGTTGTCTTCCATTCATTTCTTTCCTCCTGTAGAAGGGATATCACATCCCGCTGTCTGCCACCAGTGTAACGGGGTCTACCAAGCTAGCAGGAATTTCTTGATTACATGAGAGCATATAAAAGCTGACTGCTTCTCCATGTATTTCCAGTCTAAGAACAACCTTTATTTACAGCACACAGAATATATAACACAAATACACAGGGCAGGCCAATAGGAACACAGCAGGCCAGACCTACATTACAATAGCCGCAGGGGGCCGGAGCCTGCCAATATTTACTGTGGGAATTACAAAGGTGGGGGGAGGTCAGAAAGAGAATATCTTGTCCAGGGGCGCAGCCTGTGGACTGATGCATTTCACATGGAAACTATTATACATACATATACTGCATAACATTCTTGGTGCTGGGGGGTTTTGTAACAACATACATATGAAGATCACAACCAATGAGATATACTGGACCCTAACTAAAGGCATGGACAACTTGTATAACTTGTAAAGTGAACAAAGATATTAATATAAGATGTTCTACCTGTCAATCTACAGTGCCTTGCGAGAGTATTTGGCCCCCTGGAACTTTTCAACCTTTTCCATATCATGCTTCAAACGTTAACCCTGATGTTCTGTTCGGGTCATAGTGACCCGAACAGACTTTTTGCGACCCTGTAGATTTTTTTCTGTAAGTCTCTAAAACTTGAGACTCATTGACTTTTCCTCATTTGGGGGGACCTACCTATGAGTATTTTTTTTTTTTTTCGTTTACTTTTTGCTACATGCAAAATTTTACACTTGTTGTGTTCGGGTCATAGTGACCCGACATCATTTTTTACAGCTGTGAGGCCATATTTTCAGTGAAATAAAGGAGTTATAACCTCAGTTGGGTCTATTTATTGCATCTACTATTGTATATCAATTGATTTATTTCCTAAATTATTTCAAAGGGGTGGTACACGCGCTCTACCGGGGGTATGCATTGACATCATAAAAATGGCTTTATATTGATTATTTTTGGTGCGCAGTCTATTCTAAAATGTAGAGTGCATCCGGAGAGATCACTAGGTGTGCAGTACACGTGTATATTATGCGCAGAACGGACTGCTCAGAACGCGCTGTCTAAGACGTTTATTTTGTAAATTAAGTCTGTCTTCCTGGCATATCTGCTTGTTTTCAGAAGGGTTCTTATCTTCTCTGCTCTTATCAGTACACATATGCTAGCCCAGACATGTTACCTTTCAGTTTCTTTGGAGAGCAGCTGTGTACATACCTCTGTTCCAGGATATCTCTGTTCCAGGCAGTATCTTTGTTTTCTACAGGTATGTTGCTTGTTATGCTTTTACTAATCAATTCTATTGATAGATTGTATATTGTAAAGGAATACTTTTATTTTATGTTATTACATGTAATTAGTGTTATTACTGTGTGATACACTGCTCTACACTTAGCATGATAGATTGCTGGTTATTGAGCACTGGTATGCTTTGATGTAGTATAGAAGCTCTTATTGTTTTTGAAGCTGTTTTTTTCTCAGACTTTATTATTTTTGTTTACTTACAAAGGTTTTTTTTTATTACAAAATATGTGTAGTTTTCTATTTTCGTTTTGCAAAGCAAAAAAAAGATTTTACTAGTTCATTTTTCTTTTTTTTTTACTACCAAACATGTTCACAAACAGTCTAGTAAGCAGAAAGTATAAAAAAAATGGAGTTAGAGTGTCTAAAATTAAGGTTTAATAAGCCGGGTCATAGTGACCCGGAACACTACAAGTGTATAGTAAATGCGAACAAAACAGCAGGGTTAAGATACCAAATGTAAATTTTTGGTGAAGAATCAACAACAAGTGGAACACAATTGTGAAGTTGAACGAAATGTATTGGTTATTTTAATTTTTTTTTAAATTCAAATACTTTAAAAAGAGGCGTGCAATATTATTTGGCCCCTTTACTTTCAGTGCCGCAAACTCACTCCAGAAGTTCATTGTGGATCTCTAAATGATCCAATGTGGTCCTAAATGCTTAATGATGATAAATATAATACAACTGTGTGTAATCAAGTGTCAATATAAAAGCACCTGCTCTGTGATAGTCTCAGGGTTCTGTTTGAAGCACAGAGAGCATCATGAAGACCATAGAACACAACAGGAAGGTCCGTGATACTGTTGTGGAGAAGTTTAAAGCCGCATTTGGATACAAAATGATTTCTAAAACTTTAAACATCCCAAGGAGCACTGTGCAAGCGATCATATTGAAATGGAAGGAGTATCATACCACTGCAAATCTACCAAGACCCGGCCGTCCCTCTAAACTTTTGGATCGCCCCCACGTAATGGCAATGGGGTACTTGGTACCAGGTCCTTCAGTTCCTTCAACGAGGATGTCACGGTGGCCCGACCCGGACAGTGGCCCTATGAGGGGTACCCAATTAAAGGTGATGTAAGTTTGTCAAGTGTTCGTGACGCCACCTGTGGTATTCGGTCAGGGTGACCGACGCTGCTTAGGGGTCCACTGGGGTGATGTTATGGCAGCTAGATGGAATACCTTCCCACAGGTGAAGTGTTTCGCCAGGGCTTCCCAGTAGTGTAGATGTTGATGGTGGGTGGTGCGAGATGCGGTGAATAACGAGGACACAGTGGGTGCAGTCTCTTTGCCTTTACTGGAGGCTTCAGCATCCACAGTCTGGGGTACCTGGTTACAGGGTTGGCAGAGTCCGGCCGGTCTGATGGCATTTCCAGAGTTCCCTGAGCCAGGTGGAAATCAGTAGCCTTCCCTTTGCGCACAGTAACATGGTAGGTTCCTACTTGCATTAGCTCCTAATAGGGTCCTCACTCTTGTTACTCTTCTCCTGTCCTCCAGATGGATAGGACAAAAACCGTATGACAGTGGTGGCCTGAGGCTATTTTATAGGGACCCTAGTGTCACCCCTCCTCCGCGTTGCCACCTTGTCTGCTTAGGCTCTTAGGTCGGACAGCCAGCTTGGAACTGACTGCCCTGCCGGTCTCTGAAGTAAAGCATAGAGTCTATTACTCCCTCGGTGCTCCGGCCACTGGTGCTGGGCTTCAGGGGGAGGCAGCCTGCTTCTAGCTGGTCTCCCACTGATTTGTTACTCCTGTTGCTACGTCTTCGTTTCTCACTCACTACGACACGTTTCCCTTCTTGTCCTTCCCTAGGAGGCTGCCGCAATCAGGTGCAGGCGCAGCTCCTTGTGCCTTCTATCCTCCTCCTCAGACCGTAGTCTGGATCTGACTGGGCCTTGCTCCAGCCAGCTCGGCCTGGAGACCTTTCTCGCTAGTCTCCAGCCAGGAACTCCTCTCTCCTCATTCTCCCTCACTTTTCTGACCAACCCACCAGTTTTACCCTAATGTGAGGAGTGGCCTAGTAGATAGAACCCATAGCTCCCCCTGGTGGACTGGAGTGTGAAATGTGTGTGTGGCTGTGATACCTGGCAGGGTTTAACTCCTTTGGTGCCATCAGACTTAACATCACTCCCCCTGGTGGGAGAGCAACATCACTGCAACGACCAGGACTCTGGGGCACTGCAACGACCAGGACTCTGGGGCGCTGCACTTTCATCTCAAACAAGGAGAAGACTAATCAGACATGCAGCCAAGAGGCCCATGATCACTCTGGATGAACTGCAGAGATCTACAGCTGAGGTGGAACAGTCTTTCCAAAGGACAACAATCAGTTGTACACTGCAGAAATCTGGCCTTTATGGAAGAGTGGCAAGAAGAAAGCCATTTCTCAAAGAGATCCATAAAAAGTGTTGTTTAAAGTTTGCAACAAGCCACCTGGGAGACACACCAAACATGTGGAAGAAGGTGCTCTGGTCACATGAAACCAAAATCGAACTTTTTGGCAACAATACCAATCAATATGTAAAGGCAACACAGCTCATCACCCTGAACACACCTTCCCCACTGTCAAACATGGTGGTGGCAGCATCATGGTTTGGGCCTGCTTTTCTTCAGCAGGGAAGGGGAAGATGGTTAAAATTGATGGGAAGATGGATGGAGCCAAATACAGGACCATTCTTGAAGAAAACCTGTTGGAGTCTGCAAAAGATTTGAGACTGGGACGGAGATTTGTCTTCCAACAACACAATGATCCCAAACAAAAAGAAAAATCTACAATGGAATGGTTCACAAACATATCCAGGTGTTAGAATGACCAAGTCAAAGTCCAAACCTCAATCCAATTGAACTGCTGTTCACAAACTATCTCCATCAAACATCACTGAGCTCGAGCTGTTTGCCAAGGAAGAATGGGCAACAATTTCAGTTTCTCGATGTACAAAACTGATAGAGACATACCCCAAGCGACTTACAACTGTAATCACAGCAAAAGGTGGTGCAACAAACTATTAAGTTAAAGGGGCTGAATAATATTGCACGTCCCACTTTTCAGTTTTTGAATTTCCACAAAAATGCAAAATAACCAATAAATTTCGTTCAACTTCACAATTGTGTTCCATTTGTTGTTGATTCTTCACCAAAAGTTTACATTTGGTATCTTTATGTTTGAAGCATGATATGTGTGAAAAGGTTGAAACGTTTCAGGGGGCCGAATACTTTCGCAAGGCACTGTAGTGTGAGATGTGAAATGAATGTGAAATATCACATGTGAAAGAATAAGAAAGAGTTACGTCTATGCTAAATAAAAAAAAAGTGAATGATAACCATCTAGTAAAATTTATCTACTTGATAATCGATATTCAATCTTTGCTGAAAGAAAAAATATACTATATATATACAGTATATATATATATATTCTAGATTGTGAGCCCCATTGGGGACAGTGATGATAATGTGTGCAAAACTATAAAGCGCTGCAGAATATGTTAGCGCTATATAAAAATAAAGATTATTATATATATATATATATACATAATCCCTAACACAAAAAATGATCACCAAAATATAAAAGTAGTACTTATATGTGTTTACCATGTCCAAAAAGAGAACAAGTAAAGAAGCAAGAAACTTCAGAAAGTCAGTAAAATATTTACAGAAGAATGACCAGAAGGTAAGGAAAAGATAATATCAAAAGGATCCAACAACACAATGAATGTGTCCATGAACACAATGATACAAGGATACCAAATATAAGTGCATACAGTATGTATACCAAATTATAAAAATATATTCTATAGAATGATTCTTTACCAATGATATATCAAGCACAATCCTAAAAGAATGCTCAACGTCAATATAATTGAGGATGGTGTCATTGAAAGGTGTATTACATCATGGGGGAAGACCAAAGCCCAATCAAGAAGGGTAGAAGACTTCAATCAACTTATTTGACACTAACTGGAGACCACCAAGGAAATGTAAATTCAAAAAAATATTAATAACCATGATGATATATTACAAAAGGTAAGCATATGAGTCAACATGATTACTGAAAAAATAACATTTGTTACGCATTTCCTATGATGTTCAAGCCTCCCGCCCATAACACGCATGTGCAGGGTAAGATACACATATTCCAAAAAAGGAAGCACAAACACCACAAGATCTCCAGTAAAAGAATCGAATACCTGGCTACAAACGGAATACCACCAAGGACATGGTACTGGACTAATAAAGAAAATTATATTTAAATAAACCCTGACGACATATGCACACTGAATATGCATAGTACTAGTTAGTAAATGCAAATATGTATCCAATTATTGCATGTACATCATATGTAATCACCATAAAACATGTCTATTCCAAAAATAGTAAAGAAGAGCCTTGTACACTGGAGAAGAAGTTGTAAACAGTGACAGTATAAATATTCCATGTAAAATAAACAAAATAAGAAATATTAAGCAAAAAACATAATAATACTATAAAATATATATAAAGTGTTGTATATGTATATATATAGTGCAATAATCTATACTAAAATTAGAAAAAAAAGTCCAAGTGTTTGCCAAAGGTATGAGCTCATGTGATGTGAATACAGGAAAGCTTACTCATGCAGATGAAACAGGAGAAGACGCTTTGAGCGATGATCCTTCCAGGAGTGAGAACGTGAGCCTCAAATCTGTATGAAGAAAGAGAAAAAAACTTGTTAACATAAAAGAGGTGTAAAACATGATGGTAAAAACTAAGACACTAAATAATAAATTTAAAAAAAATGATAATATGTAATTAACCCCTTCATGACCGGAGATATTTTTGTTTTTGCGTTTTCGTTTTTTGCTCCCCTTCTTCCTAGAGCCATAACTTTTTATTTCTCAATCAAAATGGCTTGTTTTTTGCAGGACAAGTTGTATTTTTGAACGACACCATTGGTCTTGCTAAAACTGACCTGCCATTATGATTCTCCAGGTCATTACAAGTTCATAGACACCAAATATGTCTAGGTTCATTTTTATTTAAGTGGTGAAAGAAATTCCAAACTTTGGTAAAAAAAAAAAATGATGCCAGTTTTCGAGAACTGTAACGTCTATATTTTTCGTGATTTGGGGATGGGAGAGGGCTTATTTTTTGCATGCAGAGCTGATATTTTTATTGATACCATTTCAGTGTAGATACGTTCTTTTGATCATCCATCATTACATTTTATTGGAATGTAGTGGCGACCAAGAAAACATAATTTTGCTATTTTGATTTTTTATTTTCGTTACGCCGTTTACCGATCAGGTTAATTCTTTTTTTATATTGATAAATCGGGCAATTCTTAACGCGAAGATTCCAAATATTAATATTTTTTTTATTGTTTTATTTTGAATTGGGCGAAATGGGAGTGATTTCAACTTTTATATTTTTTAATGTTTTAAAATATTTTTAAAACTTTTTTTTGCTTTTTGCATGCTTCAATAATCTCTATGGGAGATTAGGAGCTGCAGTTGTCTGATCGTAACTGCTATATACAGGCGATGATCAGATCGCCTGTATGTAGCAGAAATGCTCACCTGCTATGAGCACCAACCACTTGGCAGTGCTCATAGCAATCCGGCTATGACAACCATAGAAGTCTGCTGGAGACCTCTGGTTGTCATGCCAACCCATTGGTGACCTGCGATCACGTAAAGGGGTCACCGATAGGCGCAATTTTCAGGCACGCTTACCGTAAGCCCGAGGTAAATGCAGCTATTCTTCAACGCAGCCCCTGAGTGGCTTGTCCCACATAAATTTTTGGACAACTGCAAAGGAGAACATACACAACATTTCTTGTACAGCAATTAGAATAAAACAGTGTATGAATCCAATTGGGAAAATTGAAGTTGTGAATAGTGATGAGCGAATACATTTGGCACTATTTGTTACTCGCACGAATAGTACGGTATTCGCGCTATTGGATACTCAGAGAGTGATTAGGTATACGCCTCGATATATTCAACAGACCCCCCCTCAGCATGTTTGCCACTTTATTTGCAGCCAATGAACATGCTGGGCTGGCTTGCCAATCAAAGTAATGGCAGTGTCCTCTTTGGCGTGGCATTACTGTGATTGGCTGGCCTTTAAGCATCATAGGGACTATTTAAAGGCTGCCAGGGCCACTATGCACACATTACAGCTGTAAACAGCGTAGGGAGAGCATAGTTTCAGCGTAGGGACAGTGAAAGGAGCATAGGGACAGTAATAGAAAGTTATAGTAAGCACTATTTATTCAAAAAAGCTCTTTTAAGAGCTGAAGATTGTCAAAATTAATTGTTTGTTAGGTGGGGATTTTGTAGGGAAAGATTGAATAGGAGGGAGGGAGGGTGGTTAAATGGCAGGCACATGGGTGTTCTCATCATTCCAAGTACATGCTGCAGCTCTCTGCTATTTCCCACTTAAAATACCTAATATTTGTCTAGCAGTTGTACGACTGGCATAGTCTGGGTAGAGATAGTAGTACGTGACAATTTAGCAGGGGCAATAATCATCATTACTCAGCATTTGGAGAGTGTCACCAAGCTGATTGAAAAAAATTGCAATTTTCTATTGTTTTAAAAAATAGCTTATCTTTATCTAGCAGTTGTGCAACTGGCGCAATTTGGATGCAGATAATCTTACGTGACAATTTAGTAGGGGTGATAATCTTCATTATTCTGCTGTTAGAGTGTGTTAGCAAGGGAATTGATAGGGAGTACAAGTTTCACCATTGCACAATGTGCCAAGTTTCAAGTACAAAACATTAGTCACGTGGGGTATACATACATGGCCACTAAGTACTTGTTGCAGAAGCAGGAGGAGGAAAAGGTGATTTCATGAACAAAATAGGTTTGGATGGTAAGGGATGGATGTTAAGACAACTTCCCAAACAAAACATTTGGGCTGCTTTTTCATTACACTGCTGTCATCCGTAGGGCTTACAAAGTCACCAGAAATCCAGCCCTTGTTCAATTTTAGAAGAGTCAGCCTGTTTGCATTTTCCATTGACAGGCATGTCCATCTACCCATGATTATTGCACCAGCCAAACTCAAACCTCGCCAAATGTGGAACTTGGACAACCAATAGTTAAAGGACACTGAAGAATAAGGAAGGATGCTGGTATGATCACATAAGTAGTCCTTCACCATCTTGGTCAACAGCCACTCGGCATTTAGTATGTGTTGGGGCTGAGTGTTACTCTAACAGGCATTGAGAAGCTGGAACTCAGACTCTGCTTTTTGCTGCTCACTATGCATTACCAACATATAAACCGCCTACCACCTCAACACATTTATCTAACTATCCCTGTGTTGCCCATTCAAAATTTTCTTCAAAAACAGGATTCATGTATCTTGTTCTCACACACTTTATGTATTTAATAGCCCTCTGTGTCTGTAGTTTTACACATACTGGTTGGTAACCGGTTCATGGAGCATTACATGAACACCCAATTTCTTACATTATGGATGGTTAGCACAATGAAAGCAATTGTTACCATCCACCTTTCGTGTCTCCCCTATTTCATCATTCCTCTTGGTATCTGTTGTTTATGTGATTATTGTTATTATGCAATGTCTTGTATTGTCCTTATGAGTCCCCTCTAAAATGTAAGGCACTGCAGAATATGTTGGTACTATAGAAATAAAATAATAATTATTTTTCTTCTTCTTATTATTATTATTATTATTAAAGGTCGAATTATAGCATGAGGGCAGGTCACAAATCAGTCGGTGATGAGGCACTGCTGCAGTAAAGCTAGTCCAGCGAAAGTCTGAGATGACTTTCAGAAATGTGCATTGACATGCCGTGCCTTGGCAAGTAGGTCCATCAAGTCAGGGTATGTTTTTAAAGAAAGCGCTGTACAACCTAGTTCAGCATCTTGCCGAACTGGGCTGCGTGGCTGCCATGTGCTTTTGCATGCTGGTAGTGCTCAGGTTGGTAGCGTTCTTGCCTCTTCTTAGCTTTGTTTGGCAGATGATGCAAGTTACAGTTGTTTTGTCTGAAGGAATTTCAGAAAAAACTGCCATACAGGGGAACAGCGCAACCTTGGCCAAGGACTCTGTGGAACAGTTGACAGCTCTCCCTCTGTTCAAACCACTATCTCTTCTTGCTTGTTTTTGTGCTGCAGACTAATCCTTGTCTGCACTGTTGTGCTCGCTAGGCGTGCCACCGTGCCAGGTTCTATCAGTGGCCTCTTCATCGACCACGTCATCTTCCAATTCCTGATTCTGATCCTCCTTCTGAGTTGCAATTTTAGGCTGACCTGATGGCAACTGTGTGTAATGATTATCTTCCACCTCTTCAGTCATGAATTGACCTTCCCCATCGTGGCTTTCTCCTGGCCATGGGTGCTCAAATGTTTGGGCATCACTGCACTCCATCTCCTTATGACCCTCTTTAATGGTGCACCCTGAGAGGCCTGACAAATTACAAGGGAATGTAAACAGTTCCTCAGAGTGGCCAGCATTGGGGTTGTATGTCTCCTGGGACTCTTGATAGTGGGAGGAAGGAGAACCAGGTTGAGGAGGCCCAGCCTTTTGGCTACTGAGACTGGACCATGTGGAAGATTTTGTTGTGCTGCTTGTCAATACACTGGAGCCTTTGTCTGTCATCCAACCCACAACATCCTGGCAATTGTCTGGCAATAGTCTTCGATCATGAGTGTTGCACCGTGGTGACCACATTTTGACAGGAAGCTAGAATGAGATCCAGTCACTTTCTGATCTGTAATATGGCCTTGGCGGGCACCACCACATCCACGTCCCATAAAACATCCCCCTTTCTCATATTGAGTGCTTTATGGTTATGAAAAAAGTTTTCCTGGCTTTTTTTTGACAAGTACCCTCACAGAGGTGTTATGTTCAAATTCAGTTTATCTAGCAATCTGTGGCATTTTTTTTAAGATGTCAGCTTTATTACACACGGCAACAGCAGACTCATGAAAATTGGAGATAAATATTCACGTTTGCGTAGCTCTTCAGGCTTTGCGCCAGTCTCACAACTGCTAGATAAAGATCCGCTGCTATATAATAAACCAATAGAAAATGCGTAGGTTTGTGCAGATTAGTCAATGGCACTCATGACTCTTTTACTTAAGGTGGCTGCTTCCAAGTAAAATGAAGCTTGTACATGTTCTTTACATGGGTTTCAGGCCTGACAGACTTACCACAATACAGGTCCTCGCTTGCATACACTGCTTTCAGAATTTATTTCTAATGCCTTAGGTGTCTGGTAGAAACCAATTTACTGACATTGATCATGCAGCACCCCCAACTCCTGTATTATATGTATTAGCAGCAGAATGCCGGTGGCTGACACTGCACGCTACTGAAGAGCAATGAATACTCACTGCTCTCTCTGAACAGTCCCGGTGAGTAATTCCGGCAGCTGTGCTCTGTTTGTGAGAGGCACATGACGTCCCTGCCATGCGCTTCTTACAAACATTAAGCAGCTGCTGGCAACGGAGCAGGATGCTGTGAGGGAGTAGAGGAAGGTAAGTGTAATGGTTAATTTTTTTTAATCTTTTCTGATGGGACCATGTTACCAAGATGGGGATGAGGCCAATCATACCAGAATAAGGATGGGACCATGCAGGGCTGCCAATAGGAATTTCAGGGCACCATACTGGCAAAACTGGCAAAATTTCCGGGCCTCCTTGAAACTCCACCCATGCTGCACCCCAGCTCCACCTCCACCCCCTCGAACCTTCCTATGTCCCACCCCCCACTCTTGGAAAAACTCCACTTCTGCACCACGTCCTCCCCAATCACACATTAACAGTTCCCATCTAACACCAGATCATATACATAGCCAGCAGCTATTGTTTTAGGCAAAAGATTTTTTAAGCCGCTATTAGGGCAAGGTAGACTCTTTTGGCCGGGCCCTGCTTTACGCTAAACTATTAAGCATTTCTTAAACTATCCAAAACTTATTTTAGGTATATTTTATTTATTTTTCTTTAAGTTAATGTGTCACATACATTTTTTAAAATGACCAATAATGCCACATGCAAGGGACAAATACAGTTAGGGCCAGAAATATTTGGACAGTGACACAAGTTTTGTTATTTTAGCTGTTTACAAAAACATGTTCAGAAATACAATTATATATATAATATGGGCTGAAAGTGCACACTCCCAGCTGCAATATGATAGTTTCCACATCCAAATCGGAGAAAGGGTTTAGGAATCATAGCTCTGTAATGCATAGCGTCCTCTTTTTCAAGGGACCAAAAGTAATTGGACAATGGACTCTAAGGGCTGCAATTAACTCTGAAGGCGTCTCCCTCGTTAACCTGTAATCAATGAAGTAGTTAAAAGGTCAGGGGTGGATTCCAGGTGTGTGGTTTTGCATTTGGAAGCTGTTGCTGTGAGCAGACAACATGCGGTCAAAGGAACTCTCAATTGAGGTGAAGCAGAACATCCTGAGGCTGAAAAAAAAGAAAAAATCCATCAGAGAGATAGCAGACATGCTTGGAGTAGCAAAATCAACAGTTGGGTACATTCTGAGAAAAAAGGAATTGACTGGTGAGCTTGGGAACTCAAAAAGGCCTGGGCGTCCACGGATGACAACAGTGGTGGATGATCGCCGCATACTTAATTTGGTGAAGAAGAACCCGTTCACAACATCAACTGAAGTCCAGAACACTCTCAGTGAAGTAGGTGTATCTGTCTCTAAGTCAACAGTAAAGAGAAGACTCCATGACAGTAAATACAAAGGGTTCACATCTAGATGCAAACCATTCATCAATACCAAAAATAGACAGGCCAGAGTTAAATTTGCAGAAAAACACCTCAAGAAGCCAGCTCAGTTCTGGAAAAGTATTCTATGGACAGATGAGACAAAGATCAACCTGTACCAGAATGATGGGAAGAAAAAAGTTTGGAGAAGAAAGGGAACGGCACATGATCCAAGGCACACCACATCCTCTGTAAAACATGGTGGAGGCAACGTGATGGCATGGGCATGCATGGCTTTCAATGGCACTGGGTCACTTGTGTTTATTGATGACATAAGAGCAGACAAGAGTAGCCGGATGAATTCTGAAGTGTACCGGGATATACTTTCAGCCCAGATTCAGCCAAATGCTGCAAAGTTGATTGGACGGCGCTTCATAGTATAGATGGACAATGACCCCAAGCATACATCCAAAGCTACCCAGGAGTTCATGAGTGCCAAAAAGTGGAACATTCTGCAATGGCCAAGTCAATCTCCAGATCTAAACCCAATTGAGCATGCATTTCACTTGCTCAAATCCAGACTTAAGACGGAAAGACCCACAAACAAGCAAGACCTGAAGGCTGCGGCTGTAAAGGCCTGGCAAAGCATTAAGAAGGAGGAAACCCAGTGTTTGGTGATGTCCATGGGTTCCAGACTTAAGGCAGTGATTGCCTCCAAAGGATTTGCAACAAAATATTGAAAATAAAAATATTTTGTTTGGGTTATGTTTATTTGTCCAATTACTTTTGACCTCCTAAAATGTGGAGTGTTTGTAAAGAAATGTGTACAATTCCTACATTTTCTATCAGATATTTTTGTTCAACCCTTCAAATTAAACGTTACAATCTGCACTTGAATTCTGTTGTAGAGGTTTCATTTCAAATCCAATGTGGTGGCATGCAGAGCCCAACTCGCGAAAATTGTGTCACTGTCCAAATATTTCTGGCCCTAACTGTACGTCACATCATGAAGGGACCACGTATCACCACCACATCGTGACCGAATAATACCATATACAAGGAACAAATGCCACCACACCATGGACGGACGACATTTCACCACCATATAGTGACACAATACTACAATAATGATCGTTAATTAAAAAAAAAACACAATACTAATATCACCATGAGTGCCATTATACACACAGGAGCTCTGTACATAATATACAGTGTATAGTGTCAGTGTACACGTAATACAGTGATCACCAGTGACATTATACACAGGAGCTCTGTACATAGTATACAGTGTACAGTGTCAGTGTACAAATAATGCAGGGAATCTTCCATTGCGGATTTCATCTGAATCACATATTTCAGAGATTTACACGGAAACCTCAGAGTAAGCCCTCAGGCCCTCAGCACTCAGTAGAGTGCAGGATAAAGGTGTGCCATGCCTTACTGTGATCTTTGGGAAGCAGAATGAACAAATCAACAGCAGGTGAAGAATTGGTTTTATTTATTTTTTAAGCCGCTCCTCATGGGGTATAAGTCATTATGTGACTTTATTCTTCAGGTTGGCTAATTTTTGCATTACTATATTTTGAGAGAAATAATTTTTCCATATTTCGGCCGACAGTCATGTGAGCGGCTTATTTCTTGCAGCACAAGTTTACATATTTATTGGTAACATTTTCGGGCTCAAGACATTTTTAGATCATTTTCTATTCTGGGAGGCAGAATAAACAAAAATCAACAATTCAGGAATTTGTTTGGGGGAGGGGTGCTTTATGCTGTTCCGCGTATAGCAAAATTGATAAGACAGCTTTATTTTTTGAGTTAGTACTAGAGTTGAGCGACCTTGACCTTTTTAGAGTCGAGCCGGTTTTCTCAAAACCCGACTATCTCAAAAGTCGGGTCGAGTGAAATCGGCCGATTATGACGTAAAGTCGGGATCGACCGAAACACGAAACCCAATGCAAGTCAATGGGGCAGCATAGTCGGCAGTGAGTGGGGGCCAGGAAAACACCTAGAGTGCCCATTTGAATGTCAAAACCATCCATTCTTCTTAATGAAGCTTGTCAAGCGTAATTTACCTTATAATAATTGGAAGGCATTTGAAATTGGGGGTCATTTGGCTAAAGTTGTGTGGGGTAGGGCTGGTTCAAGTAATTAGTGGGCCCAGGAAATCTGGACCACGTCACGGCAGTGGAGCAGGGAGAGGTAAGTATTTCAACTTTGCAAGTGCTGTGATCCTGAGCAAGCAGGGGGGGCTCACTTGTTGGCATTGGCACTGGCACAGGGCCCCTCAAAGTACAGCGGTGTGTTTGCACGGCGGGGGCGCCTCCCACCGGCAGCAACACTTTTGCGTACTATGAGAGGCCCTGTGCCAGTGACGTCGCCAACTAGTATTCCTCCCCCCACCTGATGAAGGAACCTGCACTTTCATCTGCACCTTCCTCTTTGTCCCCGTGTAAGGTGGTATGGTATGCGGGAAGAGCAACCTGACTTTCAGCAGGGTCACAATGTTGTTGTGTAGCATGCACGGGGAATGTTGCGTTATGGGTCAATGTACCAGCAGACTCATCTATCACTGGCTGGGCAATGGGCACGATGAAGTGGAAACACAGATATAGGCCCAAAGAATAAAGTGGGCTAAATGCAGTTCAAAATTGGTAACACAGGAATAACCAGGGGGCATTGCAGTGGAGGACAACTGGAATGAGAGGCTGACACAGAGAGTAGGGCCAAATCTGTAAGTAGTCGAAATGCAGTTCAAAATTGGCAACCGTAGTAAACAGGCAGCACAGCTTTGTTCAGTGGAGGAGAACAGCAAGGAGTGGCAGACACCGATAGTAGGCCCCAACCCAACTAGTAGGCCAAATGCAGTCTAACATTAACAACTACTTAACGAGAGCCTGAAAATGGAATTTCAGGACAGGAAACCAGGAGAACAGCAAGGAGTGGCAGACACCGATAGTAGGCCCCAAACCAACTAGTACGCCAAATGCAGTTGTTCCATTTAACCACAATTTAATGAGAGCCTGAAGATAGAAGCTCAGGAAAGGCAACCTGGGGAACACCTTGGAGTGTAACACACCATCTCTCTCCACCCCATACCCATTTTGTAGGCCTAATGCAGTGTACTTTTCTACAACTACTAAACGAGAGTCGGAAGACCGAAGCAATGGCAAGGAAACCTGGGGAACACCTTGGAGTGTAACACACCATCTCTCTCCACCCCATACCCAATTTGTAGGCCTAATGCAGTGTAGTTTCCAAGAACTACTAAACGAGAGCCGGAAGATCGAAGCTCAGGAAAGGCAACCTGGGGAACACCTTGGAGTGTAACACACCCTCTCTCTACACCCCATACCCAATTTGAAGGCCTAATGCAGTGTAGTTTCCAAGAACTACTAAACGAGAGCCGGAAGATCGAAGCTCAGGAAAGGCAACCTGGGGAACACCTTGGAGTGTAACACACCCTCTCGCTACACCCCATACCCAATTTGAAGGCCTAATGCAGCGTAGTTTCCAACAACTACTAAACGAGAGCCGGAAGATCGAAGCTCAGGAAAGGCAACCTGGGGAACACCTTGGAGTGTAACAAACCCTCTCTCTACACCCCATACCCAATTTGTAGGCCTAATGCAGCGTAGTTTCCGACAACTACTAAACGAGAGCATGAAGATCGAAGCTCAGGAAAGGCAACCTGGGGAACACCTTGGAGTGTAACACACCCTCTCTCTACACCCCATACCCAATTTGAAGGCCTAATGCAGTGTAGTTTCCAAGAACTACTAAACGAGAGCCGGAAGATCGAAGCTCAGGAAAGGCAACCTGGGGAACACCTTGGAGTGGAACACACCATCTCTCTACACCCCATACCCAATTTGAAGGCCTAATGCAGCGTAGTTTCCAACAACTACTAAACGAGAGCCGGAAGATCGAAGCTCAGGAAAGGCAACCTGGGGAACACCTTGGAGTGTAACACAACGTCTCTCTACACCACGGAATGGCTGATTCTTAGGAAGGAAGGCTGTTGGAAATAAGCATTGCGCGTCCGAGGGTGATTATATTCTTATTAGGTATATACTCACCCTCGGACGCGCCCTGCTTCTTTATTTGGAATGAATGTTTATTTGCAATGTGGTGTTGACTTTCTCTATTATTTTGGTAATTAATGATTTTATTATTTTCATTGTTTTGCATCTTCTCGGCAATAATATAAAGAAGACGCGACAGGACAACACTCGGTGGATGCCATATGTGTGTTTTCAATTTAAAAAACCTTTCAGTTAACTACTTGCAGGAGAAAGTAATTGTAGCTGGTGGCCATTTTTAGTACTGTACCAGATTTTAGTTGTGTGTTTGTTTTTAATGTTAAAATGTCTGCATTTGATATCTCACCAGTATTTTCTTTTTTATAAGCAAAATACTTTTTTTTTTATTTTATGATGTTGGTTCAAGGGGTACACGGGCAGCAGTAGACAGGTCAGTGGAGGCCTAGTGGAAGGAGGGACCGCAGACAGGCTTCGAAGCCCTAACATAATAAAGTGGGCTGCCTGTAGGCAATGTAAAATTGGTTCCAGGGGAACACGGGCAGCAGTAGACAGGTCAGTGGAGGCCTAGAGGAAGGAGGGACCGCAGATGCGCCAATGTTTCCCCCATACCAAATTTGTAGGCCTAATGCAGTGTAGTTTCCAACAACTACTAAACGAGAGCCGGAATATCGAAGCTCAGGAAAGGCAACCTGGGGAACACCTTGGAGTGTAACACACCCTCTCTCTACACCCCATACCCAATTTGAAGGCCTAATGCAGTGTAGTTTCCAAGAACTACTAAACGAGAGCCGGAAGATCGAAGCTCAGGAAAGGCAACCTGGGGAACACCTTGGAGTGTAACACAACGTCTCTCTACACCACGGAAGGGCTGATTTTTAGGAAGGAAGGCTGTTGGAAATAAGCATTGCGCGTCCGAGGGTGATTATATTCTTATTAGGTATATACTCACCCTCGGACGCGCCCTGCTTCTTTATTTGGAATGAATGTTTATTTGCAATGTGGTGTTGACTTTCTCTATTATTTTGGTAATTAATGATTTTATAATTTTCATTGTTTTGCATCTTCTCGGCAATAATATCAAGAAGACGCGACAGGACAACACTCGGTGGATGCCATATGTGTGTTTTCAATTTAAAAAACCTTTCAGTTAACTACTTGCAGGAGAAAGTAATTGTAGCTGGTGGCCATTTTTAGTACTGTACCAGATTTTAGTTGTGTGTTTGTTTTTAATGTTAAAATGTCTGCATTTGATCTCTCACCAGTATTTTCTTTTTTATAAGCAAAATACTTTTTTTTTTATTTTATGATGTTGGTTCAAGGGGTACACGGGCAGCAGTAGACAGGTCAGTGGAGGCCTAGTGGAAGGAGGGACCGCAGACAGGCTTCGAAGCCCTAACATAAAAAATTGGGCTGCCTGTAGGCAATTTAAAATTGGTTACAGGGGAACACGGGCAGCAGTAGACAGGTCAGTGGAGGCCTAGAGGAAGGAGGGACCGCAGATGCGCCAATGTTTCCCCCATACCAAATTTGTAGGCCTAATGCAGTGTAGTTTCCAACAACTACTAAACGAGAGCCGGAATATCGAAGCTCAGGAAAGGCAACCTGGGGAACACCTTGGAGTGTAACACACCCTCTCTCTACACCCCATACCCAATTTGAAGGCCTAATGCAGTGTAGTTTCCAAGAACTACTAAACGAGAGCCGGAAGATCGAAGCTCAGGAAAGGCAACCTGGGGAACACCTTGGAGTGTAACACACCCTCTCTCTACACCCCATACCCAATTTGAAGGCCTAATGCAGCGTAGTTTCCAACAACTACTAAACGAGAGCCGGAAGATCGAAGCTCAGGAAAGGCAACCTGGGGAACACCTTGGAGTGTAACACAACGTCTCTCTACACCACGGAATGGCTGATTCTTAGGAAGGAAGGCTGTTGGAAATAAGCATTGCGCGTCCGAGGGTGATTATATTCTTATTAGGTATATACTCACCCTCGGACGCGCCCTGCTTCTTTATTTGGAATGAATGTTTATTTGCAATGTGGTGTTGACTTTCTCTATTATTTTGGTAATTAATGATTTTATTATTTTCATTGTTTTGCATCTTCTCGGCAATAATATAAAGAAGACGCGACAGGACAACACTCGGTGGATGCCATATGTGTGTTTTCAATTTAAAAAACCTTTCAGTTAACTACTTGCAAGAGAAAGTAATTGTAGCTGGTGGCCATTTTTAGTACTGTACCAGATTTTAGTTGTGTGTTTGTTTTTACTGTTAAAATGTCTGCATTTGATATCTCTCCAGTATTTTCTTTTTTGTAAGCAAAATACTTATTTTTATATTTTCTGATGTTGGTTCCAGGGGTACACGGGCAGCAGTGCCCTGGTCAGTGTAGTAGTAGTTGAAAGAATGGACCGCAGACAGGCATCGAAGGCCTAAAATAAAAAAATTGGGCTGGCTGTAGGCAATTTTAAATTGGTTCCAGGGGTACACGGGCAGCAGTGGTGTGGTCAGTGGAGGCCTAGTGGAAGGAGTGACCGCAGACAGGCATCGAAGGCCTAAAATAATAACACATGGCTGTAGGCAATTTTAAATTGGTTCCAGGGGTACACGGGCAGCAGTGGTGTGGTCAGTGGAGGCCTAGTGGAAGGAGTGACCGCAGACAGGCATCGAAGGCCTAAAATAATAACACATGGCTGTAGGCAATTTTAAATTGGTTCCAGGGCTACACGGGCAGCAGTGACCTGGTCAGTGTAGTAGTAGTTGAAAGAATGGACCGCAGACAGGCATCGAAGGCCTAAAATAAAAAAATTGGGCTGGCTGTAGGCAATTTTAAATTGGTTCCAGGGGTACACGGGCAGCAGTGGTGTGGTCAGTGGAGGCCTAGTGGAAGGAGTGACCGCAGACAGGCATCGAAGGCCTAAAATAATAACACATGGCTGTAGGCAATTTTAAATTGGTTCCAGGGGTACACGGGCAGCAGTGACCTGGTCAGTGTAGTAGTAGTTGAAAGAATGGACCGCAGACAGGCATCGAAGGCCTAAAATAAAAAAATTGGGCTGGCTGTAGGCAATTTTAAATTGGTTCCAGGGGTACACGGGCAGCAGTGGTGTGGTCAGTGGAGGCCTAGTGGAAGGAGTGACCGCAGACAGGCATCGAAGCCCTAAAATAATAACACATGGCTGTAGGCAATTTTAAATTGGTTCCAGGGGTACACGGGCAGCAGTGGTGTGGTCAGTGGAGGCCTAGTGGAAGGAGTGACCGCAGACAGGCATCGAAGGCCTAAAATAATAACACATGGCTGTAGGCAATTTTAAATTGGTTCCAGGGGTACACGGGCAGCAGTGCCCTGGTCAGTGTAGTAGTAGTTGAAAGAATGGACCGCAGACAGGCATCGAAGGCCTAAAATAAAAAAACTGGGCTGGCTGTAGGCAATTTTAAATTGGTTCCAAGGGTACACGGGCAGCAGTGGTGTGGTCAGTGGAGGCCTAGTGGAAGGAGTGACCGCAGACAGGCATCGAAGGCCTAAAATAATAACACATGGCTGTAGGCAATTTTAAATTGGTTCCAGGGGTACACGGGCAGCAGTGGTGTGGTCAGTGGAGGCCTAGTGGAAGGAGTGACCACAGACAGGCATCGAAGGCCTAACATAACAAAAATGTCAATACAATGGTATTGTCAGTGGCAGGCATTGAAGGATGTCAGCGCATAGACTAAACATTGGTGGAGCTGTGAGATAATTTTGCAAGTGGTAGAGCACTGTTTGAGCTGGGGTGGGGGGAAACTGTCTTGTGGCCGGCGGTACAGGCCCAGGGCCCCTCATATTACAACGGTGTGTCTGACGTTGGGTGCGCACCACCACCGCCAGAGACACTTTATTGTACTAGGAGGGACCCAGTGGCAGTGCCGTCGACCAAAAGCGGGCTCACCCACCTCTTCAGACAAACTGCACTCTCACGGGTGCTGTCGCCAAGTGTCGATACCACGGCCCCGTGTGGGGAGTTTGGCCATTTAGTGAGGTGTAAACATGTCGTATGCTGGACAATCAGGTGCAGAAAATTACGAGATTGGAAAAGGCATTCAGAATAGTCCACAGGCAAAACCTTTTCATAGGAAAGCTAGGTGTCAGCCGGGCAAGGTGGGGCAAAAGATTTCGAAATCCAGTTGTGGTTCATTTTAATGAAGGTTAGATCATCTACATTTTGGGTAGCCAGACGAGTCCTTTTTTCTGTTAGTATTGAACCTGCAGCACTGAATACTCTTTCTGATAGGACACTAGCTGCCGGGCAAGCAAGCTCCTGCAATGCATATTCTGCCAATTCTGGCCAGGTGTCTAATTTTGATGCCCAGTAATCAAATGGGAATGACGGTTGAGGGAGAACATCGATAAGGGATGAAAAATAGTTTGTAACCATACTGGACAAATGTTGTCTCCTGTCACTTTGAATTGATGCTGCAGTACCTGTCCTGTCTGCGGTCATAGCAAAATCACTCCACAACCTGATCAGAAAACCCCTCTGGCCAACGCCACTTTTGATTTCTGCCCCTCTAACTCCTCTGGTCTGCTGGCCCCTGCAGCTCGTGTGAGAACGATCACGGGCGCTGTGTGCAGGGAATGCCAGAAGCAAACGGTCAACAAGAGTTGATTGTTTGGTTGCTAATATTAGTTCCAAGTTCTCATGTGGCATTATATTTTGCAATTTGCCTTTATAGCGAGGATCAAGGAGGCAGGCCAACCAGTAATCGTCATCATTCATCATTTTAGTTATGCGTGTGTCCCTTTTGAGGATACGTAAGGCATAATCCGCCATGTGGGCCAAAGTTCCAGTTCTCAAATCTGCGGTTGTGCTTGGTTGAGGGGCAGTTTCAGGCAAATCCACGTCACTTGTGTCCCTCAAAAAACCAGAACCCGGCCTTGCCGCGCCACCAATTTCCAGTGGCCCCGGAAAAGCTTCCTCATTAAAAATATAATCATCCCCATCATCCTCCTCGTCCTCCTCCTCCTCTTCGCCCGCTACCTCGTCCTGTACACTGCCCTGGCCACACAATGGCTGACTGTCATCAAGGCTTTCCTCTTCCTCAGCTGCAGACGCCTGATCCTTTATGTGCGTCAAACTTTGCATCAGCAGACGCATTAGGGGGATGCTCATGCTTATTATGGCGTTGTCTGCACTAACCAGCCGTGTGCATTCCTCAAAACACTGAAGGACTTGACACATGTCTTGAATCTTCGACCACTGCACACCTGACAACTCCATGTCTGCCATCCTACTGCCTGCCCGTGTATGTGTATCCTCCCACAAAAACATAACAGCCCGCCTCTGTTCACACAGTCTCTGAAGCATGTGCAGTGTTGAGTTCCACCTTGTTGCAACGTCTATGATTAGGCGATGCTGGGGAAGGTTCAAAGAACGCTGATAGGTCTGCATACGGCTGGAGTGTACGGGCGAACGGCGGATATGTGAGCAAAGTCCACGCACTTTGAGGAGCAGGTCGGATAACCCCGGATAACTTTTCAGGAAGCACTGCACCACCAGGTTTAAGGTGTGAGCCAGGCAAGGAATGTGTTTCAGTTGGGAAAGGGAGATGGCAGCCATGAAATTCCTTCCGTTATCACTCACTACCTTGCCTGCCTCAAGATCTACAGTGCCCAGCCACGACTGCGTTTCTTTCTGCAAGAACTCGGACAGAACTTCCGCGGTGTGTCTGTTGTCGCCCAAACACTTCATAGCCAATACAGCCTGCTGACGTTTGCCAGTAGCTGCCCCATAATGGGAGACCTGGTGTGCAACAGTGGCAGCTGCGGATGGAGTGGTTGTGCGACTGCGGTCTGTGGACGAGCTCTTGCTTCTGCAGGAGGACGAAGAGGAGGAGGAGGGGGTGCGAACGGCTACAGCCAATTGTTTCCTAGACCGTGGGCTAGGCAGAACTGTCCCAAACTTGCTGTCCCCTGTGGACCCTGCATCCACCACATTTAACCAGTGTGCCGTGATGGACACGTAATGTCCCTGGCCATGCCTACTGGTCCATGCATCTGTTGTCAGGTGCACCTTTGTGCTCACAGATTGCCTGAGTGCATGGACGATGCGCTCTTTAACATGCTGGTGGAGGGCTGGGATGGCTTTTCTGGAAAAAAAGTGTCGACTGGGTATCTCGTAGCGTGGTACAGCGTAGTCCATCAGGGCTTTGAAAGCTTCGCTTTCAACTAACCGGTAGGGCATCATCTCTAACGAGATTAGTCTAGCTATGTGTGCGTTCAAACCCTGTGTACGCGGATGCGAGGCTAAGTACTTCCTTTTTCTAACCATAGTCTCATGTAGGGTGAGCTGGACTGGAGAGCTGGAGATCGTGGAACTAGCGGGGGTGCCGGTGGACATGGCAGACTGAGAGACGGTGGGAGATGGTATTGTTGCCACCGGTGCCCTAGATGCAGTGTTTCCTACTACGAAACTAGTGATTCCCTGACCCTGACGGCTTTGGCCTGGCAAAGAAACCTGCACAGATACTGCAGGTGGTGCGGAAAATGGTGGCCCTACACTGCCGGAAGGGATGTTGCGTTGCTGACTAGCTTCATTGGCCGAGGGTGCTACAACCTTAAGGGACGTTTGGTAGTTAGTCCAGGCTTGCAAATGCATGGTGGTTAAATGTCTATGCATGCAACTTGTATTGAGACTTTTCAGATTCTGTCCTCTGCTTAAGGTAGTTGAACATTTTTGACAGATGACTTTGCGCTGATCAATTGGATGTTGTTTAAAAAAATGCCAGACTGCACTCTTTCTAGCATCGGATACCTTTTCAGGCATTGCAGACTGAGCTTTAACCGGATGGCCACGCTGTCCTCCAACAGGTTTTAGCTTTGCCACGCGTTTTGGGCAAGATACGGGCCCGGCAGATGGAACCTGTTGCGATGTTGATGCCTGCTGCGGCCCCTCCTCCTCCGCTTCAGAACTGCTGCCGCCTGCACCCTGTTCCCCCAATGGCTGCCAATCGGGGTCAAGAACTGGGTCATCTATTACCTCTTCTTGTAGCTCGTGTGCAACTTCGTCTGTGTCACCGTGGCGGTCGGTGGTATAGCGTTCGTGATGGGGCAACATAGTCTCATCAGGGTCTGATTCTTGATCAGCACCCTGCGATGGCAATGTTGTGGTCTGAGTCAAAGGACCAGGATAGTAGTCTGGCTGTGGCTGTGCATCAGTGCACTCCATGTCAGATTCAACTTGTAATGGGCATGGACTGTTAACTGCTTCACTTTCTAAGCCAGGGACGGTATGTGTAAAGAGCTCCATGGAGTAACCCGTTGTGTCGCCTGCTGCATTCTTCTCTGTTGTTGTTTTTGCTGAAGAGGACAAGGAAGCGACTTGTCCCTGACCGTGAACATCCACTAACGACGCGCTGCTTTGACATTTACCAGTTTCACGAGAGGAGGCAAAAGAGCTAGAGGCTGAGTCAGCAAGATAAGCCAAAACTTGCTCTTGCTGCTCCGGCTTTAAAAGCGGTTTTCCTACTCCCAGAAAAGGGAGCGTTCGAGGCCTTGTGTAGCCAGACGACGAACCTGGCTCCACAGCTCCAGACTTAGGTGCAATATTTTTTTTCCCACGACCAGCTGATGCTCCACCACTACCACTACCCTCATTACCAGCTGACAATGAACGCCCCCGGCCACGACCTCTTCCACCAGACTTCCTCATTGTTTTAAAAACGTTAACAAACGAACGGTATTTGTTGCTGTCACACAACTTACACGGTGAGCTATAACTTCAGTATGATTTAGCTACCCATTTACAGGTGGGTGAGACCACAACGAAAATCAGCCACAATGTTACACACTCTGTTGTTGTTGGCAACAAATGAGATGGCACACACGCAGGACTGTCACTGAAGCGCAAATGTAAATATTTATCTCCCACTGATTTGTGTTTGTTTTTTTTAAAAGGGAGACTTCAGAAAAAAAAAAAATTAGAAAAAAAATTATTTTTTACAGAAGAATTTATAAAACAAATAAAATGAAATGATTGTTTCAGGGAGAATTTAGGAAAAAAAAAAAAAAAAGGCTTTGTAGGGCCCACTGAGTGAGAGAGGACGCACACAGGAGTCAGGAGTGGCACACAAGCCCAGAGGCCAATATTAATCTCCCACCGATTGATTTAGTTATTTTTTTTGGTAGATTTTGGAACCCAAATCAAGCAAAAAAATTAATAGGCTTTCTATGGCCCATAATTGGGGAGAGAGAGAGAGATGGCACACCCAGGAGTCAAGACTGGCACACAAGCAGAAGGGGCAATATGAATCTCCCACAGATTTTTATTTTTTTTTTTTTCAGGGAGACTTGAGAGAAAAAAAAATACCAAAAAAATGATTTTTTTCAGGAATAATTTAGAAACCAAAGAAAATAAAATGATTGTTTCAGGGAGAATTTAGAAAACAAATAAAACAAAAAATAGGCTTTCTAGGGCCCACTGAGTGACAGATGATGCACACAGGAGTCAGGAGTGGCACACAAGCCCAGAGGCCAATATTAATCTCCCACTGATTGATTTAGTGATTTTTTTTGGTAGATTTTGGAACCCAAATCAAGCAAAAAAATTAATAGGCTTTCTATGGCCCACAATTGGGGAGAGAGAGATGGCACACCCAGGAGTCAAGACTGGCACACAAGCAGAAGGGGCAATATGAATCTCCCACAGATTTTTTTTTTTTTTTTTCAGGGAGACTTGAGAGAAAAAAAAAAACCAAAAAAATGATTTTTTTCAGGAATAATTTAGAAACCAAAGAAAATAAAATGATTGTTTCAGGGAGAATTTAGAAAACAAATAAAACAAAAAATAGGCTTTCTAGGGCCCACTGAGTGACAGATGACGCACACAGGAGTCAGGAGTGGCACACAAGCCCAGAGGCCAATATTAATCTCCCACTGATTGATTTAGTGATTTTTTTCAGGTAGATTTTGGAACCCAAATCAAGCAAAAAAATTAATAGACTTTCTATGGCCCACTATTTGTGAGAGAGATGGCACGCTCAGGACTGGCACACAAGCCCAGAGGCCAATATTAATCTCCCATTTTTTTTTTTTTCCAGGGAAAATTTATAAACCCAATAAAAAAAATAATAATAAATAGGCTTTCTATGGCCCACTATCTGAGAGAGAGAGATGGCACGCTTAGGACTGGCACACAAGCCCAAAGCCCAATATTAATCTCCCACTGATTGATTTAATGATTTTTTCAGGTAGAATTTAGAACCCAAATCAAGCAAAAAAATTAATAGGCTTTCTATGGCCCACTGAGTGAGAGATGGCACACACAGGAGTAAGGAGTGGCACACAAGCCCTGAGGCCAATATTTTTCTCCCACTGATTGATTGATTGATTTTTTCAGGTAGAATTATGAACCCAAATCAACCCAAAAAATAAATAGGCTTTCTATGGCCCACTATTTGTGAGAGAGATGGCACGCTCAGGACTGGCACACAAGCCCAGAGGCCAATATTAATCTCCCACTTTTTTTTTTTTTCCAGGGAAAATTTATAAACCCAATAAAATAATAAAAAAATAGGCTTTCTATGGCCCACTATCTGAGAGAGAGAGAGATGGCACGCTTAGGACTGGCACACAAGCCCAAAGGCAAATATTAATCTCCCACTGATTGATTGATTGATTTTTTCAGGTAGAATTATGAACCCAAATCAACCCAAAAAATAAATAGGCTTTCTATGGCCCACTATTTGTGAGAGAGATGGCACGCTCAGGACTGGCACACAAGCCCAGAGGCCAATATTAATCTCCCACTTTTTTTTTTTTCCAGGGAAAATTTATAAACCCAATAAAATAATTAAAAAATAGGCTTTCTATGGCCCACTATCTGAGAGAGAGAGAGATGGCACGCTTAGGACTGGCACACAAGCCCAAAGGCCAATATTAATCTCCCACTGATTGATTTATTGATTTTTTCAGGTAGAATTTAGAACCCAAATCAAGCAAAAAAATTAATAGGCTTTCTATGGCCCACTGAGTGAGAGATGGCACACACAGGAGTAAGGAGTGGCACACAAGCCCTGAGGCCAATATTTTTCTCCCACTGATTGATGTTGTGATTTTTTCTGGTAGATTTTGGAACCCAAATCAAGCAAAAAAATAAATAGGCTTTCTATGGCCCACTGAGTGAGAGATGACACAGACAGAGATGGCACTCTAGCAGAAATGTCAATCTTAATCTCCCACAAAAAAAAAAAAAAAAAAAAAAAAAAAAGGAACTGTCCTTCAATTACTATCTCCCTGCAGTAATCTCAGCCAGGTATGGCAGGCAGCAATAAGGAGTGGACTGATGCACAAATTAAATAAAAAGTGTGGACAAACAAACAAGATAGCTGTGCAGAAAGGAAGGAACAAGAGGATTTGTGCTTTGAAAAAAGCAGTTGGTTTGCACAGCGGCGTACACACAGCAATGCAGCTATCAGGGAGCCTTCTAGGGCAGCCCAATGAGCTACAGCGCTGAGGAAAAAAAAAAAAAAAAAAGGAGCTTCCGCATGGCCGACCACGCACAGGGGTCGGATCGGGTTTCATGAAACTCGACTTCGCCAAAAGTCGGCGACTTTTGAAAATGTTCGACCCGTTTCGCTCAACCCTAGTTAGTGCGATTACAGTGATACAGCATTTGTTTCTTTTTTATTTTTTTGCACTTTTACACAATAAAAACTATTCAATAGAGAAAATAATTATTTTTGCATCGCTTTATTTTGAGATATATAACTTTTTTATTTTTTTGCTGATGGAGCTGTATGGCAGCTTATTTTTTGCAGGACAAGATGAGGTTTTCAGCGGTACCATGTTAATTTACATTTGTCATTTTGATTGTGTTTTATTCCACCTTTTGTTCGGTGGTAGATGATAAAGTATTGTTTTCTCCCTTGTGTTTTTTTGCAGTGTTCACTAAAGGGGGTTAACTAGTGAGACGGTTTTATAGGTCAGGTCGAGTTGTTCTGAGTTGTCATAATTTAAAAAAAATCAGCTTGGAGACCCCTGTATTTTTGATAACCAGCGAAGATAAAGCTGATGGCTGAGGGCTGCTGCCCATAGCGGTCAGCTTTACCTGCACTTGTTATCAAAAATAAAGGATACACGACGATTTCTTTTATATACACAGTATATTTTTTTACTCAGTGCTCCAGCCAATCACAGCCATGCCAATACCTGACATGACTGTGATGGAGCCGGAAGTGCTTACACAGGAAAAGTTTGTTTATTAGCTGATGGTTTAGAATGGCAAACACAACATTTCAAAAACTAAGATACAATTATTGTGTTTTTTCACAGTAATGTACCTAGAAATTTAGAGGGAATGCTGGTGGATTCTGACACGTTAAATGTAGCTAAACCTTTAGAAAACTTTTGATTTGGTTAGATACTGAAACGCCCACTGATCACTAAAACAGAGGGGCATAATAGCTTGAAACTGTGCTTTTCCTTCAACACTGAAGATAAGGTTAAAAAAAACTGTCTATGGAACCCATGTCCATTCTCAAATAAGAGCAGCACTCAGCTTCCTTTTTAACAATCGGTGGAGATTTTATTAACCAGATTCCATTGTCTAAAACTTTGGACATGTCCCCATGATATGTCAAACAATTTCAAAAAGTGCTTTTATTTTTTAAAAGAATAATATCTAGGATCAATTCTCATACAACAACAAAGCTTTTCCAGGGATCAATTTTCAATTACTTTTTTTTTATATTAACCCCTATCTGACCTTGGACGTACTATACCGTCCGATGCCGGCTCCCCTGCTTTGATGCAGGGCTCCGTGGTGAGCCCGCACCAAAGCCGGGACATGTCAGCTGTTTTGAACAGCTGACATGTGCCCGTAATAGGCGCGGGCAGAATCGCGATCTGCCCGCACCTATTAACTAGTTAAATGCCGCTGTGAAACGCAGACAGCGGCATTTAACTACCGCATCCAGCCGGGCGGCTGGAAATGACGTCATCGCCGACCCCCGTCACATGATCGGGGGTCGGCAATGCGTCTCCATTGTAACCATAGAGGTCCTTGAGACCTCTATGGTTACTGATGACCGGTGGCTGTGAGCGCCACCCTGTGGTCGGCGCTCACAGCACACCTCCATTTCTGCTACATAGCAGCGATCAGCAGATCGCTGCTATGTAGCAGAGCCGATCGCGTTGTGCCTGCTTCTAGCCTCCCATGGAGGCAATTGAAGCATGGCAAAAGTAAAAAAAAAAGTTGAAAAAAATGTTAAAAAAATAAAAAAAATATAAAAGTTTAAATCACCCCCCTTTCGCCCCAATCAAAATAAATCAATAAAAAAAAATATAAAATCTACGCATATTTGTTATCGCCGCGCTCAGAATCGCCCGATTTATCAACTAAAAAAAGCATTAACCTGATCGCTAAACAGCATAGCGGGAAAAAAATTCAAAACGCCAGAATTACGTTTTTTTGTACGCCGCGACATTGCATTAAAATGCAATAACGGGCGATCAAAAGAACGTATCTGCACCAAAATGCTATAATTAAAAACGTCATCTCGGCACGCAAAAAATAAGCCCTCAACCGACCCCAGATCACGAAAAATGGAGACGCTACGGGTATCGGAAAATGGCGCAAATTTTGGAATTTTTTTTCACCACTAAGGTAAAAAATAACCTAGACATGTTAGGTGTCTATGAACTCGTACTGACCTGGAGAATCATAATGGCTGGTCAGTTTTAGCATTTAGTGAACCTAGCAAAAAAGCCAAACAAAAAACAAGTGTGGGATTGCACTTTTTTTGCAATTTCACCGCACTTGGAATTTTTTTCCCGTTTTCTAGTACACGACATGCTAAAACCAATGATGTCGTTCAAAAGTACAACTCGTCCCGCAAAAAATAAGCCCTCACATGGCCAAATTAACGGAAAAATAAAAAAGTTATGGCTCTGGGAAGGAGGGGAGCGAAAAACGAACACGGAAAAATGAAAAATCCCAAGGTCATGAAGGGGTTAAAGTTATTTCTGGTGTAATTTTTCCAAAAGCTTGTTAAGAATAAAGAGATGTGGTGAAGTTTTGTGGTGACGTGACATAAATGCACAGAAACAAATATGTTACTAATATTAGTAATAAACTATTGATTTGATTTTTTTAGTGTTTTTCTAAATGTATAGAGTCATTTCTTTCAGGATGGTAAGTTCAATAAACTAAATATTTGCTCACATATTTTATCATGTCACCAAATGTATTGGCATGGAATACACAGCCACATATTATGCCAGTATGAATTCACACAAAACATTTAATGCCTTCAACCTGAGACTGAAATCCTCTGAGAATGATTTTGCACAGTTATTAAAAAGCACCTCAAGAACACAGAATATTTGTGTGGAGGAGCGATATCAGGAGAGAGCACCAGTATTCTGCTATTTGCTCTAGGGTTTATGTATTGAGTTATGCTAAATAACCGTCTGAGTGGTATTAATAATGTTATGTTTAGCTAGCCTGATGGGAGAATTCCTGCAGGACTCTCTGGCTCCAGAACGCATATAGTTATGTTACTGTAATGTATCCGTAGCCATAACATGCATACTGACTGTCTACCGTACCAAAAAGCTACTTCATTAGAACATGTAAATGTAAGGAGGAAATTAAAAAAAAAAAAAGATAAAGACAATGACATACGTGCCTACGGAAATTCTATTTCAATGTGATAATAACCCACTGTCAACCTTAATATTAATTCAATAAATCTAATATGCCGAATGCCGCGCTACCTAGACTAAATTAGTCCTAGCATTCTGATCAGAATCGCATGAGTAGGAAGGATTTCCTTTAAGACTTTGTTCACGCAATCTGTAAATGCTGTAGATTTTCTACACAGAATGTTTAACTGAAAATCCACAACAGCATAATAAACCCAACATATGAAAACTAAAAAAATTGGTATACTCACCTCTCTGGCCTCTCTGCTACTCACCACCACCCATCTGGTCCTTGCTACATCTTCTGATCCCCCACCAATCGCATTGGAATATTCAGTTCTTTGGTCTGCTGTCAGAGTTCCAGATATCATGGAGCCCGGGTAGTGTGCAGGAGGTCAACAGTGACATGACATCACAACGTGCAACTTGACCTTCTTCAAGCATGTACAAAATAATTCTGGGCACCCTGACACCTGGAGGTCCAGCACAATGCGAGAGGCCTAGTCTAGATTTATTTATATTAGCTTGTTAAAAAAACAGAATGTTCAAAAATGCTAAGTCATAATCACTTACTATGGTTTTGATGCTTCCAGAATTCCCACCTGTCTCATTACTTCCAAGTGCAGCTTAACCACAAGATTGCTGCAGTTAATAACTGGTTGCAGCGGTCACATGTCTAAATGGCACATGAAGTCTCTGTACTTTTCTACAACTGTACTTACAAGCTCTGGCAATAGCTCAGTTACTTTCAACCGTACATGTAATGTATCAACATAAATGTTAATTTGGGAAATGAAAATATTAAAATAATTTCAGTGTTATACTATATGATTACTGAAAAAAAATAGATGTAATCTTTTAAAATGCAATTTGTTGCATACACATGTCAAAAACTTTCCCTACTCTGGCGGAGAAAATTGTGCGGGAGCCCACGCTAATTTTTTCCACAATTTAACCCTTTAATTTACTAGCTAGAACGGCCAAATTTGCATATACACACTACTGACATTAGTAGTGTGGAATATGCAAAAAAATGGGGATATGAGATGGTTTACTGTATGTAAACCAGGTCTCATATCATGTCGGGTTTAGGAAGGAGAAAGCAAAAGCCGGTAATTGAATTACCGGCTTTCTGCTATATCGCGCTGGATGAAGTAATAATATATATACATATATGTGTCTCAATGACATATATATATATATACCTATTCTATGTGTACACATTTATTCTACCTATTCTACTGTAAGCTGTGTGATTTTACTGTACACCGCACTGAATTACCGGCTTTTCTCTCTAACACCGCTGCGTATTTCTCGCAAGTCACACTGCTGGTCCGTGTGTAATCCGTATTTTTGGGGCTTCCATAGACTTTCATTGACGTTTTATTTGCGTAATACGGTGACAAACGCAGCATGCTGCGATTTTCTACGGCCGTAGAAAGCCGTAATAATACTGATCAGGAAAATACGGCAGATAGGAGCAGGGGCATAGAGAATAATTGTGCCGTATTTTATGCGAGTTTTACGGACGTAGTTTCTGCGCTCTTACGTCCGTAAAACTCGCTAGTGTGAGGCTGGCCTAAGGGTTCCCAATGTTACACTCCCCTGAAAGTTTTGTATTCCACTCAGAAAACCTCTTTTAATATGTTATTATATCAAGTGAGGTCATATATGTGATTCATTATTTCTTTGTTATGTGTTAAAATAAACAGGGTTAGAACATCGGGCCTCCGATATATATTCTACAGGTATTAGACCCTTACTAAGCCATGTAGATATGACACTCACATATGTAGCACGAATCAAGCCCCTGCTAAACTCCCAAATATATTATCTCTACTGAACAAAGAAGGGTTAGCTCAGGTTACTTTACAACTAGTGATCAGTAGCTAAAGGCCTCCATACACATTGGAATGACACTGGCCAGGCAAGCCAATGTTGGCGGAATCGACAAACAGTCTAATGTGTATTGGGGCCAAGCAATGTCGATGGTAAGAAAGATTCTGCATGTCCAATTACGGACTGACAATCCTTTTGTTTTCTTGTAGATATATCCCTACCACAAGATTCTGGCACCAACTCTCTAATGGAGGGCACAATACTTCTGTGTATTTGGAAATCGGAGAGATAGCTGTCAGAAACAATCGACTGATCCATCAACAGTTATTAATTATGAATATAGTGCCAAGCCTATAGCGCAAACAGTGCTCAACTTTAAGATCACTGCAGTACCAAAGTAACTGTATGCCAACAGTGGGCACAAATGATTGCCATACAGTGCCTCTATAGTGCCCATGGCTGCCACTAGGAATTTCAGGGCCCCATACTGGCAAATTTTTTGGGTCCCCTTGAGACTCCGCCCAGGCTCCACCCCAGCTCTGCCTCCACCCTTTTAACCTTACACAGTCCCATTGCCCACTCTTGGAAAAACTCAACTTTACCACGTCCTCACCAATCAGATATTAACAATTCCCATAAAACACCAGATCACATTCATAACCAGCAGCTTTTGTTCTGGTAGACTCTTTTGGCTGGGCCCTACTCCACTCTAACCTATTAAATATAAATATATTTGTATGTGTTTTTCTATAAAAGAATGAATCACATACATTTTTTTAAATAACCATTAATACCACATACAAGGGACAAATACATCACACAATGGCCAGACCACATATTACCACCACATAGTGACCAATTAATACCACATAGAAGGAAGAAATACCACTACCCCATGACCAGATCACATATTACCGCCACATAGTGACTGAATACTACAATACTGATCATTAATAAAAACACAATACTAAATGACATTATACAAAGCAACTCTGTATTTACTGTCAGTGTACAGGTAATACAGTGATCACCGGTGACATTATGCACAGGAGCTCTGTATATAGTTTACAGGTAATACAGGGATCACCAGTGATATTATACACAGGAGCTCTTAATATACTGTATAGTTTACAGGTAGTACAGGGATCAGCAATGACATTACATACAGAAGCTCTGTATATATTGTCAGTGTAAGGTAATACAATGATCATCAGTGACATTATACACAGAAGCCCTGTATATAGTGTCAGTGTACAGGTAATACAATGATCATCAGTGACATTATACACAGGAGCCCTGTATATAGTGTCAGTGTACAGGTAATACAAATGTGGCACCCCTAGGGGTATTTGCCACAAAAATAGTTACTGACAGTAAATGCAAATACTAAAATAGCAAGACTGCACTACCACCTCCGGCCAGAAGGGGGAGCTCCAGAGACTCCCCTTGATCCATTCTGGTCTGAGAGAAGAACTGGCAGTTGGGCTAAGGAGCTGAAAGTGAGAGGTCATACAGTAGAATCTCTAACAGCCCTGTGACTGTTACCAGGCCTAAATCACCGGCCTGAGGAGAAGAGGGATAGAGAAAAAGGACATTGTGAGAACCGGGTAGCATTAATCATTACCCAGAACAGGCGCAAAGACGGATACCGGATCCGTGGCTGTATTCATTACATATAATACAGCAACCGGAAAAACGTGAGGTGATATCAGCTTCACTAGGGTCGGACGCAGCAACAGACACAGAGTTCAGCGGTACTCCTGGAGGGGGTAAGCCGATAAAAGGACTCGGGTTGCCCGTCAAACCAGGACCCGGAGGGGACAGATTGGGCCGGCAGCCAGTTCACATACAGCAGCAGGGCCACACAGATATTGCGTACAATAAGAGGCGAAGACCCCGGCAGGGTCAAAGTAACTCAGAGTTCCCATACAGACTCCGGTGACAGGACTGGTTGTAAATCCTTTTTTGTTAAAGTAAACTGGTTAAACGTTTCAGTGCCTCAGTCTTTCATTTGGACAATAGCCATCTATCCAGGATTGGGATCATCACCGCTGGGAGAACCTGCTGCTGATCAAGTAAGTGCCTGTTCCCTCACGATACCCTTTACACTGTGCATTGCCTGAGGCCACAGCACCGGGTCAAGCCACCCGTGACACCCCCCTCAAGAGACAGACCCCATTGGTCCGGTGCTGGGTACCCCGGTCTCTTGGGCGTCACACAATGATCACTTGTGACATTATACACAGGAGCTCTGTATACAGTGTGTAGTGTACCGGTAATACAGTGATCACCAGTAACATTATAAACAGGAGCTCTGTATAAAATGTCAGCGTACAATTAATACAATGATCACCAGTGACATTATACACAGGACCTCTGTATACAGTGTGAATGAGTGTACAGATAATATAGACATCACTGGTGACATTATACACAAGAGCTCTCTACATAGCATACAGTGTCAGTGTATACATAATTCAGTGATCACTAGTGAGTGACATTATACACAGGACATCTGTTTATAGTATAGTGTCAGAGTACAGGCAGCTCAGTACAGAAGACGCTGAAGATGGAGCGGCACCGAAATGAGGAGCAGGTGAATATTGAAAGTGCCGGGGGCCTAAGCGACGGAGAGGTGAGTATGTGAATTTTTTTATCGCAGCAACAGCAAATGGGGCAAGTGTCTGTATGGAGCATCTATGGGGCCATAACGTTTGTGCAGCACTATATGAGGCAAGTGTCTGAATGGGGCCATAACGTTTGTGCAGCACTATATGGGGCAAGTGTCTGTATGGGGCCATAATTAACGTTTGTGGAGCATTACGGTATATGGGGCCAGTGTCTGTATGGAGCATCTTATGGGGCCATAATCAACGTTTGTGCAGCATTATATGGGGCAAATATCTTTATGGAGCATCTTATGGGGCCATAATCAGCATTTGTGCAGCATAATATTGGGCAAATGTGTCTATGGAGCATCTTATGGGGCCATTATTAACTTTATGGAACATTATATGGGGCTCCTGATTCAATATTGATATTCAAAAACACTTAACCTACTGATGTCTCAATTAATTTTACTTTTATTGGTATCTATTTTTACTTTTGACATTTACCGGTAGCTGCTGCATTTCCCACCCTAGGCTTATACTCGAGTCATTAAGTTTTCCCAGTTTTTTTTGTGGCAAAACCCGAAGTATATAAAAAGTCACACATGCATGTTTTTCTCAATATCTGGCATGAAATCAGGATAAACCTTTCCCATTTTAGGTCAACTAGGATTATTATAACTATTAATATTTGCCGAATGCCAGAATAATTAGAGGGAGAAGGTTTTAAGGCATTTTATACTACTTACACAAACACCTTGTTAGTGACATACATGTACATGGGGCGTTCATTAAAGTTTTCCCCTGACCCATTTCCTGTGGACTGAGAGCATGACCTAGCCTGCCAAGGGATGAGCACGTGCCTACTCACCTACCGCAAATAGCCGATCTCCTCAGCGGCTTCCGTTCTTATAGATGGTGTGTGTGCAGGACCTTCGATGATGTCGCGGTCACGTGACCGTGAGGTCATCGCGGTCACGTGACCGCGACATCATCGCAGGTCCTTCACACACCATCAACAGGAACGGAAGCAGCCGCATGCAGCGCTGAGGGGCAGGAAGACTCCGGGGGCCATCGAAGGTGAGTATATCACGATTTTTTTTATTTTAATTCTTTTTTTTTAACAATTATATGGTGCCCAGTCTGAGGAGGAGAGTCTCCTCTCCTCCACCCTGGGTACCAACCGCACATAATCTGCTTACTTCCTGCATGGTGGGCATAGCCCCATGCGGGAAGTAAGCAGATCAATGCATTCCTAGGTGTGCGGAATCCCCGCGATTCTGCAAATTTAATGAACATGCTGCGTTTTTTTCTGGAATGCGAATCCGCTCAGGAAAAAAAATGCAGCATGTGCACAAAAAATGCGGATTGCATTCTATTAAATAGGATGCTTAATGTGAGCTTTTTTTTGCGGTTTTATAGCATTTTTATAGCGAAAAACCGCGAAAAAAATGCGAAGAATCTGCTACGTGTGCACACAGCCTTAATCTCACACCACTTCAGCACCAGAATAATCAAGACCGTTATCAGTTCTGAATTACAAATTAGCATGTAACTACTTTATTGAAAAAAAAAATAAAAACAAAAATCATACAATACAGTGCAACTACAATATCCTCCAGTGTGAGGGACAAAAAGGATACATACCTACTACCCACGAGTCATATGCTTGCAGAGATATAAGTATGCAGGTCTACCAACAAAAGATACTGTTACCCCAAGAGATAAAACAAAATCATTGGACAACCATGTACATAATTTATATTACATATATGTATCGTAAATAGTGTTGAGCGATACCTTCCAATATCGGTATCGGATTGGATCGGCCGATATTAAAAAAATATCGGATATCGCCAATACCGATACTGGAAACCAATGCAAGTTAATGGTACACAAATATCGGAATGAAAATAAGCCCTTTCTTTCCTTGCAAATGCAGTTCCGGAGGGGGGAAGAGTGTGGGCGGTGCATGGGTGGAGACTGCGTGTCTGTGTGGGACCGTGGGGGATCTGTGCGGGCCTGCTGGGGGTCTATATGGGCCTCTCGGAGGTCTGTGCGGGCTGCCGGGGCTCTGTGCAGGCCTGCTGTGGGTCTGTACGGGCCTCTCGGGGGTCGGTGCGGCCTGCTGGGGGTCTGTGCGGCCTGCCAGGGGTCTGTACGGGCCTCTTGGGGGTCTGTGACCTGCCGAGGGTCTGTGCGGGCTGCCAGGGCTCTGTGTGGGCCTGGCGGGGGTCTGTGCAGCCTGCCGGGGGTCTGTGCAGCTTGCTGGGGGTCTGTACGGGCCTCTCGGGGGTCTTTGTGTTTGTGTAGAGGCATCGTCCGATGGGACTACAAGTCCCATCGGGCTATGCCTGCTACAACGGCAGTGATTGACACATTAGCCACTGATGGGACAGTAGTAGTCCCATACATACAACATACATACATACTACATACATACTACATACATCCAACATACATATTACATACATACTACATACAATACATTCATACATTACATACAATACATACATACAGTACATATAACATAGATTACATACTCACCACCCTCACTTGTCACTTTGTTCCCCAAAGCCAGTGTCATCTGTAAAAAAAATGTAAATAACAAACAAACAATATACTCCCTGGTTCCGCAGAAATCCACGAGTGTCCCACGACGATCTCCCATGGAGAACAGCAGCATCAGCTGATGTGACTGCTCTCTAGGGGCTCCAGGAATACAATGATGGGAGGAAGGTATCCTTCCGCACTGTATTCCTCCGCCACTGTAAAAAAAAATAGTCCCTAGTCTCACTTTTGGCATTGCAGTGTGAGAAATTTCCCACGCAGCAATTGCCATAAGGTGAGACTCTGAGAGGTTACTATAGTTCAGTGATGCACTGCAGGAGCCATTGTTTCCTGTCAGTGTGTCTTACTGAAGGTCCAACAAAGCAGTGACTAGTGTTGAGCATTCCGATTCTGCAAATATCGGGTATTGGCCGATATTCACTACATCGGAATTCCGATACCTGAGTTCCGATACTTTTGCGATATTGGATACTGGAATCGGAAGTTCCCATAGTGCAATGATGGACTATAATGGAGTGTCGGTGGTGTGTGGGCGGAGACTGCGTGTGTGTGCAGGCGGGGTCTGCGGGGGGAACTTTTTTGTCATCACGTCTGCCATTTTCTACTGCGTATGCACGGCCGAAACTCTGCCCCTCCTCCCCGGACTTCAGAATGGGCAGTGGATGCATTGAAAAACTGCATCCGCTGCCCACGTCATGCACAAATTTCACAACGTCCGTCGGTACGTCGGCCCGACACATAGCGACGGACCCGTAAAGACGCAAGTGTGAAAGAGGCCTTAATGAGCGTTTAATTTTTTTTTAAAAATGGAAAAAACAGCGTGGGCTCCCGTGCAATTTTCTGCACCAGAGGGGGAAAGCCGACGGCCGGGGGCCAATATTTGTAGCCTGCTATGAATATCAGACCGCAGTCTGCGTAGCCTTTGCTGGCTATTAAAATAGGGAGACCTTCCAAAAAAATGACGTGGGGGCCCCCTATATTTTATAGCCAGAAAGGCTATGCAGACAGCTGCGGGCTGATATTCATAGCCTAGAGAGGGGCCATGGATATTACCCCCCCGCTACAAATACCAGTCCGCAGCCGCCCTGTAAGATGTGCCAATTCCGGCACTTAGACCCTCTCTTCCCACTCCCGTGTAGCGGTGGGATATGGGGTAATAAGGGGTTAAAGTCACTTTGCTATTGTAAGGTTACATTAAGCCTGGTTAATAATGGAGAGGCATCAATAAGACGCCTATCCATTATTAATCCTAGTGAAAGAGTTAAAAAAAATCAAGACACAGCCAGAAAAAAAGTATTTTAATATTCTTAATTTAACCATACTTACCATGCTTCAGCGCCTGCAAAAAATGTAAAATAATAAACCGTATACTACCTGTCTGCCGTAGTCCAATTAATAACGAGTGTCCCATGGCGATCTCCCCTATAGAACAGTGACATCAGGTGATGTCACTACTCTATAGGTCCTTCAGTGACACACTGACAGGAGACAATGGCTCCTGCAGTGCATCACTGAACTATAGTAACCTCTCAGAGTCTCACTTTTTGGCAATTGCTGAGTGGGAAATTTCTCACACAGCAATGCCAAAAGTGAGACTAGGGACTATTTTTTACAGCGGCGGAGGAATACAGTGCGGAAAGATACCTTCCTCCTGTCATTGTATTTCTGGAGCCCCTAGAAAGTGGTCACATCAGCTGATGCTGCCGTTCTCCACGGGAGATCGTCGTGGGACACTTGTGGATTTCTGCAGACAGGGAGTATATTGTTTGTTTGTTATTTTAATTTTTTTTACAGATGACACTGCCTTCGAGGAACAAATTGACAAGTGATGGTAAGTATGTAATCTATCTTATATGTACTGTATGTATGTATTGTATGTAATGTATGAATGTATTGTATGTAGTATGTATGTGGTATGTATGTAGTATGTATGTTGTATGTATGTAGTATATATATGCATGTTGTATGTATGTTGTATGTATGTTATATGTATGTATGTATGTTGTATGTATGTAGTATGTATGTTGTATGTTGTATGTATGTAGTATGTATGTAGTATGCTGCATGTATGTAGTATGTTTGTTGTATGTATGTTATATGTATGTAGTATGTATGTAGAATGAGTGTATGTAGTATGTTGTATGTACGTTGTATGTATGTATTTGGTATGCATGTTGTATGTATGTAGCATGTATGTATGTTGTATGTAGTATGTATGTATGTTGTATGTATGTAGTATGTTGTATGCACGTTGTATGTATGTAGTATGTATGTAGTATGTATGTTGTATGTATGTAGTATGCATGTTGTATGTAGTATGTATGTTGTATGTATGTAGTATGTACAGTATGTAGTATATAGTTACATAGTTACATAGTTATTAAGGTTGAAGGAAGACTATATGTCCATCTAGTTCAACCCATAGCCTAACATAACATGCCCTAACATGTTGATCCAGAGGAAGGTAAAAAAAAAACCCATGTGGCAAAGAGTAAGCTCCACATTGGGGAAAAAAATTCCTTCCCGACTCCACATACGGCAATCAGACTAGTTCCCTGGATCAACGCCCTATCAAGGAATCTAGTGTATATACCCTGTAACATTATACTTTTCCAGAAAGGTATCCAGTCCCCTCTTAAATTTAAGTAATGAATCACTCATTACAACATCATACGGCAGAGAGTTCCATAGTCTCACTGCTCTTACAGTAAAGAATCCGCGTCTGTTATTATGCTTAAACCTTTTTTCCTCCAACCGCAGAGGATGCCCCCTTGTCCCTGTTTCAGGTCTATGATTAAAAAGATCACCAGAAAGGTCTTTGTACTGTCCCCTCATATATTTATACATTAAAATAAGATCACCCCTTAGTCTTCGTTTTTCCAAACTAAATAGCCCCAAGTGTAATAACCTATCTTGGTATTGCAGACCCCCCAGTCCTCTAATAACCTTGGTCGCTCTTCTCTGCACCCGCTCCAGTTCAGCTATGTCTTTCTTAAACACCGGAGACCAGAACTGTGCACAGTATTCTAAGTGTGGTCGAACTAGTGACTTGTATAGAGGTAAAATTATATTCTCCTCATGAGCATCTATGCCTCTTTTAATGCATCCCATTATTTTATTTGCCTTTGTAGCCGCTGCCTGACACTGGCCACTGAATTTAAGTTTGTCATCCACCCATACACCCAGGTCTTTTTCATTGACGGTTTTGCCCAGAGTTTTAGAATTAAGCACATAATTATACATCTTATTACTTCTACCCAAGTGCATGACCTTACATTTATCCCCATTAAAGCTCATTTGCCATTTATCAGCCCAAGCTTCTAGTTTACATAAATCATCCTGTAATATAAAATTGTCCTCCTCTGTATTGATTACCCTGCAGAGTTTAGTGTCATCTGCAAATATTGAAATTCTACTCTGAATGCCCCCTACAAGGTCATTAATAAATATGTTAAAAAGAAGAGGGCCCAATACTGACCCCTGTGGTACCCCACTGCTAACCGCTACCCAGTCCGAGTGTGCTCCATTAATAACCACCCTTTGTTTCCTATCCCTGAGCCAGCTCTCAACCCACTTGCACATATTTTCCCCTATCCCCATTATTCTCATTTTATGTATCAACCTTTTGTGTGGCACGGTATCAAAAGCTTTTGAAAAGTCCATATACACTACATCCATTGGGTTCCCTTGGTCCAATCCGGAACTTACCTCTTCATAGAAACTGATCAAATTAGTCTGACATGAACGGTCCCTAGTAAACCCGTGCTGATACTGGGTCATGAGGTTATTCCTCTTCAGATACTCCAGTATAGCGTCCCTTAGAATGCCCTCCAGGATTTTACCCACAGTAGAGGTTAAGCTTACTGGCCTATAATTTCCGAGTTCAGTTTTTGTTCCCTTTTTGAATATTGGCACCACATTTGCTATACGCCAGTCCTGTGGCACAGACCCTGTTATTATGGAGTCTTTAAAGATTAAAAATATTGGTCTATCAATGACTGTACTTAATTCCTGCAGTACTCGAGGGTGTATCCCATCCGGGCCCGGAGATTTGTCAATTTTAGTGATTTTTAGACGCCGCCGCACTTCCTGCTGGGTTAAGCAGGTGACATTTAATTGGGAATTTTTATCACTAGACATTTTGTCTGCCATGGGATTTTCTTGTGTAAATACTGATGAAAAAAAGTCATTTAGCATATTGGCTTTTTCCTCATCCTCATCCACCATCTCACCCAGACTATTTTTAAGGGGGTCAACACTATCATTTTTTAGTTTCTTACTATTTATGTAGTTAAAGAATATTTTAGGATTATTTTTACTCTCTCTGGCAATGAGTCTCTCTGTCTCAATCTTTGATGCCTTGATTTGCTTTTTACAGAATTTATTTAATTTTCTGTATTTATTTAATGCCTCCTCACTACCTACTTCCTTTAATTCTCTAAATGCTTTCTTTTTGTCACTTATTGCGCCCCTTACAGCTCTATTTAGCCATATTGGTTTCCTCCTATTTCTAGTATGTTTATTCCCATACGGTATATACTGTGCACAGGTCCTATCCAGGATGCTAATAAACGTCTCCCATTTTCTTTGTGTATTTTTGTGTCTCAGGATATCGTCCCAGTTAATTGCACCAAGATCCTCTCTCATCCGTTGGAAATTTGCCCTCCTGAAGTTTAGTGTCCTTGTAACCCCTCTACTACACATCTTTTTAAAGGATACATGAAAACTTATTATTTTGTGATCGCTATTTCCCAAGTGACCCCCAACCCTTATATTTGATATGCGGACTGGCCTGTTGGTTAATATTAGGTCTAGCAGTGCCCCCCTTCTTGTTGGGTCCTGAACCAGTTGTGAAAGGTAATTGTCTCTCATAATTGTCAAAAACCGATTACCTTTGCTGGAACTGCAGGTTTCTGTTCCCCAATCTATTTCAGGGTAGTTGAAGTCCCCCATAATAATGACTTCTCCTTGAGTCGCAGCTTCATCTATTTGCTTTACGAGGATATTCTCCATTGCTTCCATTATTTTTGGAGATTTATAACAAACCCCTATCAGTAATTTATTATTTTTTCCCCCTCCCCTTATCTCCACCCACAGGGATTCTACATTTTCATTAAATTCACCTATATTATCGCGCAGGATGGGTTTTAAGGATGATTTTACATATAGACACACCCCTCCCCCTCGCTTATCTGTACGGTCATTTCTGAACAGGCTATAGCCCTGCAAGTTAACAGCCCAGTCATGGCTCTCATCCAGCCACGTTTCAGATATCCCCACCATGTCATAATTATGCTCCAACAACATTAGTTCTAATTCGTCCATTTTGTTGGCGAGGCTTCTGGCATTAGTATACATGCACTTTATGTTCCTCTCTGTACTTCTATTTCTTAAATTATTAACTGTTCTGACCCCACCCCCCATGCCACCGCCACCCCCAACTTCCTTATTTGTGCCCAGGTCTCTGTCTGCACTATGTATGTAGTATGTGTGTATGTAGTATGTAGTATGTTGTATGTATGTTGTATGTATGTAGTATGTGTGCATTTGTCTAGTATGTATGCATTATGAATGTTGTATGTATGTACTATGTATGTTGTATGTATGTATATAGTATGTATGTAGTATGTATGAAGTATGTTGTATGTATGTATGTTGTATGTGGTATGTATGTAGTATGTATGTATGTATGTATGTAGTATGTATGTAATATCTATGTAGTATGTATGTAGTATGTATGTTGTATGTATGTAATATGTATGTAGTATGTATGTAGTATGTAGTATGTATGTTGTATGTAGTATGTATGTTGCATGTATGTAGTATGTTGTATATATGTAGTGTGTATGTAGTATGTATGTTATAAGTATGTAGTATGTTGTATGTAGAATGTATGTTTGTGGGGTTTCTTAAATTCAATACATTAGCCGGATGATGGGACTACTACTGTCCCATCATTGGCTAATGTGTCAATCACTGTCATTGTAGCAGGCATAGCCCGATGGGACTTGTAGTCCCATCGGACGATGCCTGCACACACACACAACCCCTGGCAGGCCCATACAGACCCCCGGCAGGCCCGCACAGACCCCTGGCAGCCCGCACAGACACCTGGCAGCCCGCACAGACCCCCAGCAGGCCCGCACAGACCCCCGCCAGGCCCATACATACCCCCGTCAGGCCCGCACAGACCCCCAGCAGCCCGCACAGACCCCCGGCAGGCCCATACAGACCCCCGGCAGGCCCGCACAGACCCCCCACGGTCACGCACAGACGGCGCCCGCACACACAGACACACAGTCTCTGCCTACGCACCGACCACACTCCATTATAGTGCATCATTGCACTATGGGAACTTCCGATTCCAGTATCCAATATCTTAAAAGTATCGGAACTCAGTATCGGAAATCGGATACAGTGAATTTCAGCCGTTACCTGATATTTTCAGTTTCGGAATGCTCAACACTAATCATAAAGTGAAATATGATTGCCCATATCATTGTATTTTCCCTTGAAAGTGCAAGTGCCTATAGTGTAAATGTAAGTTATTGCTCAGTGAGAAGGCAACAGTCCATTATTGGACATGGTCTCTTAAAAATTGGTGGCAAATCATTTTTGCACTGAGATCCTCAATCAATGCTTATGCATGCTGCATGTAAGCTGGAGTTAAATGAAGCTCCACAAACAATATGCAGGTAGTGAAATCTCACAATCGATGTAGAATAAACCTCAATGAATAAGGGATATAGAACGTCACTTACAAGCCAATATTTTGTGGTCAGGTCTGCCCTCCGTCCCTCAGCCTCGATGAGCATTTTGTCCAACACTTCTTCAGGAGGTCAAATGTACAGTCAATGCATATTGTTATGATTCTACTTATCATTGTGTCTGGATGCAGTGACGGGGGCGTGCTGAGCTGTCAGCATGGTAATGGACAGTTCATACGTCCAATCGGATGTCGGGGCTTGCTGAGCTATCAGTGTCTTGAGTGGCAGTTTAGCTGCCCAACCAAGGCCAGGGCTTCATCCATATGTCTTCTGTTCAGAACAATTACCTGGCTATTTAGCCAGCTACCTGTCTTAGATTGCTGCCGATTGTAGCTTTACTCAAGAGGTGTGTGCATTTTGTGCTTCTAGTCTTGTATTCTGATCTTTGTTGCCTGACCGTGGATTTGCCTTTACTAATGTGCTTGCCCAACCTTTTTGCCATGATCTGTTACCTTCTTGAAATTCTGACCCTGGATTGTGACCTGATTACGTCTTTGTCTCACCCCTCTGTCTATGATACATGTTCCTGGCTTTGGACTTCAGACTTCTTGACTACCCAGCCTTACAGCTTATCAGTGAGGAGTGACTGGTGTCACGCATATTTTATTTTTTGGCAGAAAACCGATGATAATCTTTGGGCTCATTCTGACATCTGTGTTTCTTCTCGCATGCAAAACAAAATGATCAAAATATCATATCATATCAACAATGTTTGGTGAGTGTGTCATTAATGTTTGGACAGTGCGTCATCAGTGGATGGTCAGTGTGTCATCAGTGATTTTTCACATATGGATTAATAAATCAATGAATTACAAAGCTTGTCCTATACAATACAATGTTAATCGTGAACAAAACACAAATGACACACTGGTGACATCCATGTGCTGTACATAATTTTCATCGCCTCATAGACTTGTATTGGTATTTTTATTGTATTGGTACTTTCCATGTAGTACAGTTAGGGCCAGAAATATTTGGACAGTGACACAATTTTCGCGAGTTGGGCTCTGCATGCCACCACATTGGATTTGAAATGAAACCTCTACAACAGAATTCAAGTGCAGATTGTAACGTTTAATTTGAAGGGTTGAACAAAAATATCTGATAGAAAATGTAGGAATTGTACACATTTCTTTACAAACACTCCACATTTTAGGAGGTCAAAAGTAATTGGACAAATAAACATAACCCAAACAAAATATTTTTATTTTCAATATTTTGTTGCAAATCCTTTGGAGGCAATCACTGCCTTAAGTCTGGAACCCATGGACATCACCAAACGCTGGGTTTCCTCCTTCTTTGTTTCAATAAGTTTTTATTATTTGAAAAATAACACAAAGTTCTCCCAACATGGGAGTTCTGGTTTTACAGTAAATACAAAAATATCAACAGCACCTTAATATTATGTGAGGGAGTTATAAATGTTGATACGTTTAAGACAAGACAAAGACAAGACAGAAACAAGGGGGATTAGGTACAGAATCATGAGTGATATAAAACTGTTCCACAGTTTTACAAAATTGAAAATGAGAAAAGAGTATTTTTTTTTTTTTTTTCCCTGTGACAACAAATGTTGGTCCAGCCCCAGCACCGGCCCCCCTGGTGCCCCCATACCGCCACAAAGTTCGAAAAGAGGCAACTCGTCATGGAGATAGGGTGAGAGCCCTCCTCACTTGATCATCCGGGTATAGTTCCAGCCATGGTGACCAAATTTGGAAAAAGGAGTTCCACTTATCTGTCCTTGTCGCTTGAATGCGCTCGTAAATCATGATGGTGTTCATCCTATCTTTAACCTGAGAGATCGAGAGCAAAGGAGACTTCCACTTTGACGCAATGTGTATTTTGGTCGCCATTCCCAGCATGACCACCAGTTTATATAGGTTTTTGGGCAGTCCCTTTGGTTTTAAGCCCAGCAGGAAAGTCATTGGGCTCATTGATATCTCTTTTCCATGCATCCTTTCTACCAGAAGCTTTACCTCTCCCCACAGATCGGTCGCCGCTAGGCAGGACCACCATATATGACCCATATCTCCTGGTGCATCACAGCCTCTAAAACATTTATCAGAAACCTGAGGATATATGGTATGCAGTCTCGTAGGGAACAAGTATGTTCTATGTAAGACCTTGAGGGAAGTCTCAACCAGGGATACCTGGTGGGACCCTCTCGATAAAGCACCACAACAGTTTTGCCATTCTTCCAGTGAGATATTAAACCCCAGGTCCTCCTCCCATTGTTGCATAAATCTATGTTTCTTTTCCTCCTTTGTATTGGTGAAGGATGAGTATAAATAAGAAATGACCCCTCCTCCCAGTGGGTCGGTTAAGCACTTCTGCTCGAACCCAGTTACTCGGAAAGGCCTCCCATTCGTTGCACTCTTTCTTGCTAAATCAAAGACTTGATTAATACGAAATGCCTCTCGGACTGGCGGTTCGTATTTTTGAATAAACTCCTGTTTAGAAAGGATTATGTTAAACGGGGAGCAGAGATGTTTTATAGTGGTTATTCCTCTCAGGATCCACCATGAGAAGGATTGAGAATTGAGACCCGGGGGAAATATTGGGTTACCAAATAGCGAGTTTAATGGCGTATTTCTAGCCTGCAGCTCAATCTTAAACCTCTCTTTCCTCCAGAGGAGCAGTGACTGGGCCGCGAAAGGTGAGATGTCAGCGACGTGTTTAGGGAGTTTAGCCTCTGTCCACAGCAGACCTATCAGGGAATAGGGTTTTAACAAAAATGACTCCAGTTGGACCCATCTAGGTTTGTCTACAGTTGTGCATATTCTAGTTAGTTGGGCAATTTGGGCCGCTTTATAATAGTTTATAAAATTAGGTAAGGAGAATCCTCCTTTTTTCCGGTGGATAAACATAGTCTTTTGTTTTATTCTAGCTTTTTTCCCTAGCCATATAAATTTGGAGACCATTGTGTGTATTTCTCGTATTACTCTCAGGGGGACCGGAATGGGAAGGGAGCGGAAAAGGTATAAAAACCTAGGGAGAGAGACCATTTTTATGGCGTTTATTCTACCTAGCCATGAAAGTCAGCGACGACCATTTAGTCAGATCCCGTTGGAAATTTTTTATAAGGGGGATGTAGTTCCATTTATATAGATTAGATCGGTTAGACATAAGGTTAATCCCTAGATAAGTTAGGTAGTGCTCTTTTTTTTCAAAACCAAAATGCGACACTAGATGTGCTTGATCTCTTTCAGGCGTATTCAAGAAGAGGGCCTCCGACTTGTCTATATTTATTTTAAGTCCTGATACTAACTCAAAGTCATGTAATAGCGAGAATAAATTTGGAAGAGTGGTATGTGGGTTAGAGAGGGTCAGGAGCAGGTCGTCAGCAAACAGACTTACTTTATATTGCTCCCCTAGATCGGGGGGTCCCAAGATGTCAGGGTTTGTCCTTATGGCTTCGGCTAGCGGCTCCATTGCCAAGGCAAACAGCGCTGGCGAAAGTGGGCATCCCTGTCTAGTACCTCTCTTTATGTTTATCGGGGTAGGTTGCAATGTTGGGAGTGTGAGGTATGCTGTTGGGTTATCATATAATAGTGTTAAGCAGTTGATTAATTTGTGGGGTAGTCCAAACAAGGATAGTACATTGAAGAGATATGGCCATGACACTGAGGGGTTTCCTCCTTCTTAATGCTTTGCCAGGCCTTTACAGCCGCAGCCTTCAGGTCTTGCTTGTTTGTGGGTCTTTCCGTCTTAAGTCTGGATTTGAGCAAGTGAAATGCATGCTCAATTGGGTATAGATCTGGAGATTGACTTGGCCATTGCAGAATGTTCCACTTTTTGGCACTCATGAACTCCTGGGTAGCTGTGGCTGTATGCTTGGGGTCATTGTCCATCTGTACTATGAAGCGCCGTCCAATCAACTTTGCAGCATTTGGCTGAATCTGGGCTGAAAGTATATCCCGGTACACTTCAGAATTCATCCGGCTACTCTTGTCTGCTCTTATGTCATCAATAAACACAAGTGACCCAGTGCCATTGAAAGCCATGCGTGCCCATGCCATCACGTTGCCTCCACCATGTTTTACAGAGGATGTGGTGTGCCTTGGATCATGTGCCGTTCCCTTTCTTCTCCAAACTTTTTTCTTCCCATCATTCTGGTACAGGTTGATGTTTGTCTCATCTGTCCATAGAATACTTTTCCAGAACTGAGCTGGCTTCTTGAGGTGTTTTTCTGCAAATTTAACTCTGGCCTGTCTATTTTTGTTATTGATGAATGGTTTGCATCTAGATGTGAACCCTTTGTATTTACTGTCATGGAGTCTTCTCTTTACTGTTGACTTAGAGACAGATACACCTACTTCACTGAGAGTATTCTGGACTTCAGTTGATGTTGTGAACGGGTTCTTCTTCACCAAATTAAGTATGCGGCGATCATCCACCACTGTTGTCATCCGTGGACGCCCAGGCCTTTTTGAGTTCCCAAGCTCACCAGTCAATTCCTTTTTTCTCAGAATGTACCCAACTGTTGATTTTGCTACTCCAAGCATGTCTGCTATCTCTCTGATGGATTTTTTCTTTTTTTTCAGCCTCAGGATGTCCTGCTTCACCTCAATTGAGAGTTCCTTTGACCGCATGTTGTTTGCTCACAGCAACAGCTTCCAAATGCAAAACCACACACCTGGAATTCACCCCTGACCTTTTAACTACTTCATTGATTACAGGTTAACGAGGGAGACGCCTTCAGAGTTAATTGCAGCCCTTAGAGTCCATTGTCCAATTACTTTTGGTCCCTTGAAAAAGAGGACGCTATGCATTACAGAGCTATGATTCCTAAACCCTTTCTCCGATTTGGATGTGGAAACTATCATATTGCAGCTGGGAGTGTGCACTTTCAGCCCATATTATATATGTAATTGTATTTCTGAACATGTTTTTGTAAACCGCTAAAATAACAAAACTTGTGTCACTGTCCAAATATTTCTGGCCCTAACTGTATGTCTGCAATAAAAAGGATATGTTTACGTGATTTTTGCAGGGACACAAAGATAGCAAAAAGACACGGACATGTGAAAGGTCCCATAGACTATAATGAGTACATGTTCTATCCATAAAAAGCACCGATAGAACATGTCGATGAAACACGGAATGAGCAGATGAGAAGTATTTTAAAACTTTCATTCTCTTACTCTGTCTTACTTAAAGAAAAAAAAATTCTGCATTACATTTTTGAACATTTAAACAATCATGCTGTTATGCAATTATTTTAGTTTTGAGTAATTTATTTGTGGTAAAAAGTGATGGAATTGGCAACATTTTGGCTACTTTTTAATAATATTACACACATTTAATACAAAATTGGATCATTTTTAAAACTTATTCTATTCCTTTTTTTTCTAAATTCAATAATAGTGGTGCCATTTTAACTGAGACATTATTATGAGAAAGAAAGAAAAATGTGTTTCTTAATTAGGAATCTTTTCAAGTGAGAAAGTGGGTTTCATTCGGACTTTGTGTCAGTGGAGGAATCTTGACAAACTATTCATCCAAGATTTTTCCCATCATCACATAATGTAAGAGGGAATTTGCCGCTGAATAGATTGGCTGTTGAATAGGCCACCACAAAACAGAAATGACGTTCCTTGTGAACAAAATGCTATCGCTCTAGAAATGCTATTGATTATTCTTACCCCCTCCCTCCCGATGACTTCCTGATTGCTTATTTAAAGAAGACATTTTTGCCTCAGCCCGGTTAGTGTTTAAAATAATGTTAAGCAATCTCATTAACGACAATTGCCACAGCTTGTAAAGTAAAAAGAAAAGACTCTACTTGTTGGTTTCTGGTCTATGCCATTACGTTTCCTTTGTTAGCTTTCTCAATGAAGGACTCAACAACTCCACACACATTTTTCACATTAATTTGCAATGTTCTTTTCATTCACTGAGTCATTAAACCTCCCTCTAAGATTAGACACATTTATACCAAAACCAAATTCCTTTTCATTTGTCTGCATTACTCTCAATGCTGGAGTGTTTACGACCTCTAGTGGAGAATTAACTGGAGGAAATCATACCGGTAGCAGGGAACATGTTACATCTACTGTAGCTAAAATGAATATAAGATGAACTAATTATTAAAGATGCTTAAACAAGGAGATTATATCAACTTCAGCCTAGCAAAATTAATTAAATGCATAAATGGAAGATGCTTTCAGTGCATTATGTGGGTTTAAAGAAGCCCTGTCAGAATAAGAGCTGTTCTGCAGTACCCATCAGCAGCTGCTACACATTACAACTATGCTTTACAACTCCTTTCAAAGAGTTTTCATCCGGCCACTGCAGGAGCAAATAGCAAATGATCGGAGGCGGTGTTGGTCTCCTATTGAACTCATATTGATGATTTATCCTGCTATTATCATAGGATAGCTCATCAATATGGTGTTATAAGACAACCCCTTTAACCATGCTGTTCTATTTGTATTGGCTATACACTTGCACTGTCCAGGTCATTATGACATGACCTATTAAAGTCTGTTAATTTTGACATTTACCTTCTCTAAGCGTATTATCTGAATACCAGCTGAATTATTTATCTGTATGTGAACATGGTTGGTCAAAAACAAATGAAAAATGAAAATCAAAACTTCAGTTTGCTTTATTTTCTCTAGAACAAGGTTGAACATGTTCACTTATTGCTACATTCAGGTTTTCTGCACAGAAATTGCTCACATGAGATTTACACGAATATTTACTACGACTAAAACATGTAATATTTTTTATTAATCACACGAAGATGAACAACTTTCCTTTTCAGGCTTTTTCCAGTGCTTGAGGGTACACGTTGTTGAGCATGTTGCTGCATACAGGTCACTATGGCTGCTGCTCCTTTACTTTGCGGTTTTATTTTTGTTCCTAAAATAGACAACATAACAAGTGAGTTTCCTAATTCTAACAGAGTCTTCCTTTATGCATTTGATTGGCCTGCCAATTAGGGTTTATTTCACTCCATAAAACAAATGCATTGTAGGTAGATGCATCAACAATATTAGAAAATAAAACCATTGGCCCCCAATTGCTTTTTTTTATTGTGTACATGGCTATTAGTTGATCTAGTGTATCAACTGTCCCTTTGATGGAATTATAATCTAATATCATCTGCGGCTTTTTTTGTCATCTTGACTACCTACATCGCGTTCATCAGATTGACCTGTTTGTTTTTTTGGAAATGTAAGAAACCAATGTCATATCTTCAGTAAAGTAAAACGTTGAACTATGAACATCTCTTTTACAAATGATACCTTGCAGCAGTTCAGGTTAGTTTTTTCTTACATGGCCCAGCATTGTGAGTTTTCATTTTAGCAACAGCTGCCCCAGTTGGTTCGATGTAAAAAAATTGTTACATATCACATTTTGTCCTCTTCGTCCATACATCAAATTTTAAGCAACTCACATACCATGATTCTTTTCAGGTTTTTCTTCAGGCTTTTTTCGTGTATATACCTGAGCATTTACAGCGTATGAACTGCTGTCACAAAATGTCCATATCTTGATGCCGTAATATGATGGCTTGCTCAGTATATATTACTTGAATGGGCACCTAGTTGCCTCAAGTTGTTCATCCGCAGTCACATTGTCACCAGTATTGTATAATTTTGGAAGACTCTCAATCCATTTATCCCAAACTTCCCTAATAGGAGCTAATTATTAGAGAACTAGATGTTGGCCCGATTCAAACGCATCGGGTATTCTAGAATAGAATAGACAATTAGACCCTTAGACAACACAATGGCGGCACTTGACAGCAGTGGAGGACAATGATGATTCCTGAATTCGCGGTAGAGTGTGCCCATCGCTGATTGGTCGAGGCCGGCTGGCCTCGACCAATCAGAGACTGTGCCCGTTGCTGATTGATCGAGGCCTGGTGGCCTGGAGGCCTGGTGGCCTCGACCAATCAGCGACGGGCACAGGCCAGCCAAACCCTTAGACAATTATATATGTAGATTATCTGATGTTAGCAGAAGACAATTTTCCTGCTTGAGCAGAAGGCTGTAAGTTCCAGATTACATTTTTGTTTTTAGAATGAATTGCTTGCATACGACTAGTTGTCTGGGTATAGTGCCTCATCAGATTCAGCTTCAGAATCAGAACTCTTATAATCACTTTCCTGACCACTTATGTGGTCATCATCTATCAGATTCAGCTCCAGAATCAGAAATCTTATAATCACTTTCCTGACCACTTATCATCTTCAGACACTTTCTCCAGTGGAATATCTTCTTCAGACTCTGAGGCGCTTACAAGCTTTTCCAATTTGGCTTCACTCAATGGACATCTTTGCCACACTTTGATCCAATTTTCGAAATAATGGACACTCATGACTTTCATGGGGTTTAATCAGCGCTGTCGAATAAAATAGCACTATATGAGTAAACAAAAATAATAAAATTGCAGCAAACTGTCACGCTCAGGATGGGAATGTCCAGCGGACAACAAAACACAAACAAGGGGATGGAAAAAGGGAGAGGAAGACCCTAACAGTAGGGAGCAAGGGATGGGGCACCTCCTAATCACAACCTGTGTCTATCCCTAAGCTCCCCTAACATCCTATGTAGGTCCTTCCCTCGCCAACCTTCACGTGCCTAGTCCCTAGCTGTCACCTCACAATACCATGGCTAGTGCATTGGTCGGCAAGCACGATAGCCTCACCACTACGGATGGTATCAATACAGGGGGTAGTGACAAGCACAAGACAGTCAAGGAAAGGAACAACGATACTTAAGTCCAGCCTCTGCTGCCAAGCTCCACACAGCAGAGGATATGGATCCAGGTACATGAACTCCTCAGAAGCAGCAGATACACCACTGGCATCAGAGAGCTCCAAACTCCTAGGTAAGTTTTCATAGACAAACGCTATTACCAATAGTCAAATTATGCATCATGTGAGTATTTAAAGGATGGTGGGAATGGTCAACGAACACACATCAGCTGACCAGCAAAAAATCAGCTGCCAGCAAGGAAACTGACATTAACCGTGGCCGGCCCAAAATGAAAAAAACAATGTTTAAATTAAAGCAGACCCAGTGCTGTTACGAATCCAAAAATGAATCGTGACACAAACAATAACCAGTGTGGCAACAATAAAAGCTTATATACTACAGCGAAACAGACCTGCACAGACCTGTACTCGAAGCTCATTCATCTGCGCTAACTTGCAAATGTATCGAGCACAAAAAACAACACTCACAATTACAGCGCCTAGCATAAACAAACCAACCTTACCACGATTTGCAGATCCTCATAATAAATAATCTGCAGCTTCATAAACTCTTTTTTCTGGTCAAATAGACCTGAACAGTACAGCAGAGTTAAATCACATTAATAGTACTAGACATGAGCAGATGTTTTGAAATTTTAATTACCGTAATATTCGGACTATAAAACGAACCGGACTATAAGACGCAACTAGGTTTTAGAGGAAATTAGAAATAAATAATTGACGCAAAAAATGTGGTTAATTCTGTAGTAATATCCCCTCATCCTCATTCTAGAATGCATGGCTCCCTCATCCCTACCCTGGTATGCATGGTCTCCTCATTCCTATCCTGGTATGCATGGCTTCCTCAACATTAACCTGGTATGAATGGCCTCTTCATTCCTATCCTGGTATGCATTGCCTCCTCAACACTATATTGGTAGGCGTGGTCCCCCTCACCCCTATCCTGGTATGTAGGGCCCAAATCTCCGTCCTGGTGTACATAGCCCTATCATTATCCTAGTATGATTGTCCCCCATCCCCATCCTGATATGTATGGCCCTCATCAAATAAACATGAAAAAACCATAAACCATTATACTTACCTTTCGGCGCTCCCTCGCAACTTCCTGTTCTGATGCCAGCAGCTATTTTATACTTGTGACGTCATGCACTGCTTACAAGCTGAGGGTGCCGGAATACTCACTGCTCTCCGCGTTGGGACTATGTGTGTAGAGAGCAGTGAATATTCATTGCTCTTTAATAGCAGACACACTGTTAGCCACAGCCGCCGGCTTCCTTCAGCTGCCAGGCTTTCGTGTGTCCCCGCTACTAAAAGGGAATGAATATGCACTGCCTTCGACAACTATGGAAGTGGCGAGCAGTGAATGTTCATTCCCTTAAGTAGCGAGGACACGTGAAAGCCTGGCAGCCGCAGGAAGCCAGCGACTGCGGCTAACAGCATGTCCGCTATTAAAGAGAAATGAATATTCACTGCTTTCCAGTCCCATGGGTGTGGAATGCAGTGAATATTCTTTTCTCTTTAGCAGGTACAGGAGTTAGCCGCCTCCACCGGCTCCTGTCTACTGTGACCTGCTGACCGCCGCTGGCGCTCCTCCACCTTCAAATCCATAGTCAGAGCAGGTAAATCTGGACTATAAGACACACCTCCCATTTAACTTCACATTTTTGGAATAAAAAAGTGCATCTTATAGTCCGAGTAAAAGAGAACCCGGGGAGTGAAGCTGTAACCAAGCTAACCCAAGAGTACAGCGCTAGAAGCCAGACACCGGAGTCTGTGGCTGACAGGTACAATAGTCCCAGCAACTAAATCCAGAGGGCAGGGTATTGCTGGTCTCCTGGCCCAGCAGACACCCGAAGGCACAGCAGCAGACCAGAGCCTGGAGACGCCATAAAGGAGCGACACCTGCAATTGGCTCATGTTGCCTGCCATACAAGCAAATACTCCAGAACAATAAGGAACAGAGGACTACGCATAGCTTTAGGCAGCAAGGACCTCAGAGGACAGTGCATTAAGGAAGCCTCAAAACCCATCTGGCTTAGGGAATCCTAAGTTGTTCTCCCCGGACCTCCATTGTCATCTGTAACTAGTGCCCCGGCCTGCACTTTAAACCATGAGTAAAAGTGTGGAAACTGCACCCTGCTGTGTCCTCGGAGTTATTTACTGCACCATTCACCCTGCACTATATCTATCATCACCATCTTTAACGATATAAATGCCCTGGGACTAAGCTCTACTTGTGGAGAGCTGTAACAACTCTGCTGCATCATCATCAGCCCCAGCGGTCTCTTTAAGCAGTGTCGGCCATCCCTAGCCGTGTACCACAGGTGGCGTCACAAATCATATCTTATAAACTTTATTTCCCCTTTAATGATCATTTTTCATTGGACACACAGGGCCATGGACTGGGTCACTGCTGCTGTGACACATCCCTTTAAGAACAGGCCCAGTACCGAGTTACCCCACGGCCCTGGCGGGCGCTCCATTGACATGCACCATATAATGCTCATATACGCAGCACCCAAGTAGATGAGCGGAACGCCTGGATACAAAATCTGTGTCTAATGGTGAAACCACTGGCCCTTCTGTCATGATCCCAATGGCAAGGGATCACAAAAGGACAAGCATAAATACAAAACAAGCTCTAGGGTGATGGAAACTGAGCTGACTGCGCTCCTAAACCTAACCACACAACTAGCAGTAGCCGGGGAACGTGCCTGCGATGATCCTAGACGTCTCGCTCCAGCCGAAGAATTAACTTCCCCTATAAGAAGAAATACAGACCTCACTTGCCTCCAGAGAAACACCCCACAGAAATAGCAGCCCCCCACATGTAATAACAGTGAAATGAGAGGAAATCACAAACCTAGAGATGAAAACAGAATCAGCAAAAATGAGGCCCGCTAAAGCTAGATAGCAGAGGATACAAAAGTGAACTGCGCGGTCAGCGAAAAACCCTTCAAAAAACCATCCTGAAATTACTTGAACTCATGTGCCAACTCATGGAACATGAGGAGTAATTTCAGCCCACTAGAGCTACCAGCAGCAAGGATCACATAACTGCAAGCTGGACTAAGACAAAATGAAAACAAAACATAGAACCGGAAAATCAAAACTTAGCTTGTCCAGAAGATCACAGGCGAAGGGAGCAGAGGTAAACAGACACGCTGATTACATTGATAGCCGGCGAGGAAATGACAAGAAAGCCAGGTTAAATAGGAAACTCCCATATCCTGATAGAACAGGTGGACACCAGAGACTGCAGAAAACACAAGTCACCCAGTACCATCTGTAACCACCAGAGGGAGCCCAAAAACAGAATCCACAACAGTACCACCAGGGCGACCAGGATGAGCCCTATGAAATGCACGGACCAAATCAGCAGCATGAACATCAGAGGCAACCACCCAAGAATTATCCTCCTGACCATAACCCTTCCACTTGACCAAATATTGGAGTTTCCGTCTGGAAACACGAGAATCCAAGATCTTCTCCACAACATACTCCAATTCTCCCTCCACCAGCACTGGAGCAGGAGGTTCAAGCGAAGGAACAACAGGTACCTCATACTTCCGCAACAACGACCGATGGAACACATTATGAATAGCAAACGATGCCGGGAGATCCAAACGAAACGACACAGGGTTAAGAATTTCCAAGATCCTATAGGGACCGATGAACCGAGGCTTGAACTTAGGAGAAGAGACCTTCATAGGAACAAAACGAGAAGACAACCACACCAAGTCCCCAACACGAAGTCGAGGACCCACGCGGCGACGGCGATTAGCAAACTGCTGAGCCCTCTCCTGGGACAACTTCAAATTGTCCACCACATGACTCCAAATCTGATGCAACCTATCCACCACCATGTCCACTCCAGGACAATCAGAAGGCTCCACCTGACCAGAGGAAAAACGAGGATGAAACCCCGAATTACAAAAGAAAGGAGAAACCAAGGTAGCAGAACTAGCCCGATTATTAAGGGCAAATTCGGCAAGCGGCAAAAAGGTAACCCAGTCATCCTGATCAGCAGAAACAAAACACCTTAAATAAGTTTCCAAGGTCTGATTAGTTCGTTCTGTCTGGCCATTCGTCTGAGGATGGAATGCAGACGAAAAGGACAAATCAATGCCCATCTTAGTACAGAACGTCCGCCAAAATCTAGACACAAACTGGGATCCCCTGTCAGAAACGATGTTCTCCGGAATCCCATGCAAACGAACCACGTTCTGAAAAAACAGAGGGACCAACTCAGAGGAGGAAGGTAACTTAGGTAAGGGTACCAGATGAACCATCTTAGAAAAGCGGTCACACACAACCCAGATGACGGACATTTTTTGAGAGACAGGGAGATCCGAAATAAAGTCCATGGAAATGTGCGTCCAAGGCCTCTTCGGGATAGGCAAAGGTGACAACAATCCACTGGCGCGAGAACAGCAAGGCTTAGCCCGAGCGCAAACTTCACAAGACTGCACAAAAGAACACACATCCCTCGACAAGGAAGGCCACCAAAAAGACCTGGCCACCAAGTCTCTAGTACCAAATATTCCAGGATGACCTGCCAATGCAGAAGAATGGACCTCGGAGATGACTCTACTGGTCCAATTATCCGGAACAAACAGTCTTTCAGGCGGACAACGATCAGGTTTATCCACCTGAAACTCCTGCAAAGCACGTCGCAAGTCTGGGGAGACAGCCGACAAAATCACCCCATCCCTAAGGATACCAGTGGGCTCAGAATTTCCAGGGGAGTCAGGCACAAAACTCCTAGAAAGAGCATCCGCCTTCACATTCTTTGAACCTGGCAGGTATGAAACCACAAAATCGAAACGGGAGAAAAACAGTGACCAACGAGCCTGTCTAGGATTCAGACGCTTGGCAGACTCAAGGTAAATCAGATTTTTGTGATCAGTCAAGACCATCACACGATGACTAGCACCCTCAAGCCAATGACGCCACTCCTCAAATGCCCACTTCATGGCCAAAAGCTCCCGATTACCAACATCATAATTCCGCTCAGTGGGCGAAAACTTTCTAGAAAAGAACGCACATGGCTTCATCACTGAGCAATCGGAGCTTCTCTGCGACAAAACCGCCCCCGCTCCAATCTCGGAAGCATCAACCTCAACCTGAAAAGGAAGCGAAACATCTGGCTGACGCAACACAGGAGCAAAAGAAAACCGGCGCTTAAGTTCCTGAAAGGCCTCCACAGCCACAGGAGACCAATCAGCAACATCAGCACCCTTCTTAGTCAAATCCGTCAAAGGCTTAACAACACTAGAAAAATTAGTTATGAAACGACGATAAAAATTAGCAAAGCCCAAGAACTTCTGTAGACTCTTAAGAGATGTAGGCTGCGTCCAGTCACAAATAGCCTGAACCTTGACGGGATCCATCTCAATAGTAGAAGGGGAAAAAATATACCCCAAAAAAGAAATCTTCTGGACTCCAAAGAGACACTTTGAACCTTTTACAAACAAAGAATTGGCCCGCAGGACCTGAAAAACCTTCCTGACCTGCTGAACATGGGACTCCCAGTCATCAGAAAAAACCAAAACATCATCCAAATACACAATCATAAATTTATCCAGGTATTCACGGAAAATATCGTGCATAAAGGACTGGAAGACAGAAGGAGCATTAGAAAGTCCAAAAGGCATCACCAAATACTCAAAATGGCCCTCAGGCGTATTAAATGCGGTTTTCCACTCATCACCCTGCTTTATCCGCACAAGATTATGCGCACCCTGAAGATCAATCTTAGTGAACCATTTAGCCCCCTTAATGCGAGCGAACAAATCAGTCAACAATGGCAAAGGATACTGATATTTGACTGTAATCTTATTCAAAAGACGGTAATCTATACAAGGCCTCAAGGAACCATCTTTTTTAGCAATGAAAAAAAAACCTGCTCCCAAAGGGGACGAAGATGGACGGATATGTCCCTTTTCCAAGGACTCCTTAACATAATCCCGCATAGCAGTATGCTCTGGCACTGACAGATTGAACAAACGTCCTTTAGGAAATTTACTGCCAGGAATCAAATCTATAGCACAATCGCAATCCCTGTGAGGAGGAAGCGAATTGAGCTTAGGCTCCTCAAAAACATCCCGATAATCAGACAAAAATACAGGAACCTCAGAAGGAGTAGATGAAGCGATAGAAATCGGAGGTGCATAATCATGAACCCCCTGACATCCCCAGCTTAACACAGACATCGTTTTCCAGTCCAAGACTGGGTTATGAGTTTGTAACCATGGCAGACCAAGCACTAAGACATCATGTAAATTATACAGTACCAGGAAGCGAATCACCTCCTGATGAACGGGAGTCATACGCATGGTCACTTGTGTCCAGTACTGAGGTTTGTTCATAGCCAAAGGTGTAGAGTCAATTCCTTTCAAAGGAATAGGGACTTCCAGAGGCTCCAGACTAAACCTACAGCGGTTGGCAAATGACCAATCCATAAGACTCAGGGCAGCGCCTGAATCCACATAGGCATCGACGGAAATGGCTGATAATGAACAAATCAGAGTCACAGACAGAATGAACTTAGACTGTAAAGTACTAATGGCAACAGACTTATCAACCTTTTTTGTGCGTTTAGAGCATGCTGATATAACATGAGCTGAATCACCACAATAAAAACACAACCCATTTTTCCGCCTATAGTTTTGCAGTTCACTTCTGGACTGAATTCTATCACATTGCATTGCCTGTTCAGAAGACACCGCCAAATGGTGCACAGGTTTGCGCTCCCGTAAACGCCGATCAATCTGAATAGCCATAGTCATAGACTCATTCAGACCTATAGGCGCAGGGAACCCCACCATAACATCTTTAATGGCCTCAGAAAGGCCATCTCTGAATCTTGCAGCCAGGGCGCACTCATTCCACTGAGTAAGCACCGACCATTTCCGAAATTTCTGACAATATATTTCTGCTTCATCTTGCCCCTGAGAGAGAGCCAATAAAGCTTTTTCAGCCTGAATCTCTAGCTTAGGTTCCTCATAGAGCAAACCCAATGCCAGAAAAAACGCATCCACATTGAGCAACACAGGATCCCCTGGTGCCAATGCAAATGCCCAATTCTCAGGGTCACCCTGCAGGAAAGATATAACAATTTTGACTTGCTGAGCAGGGTCTCCAGAGGAGCGAGATTTCAGAGAAAGAAACAACTTGCAATTGCTCCTAAAATTCAGAAAACTAGATCCATCTCCAGAAAAAAACTCTGGGATAGGAATTCTAGGTTCAGACATAGGAGTATGTACAACAAAATCTTGTATATTTTGAACCTTAGCAGCAAGATTATTCAGGCTGGAAGCCAAACTCTGGACGTCCATGATAAACAGCTGAGGTCAGAGCCATTCAAGGATTAAGAGGAGGTAAGACGCAGCCAGGCTGCAATTAAGGCTAGGCAGCAAACTCTGAGGGGAGAAGAAAAAAAAAAAAAAAAAACTTCCTCAGACTACTTTTCCTCCTACTTCAGCCAATACGATTACCACTTTCGGGCCGGCTATACTGTCATGATCCCAATGGCAAGGGATCACAAAAGGACAAGCATAAATACAAAACAAGCTCTAGGGTGATGGAAACTGAGCTGACCGCGCTCCTAAACCTAACCACACAACTAGCAGTAGCCGGGGAACGTGCCTACGATGATCCTAGACGTCTCGCTCCAGCCGAAGAACTAACTTCCCCTATAAGAAGAAATACAGACCTCACTTGCCTCCAGAGAAACACCCCACAGAAATAGCAGCCCCCCACATGTAATAACGGTGAAATGAGAGGAAATCACAAACGTAGAGATGAAAACAGAATCAGCAAAAATGAGGCCCGCTAAAGCTAGATAGCAGAGGATACAAAAGTGAACTGCGCGGTCAGCGAAAAACCCTTCAAAAAACCATCCTGAAATTACTTGAACTCATGTGCCAACTCATGGAACATGAGGAGTAATTTCAGCCCACTAGAGCTACCAGCAGCAAGGATCACATAACTGCAAGCTGGACTAAGACAAAATGAAAACAAAACATAGAACCGGAAAATCAAAACTTAGCTTGTCCAGAAGATCACAGGCGAAGGGAGCAGAGGTAAACAGACACGCTGATTACATTGATAGCCGGCGAGGAAATGACAAGAAAGCCAGGTTAAATAGGAAACTCCCATATCCTGATAGAACAGGTGGACACCAGAGACTGCAGAAAACACAAGTCACCCAGTACCATCTGTAACCACCAGAGGGAGCCCAAAAACAGAATCCACAACACCCTTCCCTGTGTTACATCCTTCCCACTCTGATGTCCAGGAAGGAGGCGCTGATGCCTCCTGTCCACAATCTGCAGTTGCACAGACACAACAGTCAGCAACCATGTCCAGTTCATTGTCCCTGCGCAGGGTTCAGTGTTGTGAATTCTGTGGCCAAGCTCCCTCCTGTGGTCGTGAGTGGTACTTCGGCTGGTTCTGTCTATGAGCTTCCTTTGGTGGATGAGAGTGGTACTGCGGCTTCTGAGTTTCCTTCCTCAGGTGATGAGGTTAAGTCGTTAGGTGCTGCTCTATTTAACTCCACCTGGTGCTTTGATCCTGGCCTCCAGTCAATGTTCTAGTATTGGTCTTGCTTCCTCCTGGATCGTTCCTGTGGCCTCTCTATTCTGCATTAGCTAAGTTCTGCATGTGTTAATTTTGTTTGCTATATTTTCTGTCCAGCTTGCTTTATTGGTTTTTCTTGCTTGCTGGAAGCTCTGAGACGCAGAGGGAGCACCTCCGTACCGTTAGTCGGTGCGGAGGGTCTTTTTGCCCCTCTGCGTGGTTGTTTGTAGGTTTTTGTGTTGACCGCAAAGCTATCTTTCCTATCCTCGGTCTATTCAGTAAGTCGGGCCTCACTTTGCTAAATCTATTTCATCTCAGTGTTTGTATTTCATCTTTACTCACAGTCATTATATGTGGGGGGCTGCCTTTTCCTTTGGGGAATTTGTCTGAGGCAAGGTAGGCTTATTTTTCTATCTTCAGGGCTAGTTAGTTTCTCAGGCTGTGCCGAGTTGCATAGGGAGCGTTAGGCGCAATCCACGGCTACCTCTAGTGTGGTGTGATAGGATTAGGGATTGTGGTCAGCAGAGTTTCCACGTCTCAGAGCTCGTCCTATGTTTTTGGTAAATGTCAGGTCACTTTGTGTGCTCTGAACTTCAAGGTCCATTGTGGTTCTGAATTACCTGTTCATAACAGTTCAGTTGTCCCTTGTCAGCATATACAGTATGTCTGTTCACAAATTTTTAGTTAGATAGGGCATACATATTCGTAAGCATGTTACATTGTCCGTTGCTGGACCAAGACCATTGCTGACTTTTCCTAAATGAGACTTGTGTTTCTTTATTAAACTATCGCTTAACTTACATTTTCTAAATTTGGGTCCTTACAAAAAAATTGTGGTGGGCTAATGGCCAGTTTCTGTACATTTTCAGCACGTTCAAGAGACTGAGTTAATACGCTCCACAGACCTATTCAGGCCGCAGCCTTACGCAAAATGGAACATGGTCATTGAAACGCTAAAGCCTTTACCTAAGCTCTGTAGCACTGCCTGTCACCTGAGTAATAAGTCAAAATTCACCGCACACTCTAGTGGAATATCTTGCACAAATCATAGAATTTATGATAAATACATATGGGAGCAAAATATATATTCAAGAGAAACGACTACAGAGAATGACGTTTCGACCAGTCCAGGGTCTTAAACATATGTCGCTTAATCGAGGTGTATAGCGAAAATAAGGCACAGATTGGGGAAATAGAAGAACTGTGAAATCCGCAGTAGATAGAGTGTCAATTTGCCGTGCCCAGGATATGAATGTATGAGCCGGTATGGCTAAAGAAGGAGGCCAGTGCCTTATCCATTAGTTTTTGTACATTTTAAGCACATCTAATAGACTGGGTTAATATGCTCCACAGACCTATTTAGGCCACAGCTTTACATATATTGGAACATGGTCATTGCCACGCTAAGGCCTTTACCTGAGCGCTGTAGCACTGCCTGTCACCTGAGTAATACACTCCACAGACCTCGACACTCTCTGGGACATATCCTGAAATTACTCCATTGTTGCTCAAAACCATGCAAAAGATACAGTCAGCCTGATTGAGTAGTTTCCAAATAAAGTGCGTAGGCTTGTGCAAATTGGTCAATGGCACTCCTGTCTCTTTCCCTTGAGGAGGTTGCTTCCAAGTAAAATGAGGCTTATACATGTTCCTGATATGGGTTTCAGGCCTGACAGACTGACAATAAAGGCCTTCGTTTACATACACTGTTTTCAGAATTTAATTCTAATGCTTTTGGTGTCTGATAGAATCCAATTTCCTGACATTGATCATACAGCTCCCCAACTCCTGTATTAAATTCACCTTACAGCAGATTAACTCGCTATGACAGTGGTTCCATAGGGATCCGGTGGCAAAAATGAACAGTTGAGCTTACAAAATGCAGATTTCACAGCACCTGCTGGACCTCTGAAAATGGGAAGCAAGGCTGCATAATGGCATGGCGGTGGATGTGGTCGTGGTGGTGGTGGTGGCGGGCAAAGCCCTAAATTCAAATAAACATGTTTGAAATGGCATTGTAAAGTGATTGGGAATATGTATTCAGCTATCTTGCTAACTATTTGGCATATGGGAGGGACCTCCCAAATGTAGGAGTGAGTGCTCTCCCAAATGTATGATACAGGGCTACTTCACCTCAGGCCCTTCCCAAACTCAGGTTTCACGGCACCTGCTGGCCCTCTGAAAATGTGAAGTGAGGGCTGCAGAATGACATGGTAGTGGACATGGTGGTGGTGGCGGGCAAAGCCCAAAATTCAAATGGGCATGTTTTAACTGGCATTCCACTATCTTACTAACTATGTGGCATGAGGGAGGATCCTCCCAAATGTAGGAGTGACAGCCCTCACAAATGTTAAAGGAAAAACTGAAGCCAAAACGCTCCACATGAACAGATGCTAAAAGGGAGGTATAATTTTTTTTAATTTTGTGTTATATACATGTAATTATGAAGGGGAAAAACGTTTCTTAGCATTTTTCCCTTTACAAAAAATTCTTGATTTGGTTTGGTAGATCTTTTTAAATATCCATAAAACCAGCGCAATAGTCTGACAACATTATTCCCAGATACCATATGTGAGTTAAAAAGGCATACAGGCATATTCTCCATACTGTTCCCATTTTGTTTTAGCGCTTTCCCATCCATTTCAGCTTTTTTCTCATGCCCCCCGACCTGTTTGTTGGGTGCAGCAGAAAAATATTCGGCTTTTCCATTTACTTGCATTGGGTTCGTTATTCGGTATGAATACACAGATATTAGAAATTAGTCAAGCCGATTTTCCTGAATCCGAATATTTCAGTATTCTATCATGATAGATCGGAAATTTCCCAGTGATAATAAATGTGTATTATTTTCTTTATTGCTTTATTTTGGCTTCAATAGTATCCTTAGGCGACTTGAAGCTGTGATCATTTGATCGCCTATGCTACACAAAGCAAGGCTATAGCTTTGTGTAGCATAAATCATGACCTCCTATGAATGCCGGCCACGGGCTGGTGTTCATAGGAGATTTATAATTGCAGGCATGGGGTCTTCTGCAGACCTTTGACTGTCATGACAACCCATCGGCGTTTCGCCATCACTTGACAGGGGCGCTGATAGGCATATCTTGTGAAGTTATTTCCGCCGGTTCATTTTAAATGTTGCTGTCAGAGTTTGACAATGGCATTCAACTTGGAAACAGCCGTGGGTGGATCGCCAATCCACCTACTGCTGTTAGAGGGCCATGATAGCTGATCAAACCAGCTGTAATGTGCAGGGGAAAATGTGGGCTCAGCTCCAACCATACCTCCAAGATCATTAAGTTTCCACAATCAGTGGCTATCTGAGGAGCAATGTCATCTGCTGTTGTAGGTCCACTGTGTTTTATCAAGACCAAAGTCAGCGCAGCCATCTACCAGGAAATTTGAGAGCACTTCATAAATTCCTTTGTCGACAAGCTTTTTGGAGATGGACATTTAATTCTCCAGCAGGACTTGGCACCTGTCCATATTACCAAAAGTACCATTACCTGGTTTATAAACAATAGTATCACTGTGCTTGATTGTCCAGCAAACTCACCTGACCTTAACCCCATAGAGAATCTATGGTGTATTGTCAAAAGCAAGACACCAGACTTAAAGGGACTCTGTCACCTGAATTTGGAGGGAACAATCTTCAGCCATAGGGGTGGGGTTTTCAGGGTTTGATTCACCCTTTCCTTACCCGCTGGCTGCATGCTGGCTGCAATATTGGATTGAAGTTCATTCTCTGTCCTCCATAGTACACACCTGCACAAGGCAAGCCTTGCGCAGGTGTGTACTATGGAGGACAGAGAATGAACTTCAATCCAATATTGCAGCCAGCATGCAGCCAGCGGGTACGAAAAGGGTGAATCAAACACCGAAAACCCCGCCCCCTATGGCTGAAGATTGTTCCCTCCAAATTCAGGTGACAGAGTCCCTTTAACAATGCAGACAAGCTGAAGGCTGCTATCAAAGCAACCTGGGCTTCTATAACACCTCAGCAGTGCCACAGGCTGTTCGCCTCCATGTCGTGCCACATTGAAGCTGTAATTGATGCAAAAGAAGCTCAAACCAAGTACTGAGTGTATTTACTGAACATACATTTTCAGTAGGCAAACATTTCGGATTTTAAAATAAATTTTTATGCTTGTGTTATAAAGTACTCTAATTTTCTGAGATAATGACTTTTGGGTTTTCATTGGCTGTAAGCCATTATCATCAACATAAAACATAAATAAACACTTGAAATAGATCACTCTGTTTGTAATGACTTTGTATAATATATGAGTTTCACTTTTTTTTATTAAAGAACTGAAATAAATTAACTTTTTGATGATATTCTAATTTTGTGAGAAGCACCTGTAGTAAACATCCTTTGTAAAAGCTAATTGAGAAATAATATTCCTCGTCTATTGATGAAATGCCATGCTGCTTTAGTTTAGTACAGCGCAACCTTCACCAGGGGGAGCTTGAGAGGGAAGTGAGACTGCACACACAGAGCAGCTTAACAGATGCCACCAAGTGGCGAGAGAGTGGTCAGATAAGCCGAGTCAAAAGCATGATATTGCATGACAGTATAAAAGGATTAGACAGAACAGATAGTCAGGACGTAGCAAGAGATCAGTAAACCAGAACAGGCAATATACGGTACAATAGGGACAAACAGTAACGGCGTCAATAGCCAAGCCAGGAGATCAGAATAGGAGAATCAAGCAGATAAACAGACAAACAGAGAAACGCTGGGAAAAGGGCAGACAGAGGGATTTAACAGACAGAGGACAAGTCAGGGTTCACAGCAGGACTAATCAAGAGCTACCAGAGTCAGGTTCACACGCCCAAGGCAGAACTATAGCTGACACTGCCAGCAAGATTCATGAGAGCTAAATAGCAAACCTGAACCCAGAATGAGGCAGAGCAAAGTTAACCCTTGACATGATCCGCCCGGAAAAAGGGCAGACAGGAATAAACCCTGGAACGGAACATGACATGAAATAGCTAATATTTATCTAGCAGTTATGCGACTGGCACAAAACCTGCTGAGCTATGGAAACATCACTATTTACAAGTAATTTCCCTTAGTCTGCTTTTGGCATGTCTTGGTGATAAAAAAATAGTTATATTGGTTAAATAAATAGCATATCTTTATCTATCAGTTGTGCGACTGACGCAAAGCCTGCAGAGATACGGAAAGTCACAATTTACCAGTGGCAAAAATTTTCCTTAATCTGCTGCCAGCATGTGTCATAAAGGCAATATAAAAAAATGTGAATTTTCTATTGGCTAAATAAATAGCGTGTCTTTATCTAGCAGTTGCTCGACTGGCGCAAACCCTGCAGAGATATGCAAATGTCACAATTTATCAATGCCAATAATATTCCTTACTCTGCTGTTGCCATGTGTCATAAAGGTGACATAAAAAAAGGAGATGCTGATGCCTCTTATCCACAACCTGCAGTAGCATAGACTCAACAGTCAGCAACCACATCCAGTTTGTTGCTGAAGCGCAGCATTCAGTTGTCTCTTGTTAGCATATACTGTATGTCTCTTCCCAAATTGTTACTTAGATAGGGCATACATATTTGTTAGTACTTTACATTGTCCAGTGATGGACAAAGACCATTACTGGCTTTTCCAGGCTCTTAAATGAGACTTAAGTCTCTTTATTAAACTGTTGCTTCTCTTAAATTTTCTAAGTTTGGGTAAAAAAAAATTGGTGTTGGGGTATTGCCCAGTTTCTGTACATTTTAAGCACGTCTAAGAGACTGGGTTAATACGCTCTACAGACCTATTCAGGCCACAGCTTTACATATATTGGAACATGGTCATTGCCATGCTAAGGCCTTTACCTGAGCTCTGTAGCACTGCCTGTCACCTGAGTAATACAATCCACAGACCTCATCACCCTCTGGGATATATCCTGCAATTAATCCATTGTTGCTCAAAACCATGCAAAAGGTACATTCTGCCTGGTTGGGTAGGTTCCAGAAGAAGTGCGTAGTCTTGTGCTGATTGGTCAATGGCACTCCTGTCTCTTTCCCATGAGGAGGCTGCTTCTAAGTAAAATGAGGCTTGTAAATGTTCCTGACATGGGTTTCAGGCCTGACAGACTGACCACAATACAGGTCCTTGCTTGCATACACTGTTTTAAGAATTTAATTCTAATGCTTTTGGTGCCTGGTAGAATCCAATTTACTGACATTGATCAGACAGCTCCCCAACTCCTGTATCATATTCACCTTACACCAGCTTCACCTGCTATGACAGTGGTTCCATTGGGATCCGGTGGCCAAAATGAACTGTGGAGCACACAAAACTCACGGTTTGCCATTTCATGGCACCTGCTAGCCCTCTGAAAATGTGAAGCGAGGGCCGCATAATGACATGGCAGTGGACATGGTGATGGTGGCGGGCGAAGTCCAAAATTCAAAGGGACATGTTTTAGCTGGCATTGTAAAGTGATGGGGAATATGTATTCCACTATCTAGCTAACTGTGAGATATGGGGAAATGATATCCAATTGATATCCTTTTGATATCTGATGGAAGGCCCAGTGTGAGATATGGGAAAACGATATCTAATTGATATCATTTTATTTTCTGATGGAATTCCCTATCAAAATACAGCTTGGCCCAAAAACACTTGCTCCATGCCACTCAGCCCCCTCCCTTGGCATTCATTCCCCAGGACCAATGCTTTTCTTTAATTAATCTCTCTCCAGGGGGGACATAGACCCTGTGTCCAGCAATTATCACAGTGGTGTGAATTCCTGTGCAGGACCAGCAGGGGTGGATTAAGGGTAGCCAGGGCCCCAGGCTGTTCAGACACTGTGGTGGGCAACGTGATGGGGGTCATGTGAGGAGGGTCATGTGACGGGGGTCATGATATACCTGAACCAGATTATTCCAGAAAAATGGCCGGGCCCTACTCTACTGTAACCTATTAAATATTTTTTTAAAATATGCAATACAATTTAGGTATATTTTGTTTTATTTTTCAGTTTTTAAAATGACCAATATCACATACAAGGAGCAAATACCACCGCACCATGACCATACCACAAATTACAACCACAGTGAACGAATAATATCACATACAAGGAACAAATACCACCGCACCATGTCAAGACCACATATTACCACCACTTGGTGATCAAATAGCACATACAAGGGACAAATACCGCTACACCATTTCCAGACCACATATTACCACCACATAGTGACTGAATACTACAATACTGATCAGTAATAAAAAAAAAAACACAATACTATCACCATAAGTGCCAGTATTCACAGGAGATTTGTACTTAGTATGCAGTGTCTGTGTAGAGGTAATACAGAGATCACTGGTGGTATTATACACAGGAGCTCTGTATATAATGTATAGGTAATACAGTGATCACTGGTGACATTGTACACAGGACCTCTGTATATAGTATACAGTGTATAGTGTCAGTGTATAGGTAACACTGACTCACCAGTGACGTCTCTAGGTGAAGTACTTCATCTTTCATCCAGCACAAACCACCATCATTTCTTCCAGCCAGGACTCATTTCTGCAGAAAATAACACAGTCATCTCAAGCTCCGCTTGCAGAACACATTACTTAATTTTTCACAACTTCTACATTACACCACATGAAGAAAAAAGGCGATATAGTGTCACTCTGCACAGTAACAGGACCGCCCCCCCATTTAAAACAGTATGCTCAAAAAATAAAATAAATACATCACTGCAGTAATAATATCCCTTAATTAGCCCCTATGGTAATAATATTCCCCATCTTGGCACCGTTTATCTCATTCCTGACTCCAGCCATATGTTCTCGCATCCTGCCTTCATGAGTATCCATTCTACCCCATATGATCTCCCCATCCTGCCCCATCTGTCTCCATCGTATCCATCCTGCCCCATGATCCAATCCTGCCCCATGTTTTTCATTCTGCCCCGTGTCTCCAATCATGCCCCGTATCTACATTCTGCCCATGCCTCCAGTCCTGCCTCCAGTGTGTCCAACAATCTGCCCCAATGTGTCCAGCATATTACCCCCAGTGTGTACAGCATATTACCCCCAGTGTGTCCAGCAATCTGCCCCAGTTTGTCCAGAATATTGCCCCAGTGTCCAGCAATCTGCCCAAGTGTGTCCAGTATTGCCCCAGACAGTGTGTCCAGCAATCTGCCCCAGTGTCTGACTCCAGCATATTGCCCCCAGTATGTCCAGCAATCTGCCCCAGTGTGTCCAGCATTGCCCCCAGACAGTATGTCCAGCAATCTGCCCCAGTGTGTCCAGCATATTACCTCCCAGTGTGCCCAGCAATCTGCCCCAGTATGTTCAGCATATTGCCCCAGTGTCCAGCATACTACCCCCAGTGTGTCCAGCAATCTGCCCCAGTGTGTCCAGCATTGCCCCCAGTGTGTCCAGCAATCTGCCCCAATGTGTCAAGCATTGCCCCCAGACAGTGTATCCAGTAATCTGCCCAGTGTGTCCAGCATTGCCCCCAGTGAGTCCAGCAATCTGCCCCAGTGTGTCCAGCATATTACCCCCAGTGTGTCCAGCAATCTGCCCCAGTATGTCCAGCATATTGCCCCAGTGTTCAGCATATTACCCCCAGTGTGTCCAGCAATCTGCCCCAGTGTGTCCAGCATTGCCGGCAGTGTGTCCAGAAATCTGCCCCAGTGTGTCCAGCATTGCCCCCATAACGTGTGTCCAGCAATCTGCCCCAGTGTCTGACTCCAGCATATTGCCCCCAGTTTGTCCAGCAATCTGCCCCAGTGTGTCCAGCATTGCCCCCAGACAGTGTGTCCAGCAATCTGCCCCAGCGTGTCCAGCATATTACCCCCAGTGTGTCCAACAATCTGCCCCAGTGTGTCCAGCATATTACCCCTAGTGTGTCCAGCATATTACCCCCAGTGTGTCCAGCAATCTGCCCCAGTATGTCCAGCATATTACCCCAGTGTCCAGCATATTACCCCCAGTGTGTCCAGCAATCTTCCCCAGTATGTCCAGCATTGCCCCCAGACAGTGTGTCCAGCAATCTGCCCCAGTGTGTCCAGCATTGCCCCAGACAGTGTGTCCAGCAATCTGCCCCAGTGTGTCCAGCATTGCCCCAGACAGTGTGTCCAGCAATCTGCCCCAGTGTGTCCAGCATTGCCCCCAGTATGTCCAGCAATCTGCCCTAGTGTGTCCAGCATATTACCCCTAGTGTGTCCAGCATACAGTATTACCCCCAGTGTGTCCAGTAATCTGCCCCAGTATGTCCAGCATATTGCCCCAGTGTCCAGCATATTACCCCCAGTGTGTCCAGCAACCTGCCCTAGTATGTCCAGCATTGCCCCAGACAGTGTGTCCAGCAATCTGCCCCAGTTTGTCCAGCATTGCCCCCACTGTGTCCAGCAATCTGCCCCAGTGTGTCCAGCATTGCCCCCAGACAATATGCTGCCCCAGTGTGTCCAGCATATTACCCCCAGTGTGTCCAGCATTGCCCCCAGACAGTGTGTCCAGAAATCTGCCCCAGTGTCTCCAGCATTGCCCCCAGACAGTGTGTCCACCAGCAATCTGCCCCAGTGTGTCCAGCATATTGTCCACAGACAGTGTCCAGCATTCTGGCCTGCCCGAGCCCCCTGGCTTGGCGTTAGCAAAAAAAAAAAAAACCCGAGTTCTCCTTACCTGACCTGTGCACTCCAGCGGCGAGCTCCCTCCAGCAGCCCGCACTAGCCAGCGACTGACAATGACGTCAGACGCCGGCGATGTGTGCGCTGCGCCTGCGGCCGAATTCAGCTGCCAGCCTCCAGTTGGCTGGCGGCTGTTGTTAACTATTGGCGTGCGGGTGCGCGCCCGCACATCAATAGGTGAAACTGCTGCAGCGCCGGTAGGGGCTTGGTGAGCAGACGAGACGGTGCCCGATGCGGGCCCCCTCTGCCCACCGGGCCAATACGCCAGTCAGGGCAGTAATGCCCTGATGGCGGCGGGCAATCTGAGCGGTAGCCCAAGGCCCCCCCACACCACTGGGCCCTGGGCTACTGCCCAGATTGACCCTATTATAATCTGTCCCTGAGGACCAGCCAAACTGGATCCCTTTGTCTGACTCAAGCACATGGAACATCGTGGCACCACAGGTCACAGCATGGCTCTGAGGTATTGAATCTGGAAAATGACCTGTAATATAATTGGAACCTGCATTCATTTCCCCATGAGCCCATACCAGGCAGCCACCCCTAGCACTCTCCATTATTGAGTTACCAAGAATAGCTACCAGGAATTAAATGCAGTAGCCGTATTTGCTCTTAGATAAAATCCAGCGGAATCCATTGGCTTTGCCGCAGTTCCATTTGGACCTTCGGGACAAAATGTATGGGCCATCCATGGTTCTGGCTGGAAAATCATACTCTCAGAAAATGGGAGGAGGGAGGCGGCCCAGCCCAGGGGTGGGCACAGTGTGTGAGGGAGCAGCCTAGGAGATATTAGGCAGCTCCTCATTTTGGACTGAGTTTTTTCTACTGGCAGGATGACCATTGGATAACGCGGCCAGGGAAAAAAAAACGTAGCTAAGATTTGTACCTGTGATCCATCAGCACCTCCCTGTGTTCACATGCTACATAACATGTTAATTGCAACCTATCTATACCCTATTCTTGTACTACACTCTTGACTGCATACCTGTATTTTTCTAGTGCGCCTTTTCAGCGATTAAATATAAAATTAATCTTGGGCTACTCTTTTATCTCGATTCACGAATCCCCACGTCCGCACGCTCAGTTGGTTATATTATGCGCTACCACCAGGGTTGGTTTCTGACCCAATATAAGCCTGTTGTCGGACAGGGCTTGTATATCAAATGAGGAACTGGTGGCAAAATACCATACTTTGGTAGTGAGGAACTTTGACAGTGATGAATGGGAGTTTGGAATGAGGGAGCGACCTCACAAATATAGGAGTGAGAGCTCTCTGATATGTACGATACAGGGCCACCTGCTGGCCCTCTGAAACTGTCAAGCGTGGGACGCATAATGACATGCCGGTGGACATGTTGATGGTGGCGGACGAATCATGTTTTAGCTGGCATTGTAAAGTGATGGGGAATATGTATTCCACTATCTAGCTAACAATTTGGAATGAGGATGGGACTTCCCAAATATAGGAGTGAAAGCTCTCCTAAATGTATGATACAGGGCCACATGAGGGCCCTTCCCAAACTCAGGTTTCACGGCACCTGCTGGCCCTCTGAAAATGTCAAGCGTGAGCCGTATAATGACATGGCGGTGAACATGGTGATGGTGGCGGGAAAAGCCCAAAATTCAAATGGGCATGTTTTAGCTCTTATTTTAAAGTGATGGGGAATATGTATTCCACTATCTAGCTAACAATTTGGAAGGAGGGACCTCCCAAAGGTAGGAATGAGAGCCCTCACAAATGTTAAAAACTAAAGCCAAAATACTCCGAGTGAACATATGCTAAAGGGGAGGTATAATTTGTTTTAATTATTTTAATTTTGTGTTATATACATCTAATTATGAAGGAGAACAGGTTTCTTAGCATTTTTACCTTTAAAAAAATTAGGTTTGGTTTGGTAGGTCTTCTTATAAATCCGTAAAACCAGCGCAATAGTCTGACCACATTATTCCCAGATACCACATGTGAGTCAGAAAGACATGCAGGCATTTTCTCCATGCTGTTCCCATTTAGTTTTACTTCTTTCCCATCCATTTCAGCTTTTTTCCCATGCCACCAGACCTGTTTGTTGGGTCCAGCAGAATAATCTTCGGCTTTCCCATTGACTTGCATAGGATTCGTTATATGGTACAAATAAACGGATATTAGAATTTATTCATGACGATTTTGCCAAATCCGAATATTTCACTATTCGCTCATCACTACTAGCTAGTTAACCTCTGCTTGCATGGTTTATTTTTTGTAAAATAATTTTATTTGCAAAATAATATTTCAATGAAACAGATACCTTGCACATTAGCGCTGTTCCAGCGATAACTGCACCAATTCTGCAGACGCTTAATTTACACAAGAGTTTTGCAGCCACTAATAGGCACACATGCACACACTTCCTTTGATTAGTATATGTTTAGTTTTTTACAGCATTTAATAAGGGTCTGTCCAAATGGTGGACTACACCTTTAAGGCACCCAAGAGTTTAGAAAAGATATGAGTAGGAGAGTATATTATTTATGATTTTTTTTTGTTAGTTTTTGAATATAGTTTTATTTGGGTTTGTTAGTAGTGTTATAGTTGTCCTGGCAGATAAAATGAATGACTCACAGAAGAATATCATAGAAGAATGAATGACTTCACTGATTTTATCACGATACAAGCAGTAAATTCAATGATTTATAAGAGAATTTTGGTTCAGTCTAGTGGAATTTCCCAAAATAAATTTGTGTAAACAACTAGCTACAAAGAAGCAGTCACATCGAAGGCTCCTATGTGTAAACAGCTAGAACAGTCAAGAATATTATAATCTCCCTGACAGCAAAAATAGGTCTGTAGTTTTTCATATGGAGGCACTTTTAGCAGCCCACTGACATCATAGTACTAATCATTGTTTTTTCATTTTTTTTCAGGGTTTTCTAAAGTTTATTTTTACATACAAAACAATCTCCTCCCCCGATCCTTCTCCAAAATCAGTCTTCCTGATATTAAAAATGTCAAAGAGAGCATAAATAGAGTCCTAGTAAACATGTCACATAATAAGTGTCAACTTTATAATGAATATCCTGAAAAAATAATCTTCCTAAGGCCGGAGTCACACTACAGCGAGATACGGCCAAGTCTCGCAGGTTAAAACCAAGCTCTGGCACCGGCACTCCAGAGCGGAGCGTGCAGCTCCATGTATTGCTGTGCGGCCGCACTCTCCACTCTGGAGTGCCGGCACCAGAGCTTGGTTTTAACCTGCGAGACTTGGCCGTATCTCGCTGTGTGGGATCCCGGCCTAAAGGGGTTGTCGGTCTTAACCCCTTAGTGATGGAGCAAATTTTGACCTTAATGACCAGGCCACATTTTTAAAATCTGACCAGAGTCACTTTATGAGGTAATAACTCTGGAACGCTTCAATGGATCCCACTGATTCTGAGAATGTTTTTTTTCAGGACATATTATACTTAATGTCAGTGATAAATTTTGGTAAATATGATTTTCATAAGAAAAATAAGCAGGGGTACAGCAAATGTAACTGACCTCAATAATCCTCCCATTAGTTACAGTAGAATTCAGCAAAGGAAGGGAAAGTAGTAAAATATAACTTTTAATTACTATAAAATGTATATAGCCAACAATAACTCATAGATAACCAAAATAATACAAAAAGTGCTAGCGCTCAATGTAACCAGTGCTCATAATAAAATTGGTTTGATCACACCAATGTTGTTCTTTCTGTTGCGGGTTCATAAGACAGGAGCTGGAGAGGAACAATAGTAATGGAAAAGGTGAGGGAGAAGTTACTCTTTTCATCTAAAACTCCTTGTTGTGCCCCTGACCTGCTCAAATTATATCTGTAAGGATTGTATAGCCTGATCAAACCAATTTTATTATGAGCCCTGGTAACATTGAGCACTGGCACTTCATGTATTATTTTGGTTGTCTAAGGGCTCCTACTCACTTGCGAGCAACTTGGATGAGTCTCGTATGCTTAAAACCCGGCTCTGCCCCCAGCACTCAGATCGGAGCGTGTGGCCGCATAGGAATACATGCAGCCGCACCCTCCGCTCCTCTGTGCCAGGTGCAGTGCCTGGGTATTGCCGTGCGAGACTCATCCGAGTCTCGCACAAGTAAGTAGGAGCCCTATGAGTTATTGTTGGATATATACATTTTATAGTAATCCTTGAAAGTTATATTTTAATACTTTCCTTTACCATGCTCCTCAATATGATTTGCGTATATTTATGAAAATATAGAACATTTGAGAAAACAATTAAAAAATTATGCAATTTTAAAACTTTAAATGTGTATGTTCTTAAATCAGACATTTATACCACATAAACTAATTTATAATAATTTATAAACAGCATTTCCCATATGTCTACTTTCCATCTGCATTATTTTTTAAACATAACTTTTTTGCAAGGAAGTTAGAAGGGTTCAAAGTTAATAAGTAATTTCTAATTTTTCCAACAAAATTTACAAAAAAAAATTTATTTAGGGACCTCAGCACATTTGAAGTGACTTTGGCGGACCTATATGACAGAAAACACCTAAAATAACTTTATAATAATTAAATAATTTTAAAAACTGCACCCCTCAAAGTGCTCAAAAGCATATTCAAGTTTATTAATACTTCACAGGAATTAATGGAATGTGGAAGGGAAAAAAATTAACATTTTACTTTTTTCACAAAAATGTTACTTTATCCCAAATGTTTTACTTTCACAAGCGTAACAGGAGAAAATAAACACCAAATTTGTTGTGCAATTTCTCCTGAGTACACCGATACCTCACATGTGGGGGAAAACTATTACTTGGGCACACGGCAGGGCTTAAAAGGGAAACTGCACCATTTGACTTTTTGAACACAAAAATGGCTGGAATTGAGAGCAGACATCATGTTGTGTTTCGAGAGCCCCTGATGTGTCTAAACAGTGGAAACCCTTCACTAGTGACCCCATTGTGAAACTAAACCCTCCAAGGAATGTAACTAGATGTGTGTTGAGCACCTCCACACCAATGATGCTTCGCAGAAGTTTATAACATTGAACTGTGAAAATAAAAAAAATCGTACTTTTCAGACTATAAGACGCACCGGACCATAAGACGCAGCTCAAATTTTCAGAAGTAAAATAGGGAAAAAAAATTAATGCATCAAATGGGGGTCCGTCTTACAGTCCGAATTCAGCTTACTGGGGGGAATCGGCAGCGCTTGTGGAGTGTGGTCACAGGTGGTCCGGCGATGAGATGACTCCCTTCCCAGATGGGTGCTGCAGGTTCTGCGGTGCTTGTGGTGCAGAGGCTCCATTGCTGTGACGCGGAGGCCTCTAGGAAATCCAATCTGGTGCGGTGCAGCTGGTGCAGCAGGTTTGTTGGTGCTGAATGGTACAGGGGCTCCTGTCATGATCCCAATGGCAGGGAATCACAAAAGGACAAGCACAAAAACAAAACAAGCTCTAGGGTGATGGAACCTGAGCTTACCGCAATCCTGAACCTAAACACACAACTAGCAGTAGCCGGGGAACGTGCCTACGATAATTCCTAGATGTCTCACGCCAGCCGAAGGATTAACTTCCCCTATAAGGAGAAACACAGACCTCACTTGCCTCCAGAGAAACACCCCACAGAAATAGCAGCCCCCCACATGTAATAACGGTGAAATGAGAGGAAAGCACATACGTAGTTATGAAAATAGAATCAGCAAAAATGAGGCCCGCTAAAGCTAGATAGCAGAGGATACAAAAGTGAACTGCGAAAAACCCTTCAAAAAAACCATCCTGAAATTACTTGAACTCATGTGCCAACTCATGGAACATGAGGAGTAATTTCAGCCCACTAGAGCAATCAGCAGCAAGGAATCACATCTCTGCAAGCTGGACTAAGACAAAAATTAAGCAAAACGTGGAACAGGAAAATCAAAACTTAGCTTGTCCTGAAGATAACAGACGCAGGGAGCAGAGGTAAAAAGACACGCTGATTACATTGATAGCCGGCGAGGAAATGACAAAAAAGCCAGGTTAAATAGGAAACTCCCATAACCTGATGGAACAGGTGGACACCAGAGACCGCAGAGAACACAAGTCACCCAGTACCATCAGTAACCACCAGAGGGAGCCCAAAAACAGAACTCACAACAGGCTCCGCCAACATTTTGTGAAAGTTCGGAGCCCCCCACAACTGCTGTGATGTGGTAACCTCCTGGAAAATGGAGGCTGGGGGCGGCGCATGCCTAGATTGAGATCTTGACACCAAGATCTCGTCTCCCGAGATCTCGGGACGAGATCTCATTGCCAAGACCTCAATCTGCGCATGCGCTGCTTCCGGCCACCTTTTTCCCAAAGGCCACCCATCACAGCAATGGAAGTGCGGGGGCTCCAGACTTTCACAAAATGTCGGCTGAGCCCCTGCACCGCTGAGCACCACTGAATACTGCAGCACCAGCCTGGGAAGGGAGTGTGATCATCGCCCTGCTCAACTCCCCTCTCCACATGCAACTTTTAAGAAAATCCCAATCCTAACTCTTAGCCCAACACTAACCATTAGCCCAACCACAACCCTAACCCCATACCTGACCTTAACCATAACTCTAACCATAACGGCAAAGAATTAAAGACATTAATTTGACTAAGGGGATGACACGGGGAAGGTGATTTACTACTTTTTGGCTTTTGGTCACTGTGATTTCATTAAATTGAGATTTTCTGCCTCTTGAGGCGATGCACCCTTATTTCCAATCGGAATAAGACTCCTTAGCGGCTGCTATGTTAATGTGTATCTGCCATTGTTAAGGGATTAAGCTACAAGTCTACAATCACTCTATGACATATATTTGTTTTGTTAGTTTGTTTGTTTTTTGTAGTATACATCAACTTCGCATCCTTCCCACAGAAGGTTTTCACTCTGAGCTACACCTGCTTATCTTTCACTTCCTGTTCAGATAATGCTTGATTTGGCACATTGTGTGGTAGGACATAAGTGAAAGGATTAGGGATGAGCAAATATGCTCAGTGATACTCAGTTATCACTCAAGTATCATTGTGCATGGATGTGCTTGTTAATCGTCGAGCAATGGGCGGTGCTTGAAGTAAAATTTAAATCCCCGCCCCACATCTTTGGAGCCTGTTATGTAGCCAATAACCATACGGGAATTGCCTGTGAGTCACTGTAATGCTGTAGCCATCTTGGTTGTGGCATTACTTTGATTGGATGGCCATCTGACATCATCAGGGATTATAAAAGAACATGCGCCGACCAGCTCGGCACATTGACCCCATTACACAGATCTGTGACACTTCGTATTGGAAGGAGAGAGTGCTTGTCTAGGCCTGTGTGCACTGTATAACAAATTAGAGGCCTGTAGTGTTGATACTGGTGCTGAAACTGAGCCATCTTACTAAGAGCACTTCTAAGGGCTAAATGTTTTTTTTGCTGTTTGTAGCGTATACAATCTGCACTTAGCCTAAGGAGGGAGAGCGAGTCACAAGAGCAGGGAGAGTGACAGAATCCAGTCTGTAGACAGAGATTAGACCTGTGCAGTTCGTTGGCAAATATATACAGTAGTTGCAACTTTTTTTGTGGGGGCTGAAGAAAATGAATATATTTTAATTCATAAAGTATTACGTGCTTTGAGGTCCTTTTTTGTGTTATGTAACACACCCAAAACTTGTTGAAACATTTTCTTGGGCTACATTTCTCAGCCATACACTACTGTATAGTGTGGGGTACATTTCTGTGATCTGAGAAAAAACTGATAAAAACCATTTAAAATTTTACAGGCTTCCAATTCTCAGCCATACAAAGTTACATGGTCTGCGAACATTTTTGTGATCTCTAAAAGTGAAAAAAAGCTTTAAAATTTTTTGTAGGCTTCCATTTCGCAGCCATACAGTGTTACATGGTCTGTAAACATTTTTGTGACCTCTAAAAGTGAAAAAAAAAGCTTTTAAAAATTTTGCAGGCTTCGATATCTCAGCCATACGTTGTTAAATGGTCTGTGAACATTTATGTGATCTCTAAAAGTGAAAAAAAGATTTAAAAAATGTTTAATCTTGAAACATTTCTGAATTGTATTTGATTGTCATTCATACACTTTTGCGTTCTTTCTGTTACATTTGGAGAAAAATCCCCAAAAGAACTTTGATTGCTGCAGGTAACCAATTTTTTTCTTTTATTAAAAATAAACCTGGTTTTAAAAGACATGGTAATTATAAAATGCATAAGATGTGCGTTGAGAGATGGGGAAGTGGAAGTGATGATTATGGTGCACGCAAATGCTGAGGGCGTGGGACAGGTACGACTATGCCTGTTGCTGGAGCAAAAGAAACATGCCCATCCGCGACACATAGGTTTCTGTCCCTCTTTGCAGAGAGGCACGATACAGAGCAGTGCAAACAGTTGGTCAGTTGGGCAGCAGATAATGCTTCCAGTAGGCTTGACTGGGCCACGCAGTCTTCCACATGGTCTGGTCTCACTAGCCTACCCTCTCAACCTGCATGCTCCAAGAGGGACAGGAGGACATGGTGCTTAGTGATGCACAAAACTTAGAGCAGCCATGGTCACAAGAACATAATTGTGGGGAAAGGCAAATTTGGGATTAGGAGGAAGATGATTATGAGGCACAGTTGCCTCTAAGTCTTGTTGTTTTTAAGTCACTAAGTCAGGAGGAGCACGGCGGTGGAAGATGAGGTGGTGGATGATGAAGTCACCGACCCAACCTGGGAAGTAAGCATGTTTAGCGAGGCCAGCAGCACTGAGGGAGGATAGATCTGCAGCACCAATATAGACAGAAAGAGGCAGTGGAGTGACAAGAAGGACGAGGGGTGATACTGTTCTGCAGAGCATCGACATTTCGTGCATTTCTCCATCAAAGAGTTAGGTGCTCCCCAGTTTGGGAATTTTTAAAAGATAGTTCTGAGACTAACAAAATGGCCATTTGCAATCTGTGCCATGCCAAGATCAGCAGGGTCATGATAACTAAGAGCCTAACCATCACCACCATGATCAGGCACATGTCATCTACACACCTGACTTGGTGGCCGAATGCCTGGATCCACGATTGGTGCCATCAAGTGACCCCACTGCCTCTTCCCTGTGCTAGGTGCTTCCCAATCCCCTGCACAAAACACTGGCACACATGCCTCTTGCCGTGCACCTATCCTTGCACTTTCTGACTTACAATCTTCAGGCACTTCCAAATCCTTGTCTCAGCACAGCATATAGCTGTCCCTTCTCCAGGCCTTGCAATGAAAAAGAAAGCTCTCAGCCACCCATTCACAGGTCCAAAATGGTAAACAGGCACATTTCCTTGCCGCTTGCCGTGGAAATGTTGCCATTTAGGATGGGAGACTTCCGCAGACTCATGGCAGCAGCCATCCCTCAGTACTCTGTCCACAGCTGCCACTTTTTCTCCCGGTATGGTGTCCCCACGTTCAATCATCATGTGTTCAGGAACATCAACCGTGCCCTTAGCAATGCACATACTGGCATTGTCCACTTAACGACTGACATGTGGGCACTTGTGGACGGGGACGCAACATTTCACAACAGCATACTGGGTAAACATTGTGGAGGCTGGGGCCAAGTCAAACCCTGGCATGGTGCATTTGCTCCTGACACTGAGGATTGCTGGCCCTACTTCTATCAGTTTTTCCTTCACCTCCTGCAGCAGCTCCTGCACCCCCTCCTGCTCTTCCTTATCCTCTATCTCCAATGTGCTATCTCAGAGTGCATCATCCACACCAGCGGGAAGCTGGAAGCTCTGCAGCACTATCTCAGCAAAGTAGCCACAGGCTTTGATGCAGCTAATTTGTCTACGAGACAAACCGCACACTGCAGCAGAGTTACTTAAAGAAATAACAGACCAGACAGATCTGTGGTTTTCACCATTAAACCTCCAACCAGCCATGGTCATCTGTAACATGCTCGGCAGTTCAGCAGTTTCTGAAAACATACTGTATATACTTGAGTATAAGCCGAGATTTTCAGCCCGAGATTTGGGCTGAAAGTAACCCTCTCAGCTTTACTCGAATCATACCCAGGGGTTGGCAGGGGAGGTGGAGCGGAGCTGTGTAATAATATTCATCTGCTCCTGGCGTGGTCCCTGCATGTCCCTGGTTCCTTCCCCGGCACCGACAGCTTCTTCCTGTAGTGAGCGGTCACATGGTACCGCTCATTACAGTAATGAATATGGACCCGACTCCACTCTCATAGGGGTGGAGCCGCATATTCACTACTGTAATGAGCGGTACCATGTGGCCGCTCACTACAGGAAGAAGCTGCCGGCGCCTGGTAACAGACGTGCAGGGACCGCGCCAGGAGCAGGTGGGTATAACTCAATGCGGATATTCACCTGCTCCCTGTTCCACCATCGGCGCCACTGCATTTTCCGCGTCCCCTGCAGTGATGCTCCGGTCAGAGCGCACGATGACGCGATTAGTGCACGCCGCCCTCTGCCTGACCGTCAGTGCAGAAGACGGGGAAGACAAAGCGGCGGTCGGCGGTGGAACGGGAAAAGTGAGTATAGCAAGTGGCGGGGGCCTGAGAGGTGAGTATGTAATTTTTTATTTTTTTAATCGCAGCAACAGCATATGGGGCAAATGTCTGTATGGAGCATCTTATGGGACCATGTGCAGCATTATATGGGGCAAATATCTGTATGGAGCATCTTATGGGGCCATGTGCAGCATTATATGGGCAAATATCTGTATGGAGCATCTTATGGGGCCATATTCAGCATTATATGGGGCAAATATCTGTATGGGACCATGTGCAGCATTATATTGGCAAATATCTGTATGAAGCATCTTAGGGGGCCATGTGCAGCATTATATGGGGCAAATATCTGTATGGGGCCATGTGCAGCATTATATGGGGCAAATATCTGTATGGGGCCATGTCCAGCATTATAAGAGGCAAATATCTGTATGGAGCATCTTATGGGGCCATGTTCAGCATTATATGGGGCAAATATCTGTAAGGGCCATGTGCAGCACTATATGGGGAAAATATCTGTATGGAGCATCTTATGAGGCTATGTGCAGCATTATATGGGGCAAATATCTGTATGGTCCATGTGCAGCATTATATGGGGCAAATATCTGTACGGAGCATCTTATGGGGCCATAATCCACATTTGTGGAGCATTATACAGGGCAAATGTGTCTATGGAGCATCTTATGGGGTCATAACCAGCATTTGTGCAGCATTGTTTGGGGCATATTTTAATATGGAGCATCTCATGGAGCCCATCATAAACTGTATGGAGCATTTTATGGGGCGTATTTTGTATGGAGCATCTTATGGTGCCATCATGAACTGTGTGGAGCATTACATGGGGCTCCTGATTCAATATGAATATTCAAAAACACTTAAACTACTGATGTCTCAATTAATTTTACTTTTATTGGCATCTATTTTTATTTTTAAAATTTACCAGTAGCTGTTGCATTTTCCACCCTGGGCTTAGACTTGAGTCATCAAGTTTTCCCAGTTTTTTTGTGGCAAAATTAGGGGGTCGACTTATACTTGGTCTGCTTATACTCGAGTATATACGGTACTCAGATTTGCCAGAGCTTCTGGTCAAGGTACACTGTGTTAGCCATCATTTCTGCACGTCAGCTATAGTTAACACTGCTCTGGCAGTGCTGCATCAGCATATGCAAGTGCTAGCTCACTGACTGGTTTGCAATGTCACCACGTGCTGGAAATCCACACTGCGCATGCTAGCAATGCTTTATGACAGAAGAAGCCAGAGGTTGACTACCAGCTCCAACATACCCGTCGGTATTCTATTCTGCCACCGTACATAACAACTGCAAAGTTGGCATGGGTGTCTGACATTTGTTTGATTCTCCAAGACTTTTAGGACTCCACAAAGATTGTGAGCAGTGATGACTGCATAGCCAGCACAATTATCCTGCTTTTGTGCCTACTTAGAAAGTCACTGCTCACAATTAAACATGAAGCTTTGATAGCGTCTTGTCTGAGCGGGTTTTTAGTGCAGTCGAGGGGGTGATAACAGACTGGCACTTTCGCCTGTCAACAGACATTGCAGACAGGCTCACGCTCATAAAAATGAACAAAGCCTGGATTAGTCCACACTTTTCCACACCCCCAGATGACAGCAGCACATAAAGTGTTTGTAATATTCAATATTTTAATGAGACCTGCCAGTTGATGCCTTTCAGGAGTGTATGAATGACCCTCCTCATAATTTCTGGCTGGCTTTGCACTTTCTGTAAAGCTTTTATTACTGTATAAGTACATCAACTAGACAGTCAAAATATTTTTGTTCAAAATTTTTTTATGGTTTCAATGACCCATCCATACAGTTTAACATGGTTATTGCTACTTTACAGTGGCATGTAAAACTGACAGAAATCATAGAAAACTATTTCAGAATTAGAATAATCATCCATAGAGTATTACATGCTTTCTGTTACATTTTGGTGGTATATAACAGTACAAAAACGTATTTGAACATTTTGCTTGTTTGTTCATGTTTCTTACCCATACACTTTTCTGGGCTCTGAGATTCCTTTTTTGGTGATATATAACACTCAAAAAAAGTTAAAAAATTTTGCTTGGTTACATTTTTTAGCCATACAGTATTTACGTGTTCTTGGTACATTTCGTTGATATATAAACCTCCAAAAACTTGGTCAAAATTTTATCTACCTGGGTACAGTTCATTGCTGTATAAGCCTCAAAAAACTTTTTCAAAATTTAGCAGTATTATATTGCTCACCCACAGGGTATTACATCTTCTTGGATACATTTTGTTGCTGTAAAAGCCTCAAAAAGTGTTTAAAAATGTATTATAAAACCATATATACTTGTGTATAAGCCGAATTTTTCAGCACATTTTTTGTACTGAAAACGCCACCCTTGACTTATACATGAGTAATTGTCTCAGAAAGATGGCGGGGGAGGGGGAGCGGGCGAGCAGCGGGTCACAGATGCAGGAGCCAGCGGCTGCTAAAGAGAAATGAATATTCACTGCGCTAGCTCTTATAGCATGCACAGTTACAGCCGCAGCTGCCAGCTTCCTGCACACATCCTACTTACCTTCCCGGTTCGCCCTTGCTGCATCTCGTTTCGTGCCAGCAGATCTTCTGGCCGAGCGAAAACGTGTCCCCCGCTCATTAAGGTAATGAATATACACCTCTCTCCCCTCTCATAGGTGTGGAGTGAATATTCATTACCTTAATGAGCGGGGACACGTGATCGCTTGGCCGGAAGAGCTGCTGGCACGTATCTAGATGCAGTGAGGGTGCGCAGGGAAGGTAAGTAGGATATATTTGGTTTTTTTACAGGAACCATGCATATAAGGACAGGGATGAGGAGCCATGCATACTAGGATAGGGGATAAGGAGCCATGCATACATGGATGAGGATAAGGAGCCATGCATACAGGGACGGGGAGTTATGCATACAAGGACAGGGATGGGGAGCCATTCATACAAGGATAGTGAGCACAAATGTCTAAAACCCTCAGAAAACTTGTTCAAAATATAATTGTTATTATATTGCTCAACCATAGGGTATTACATCTTCCTGGTATAGTTTGTTGCTATAAAATATCAAAAAACTTATTACAAAATGTATTGATTATATATTACTTACTTAAAAAGCATTCTGTTGTCTGGAGTACATGTGGATGGTATATAACACTCAAAAAACTTGTTAAAAATTAAATGGTATTATATTGCTCATCTATAGACTATTCCATGATCTGGAATACATTTTGTTAGTATGTAACCCTCACAATCTTATTCAAAATTTATCAGTATTATATTGCTCATCCATAGGGTATTACATCTTCTTGGGTACAGTTCTTTGATATAAAAGCCTCAAAAAACTAGTTAAAAAATGTATCGGCATTATATTGCATTAATAGAGTTTAACATATGCTTGGGTAGATTTCGTTACTATTTGAGCCTGAAAAAGCTTGCTCAAAATATTAGGTTGTGTACACACGTTGCAGATTTGGTGCATTTTTAAGCACAGATTTGTGACAAAACTTGAATGAACACCTGTTGCCAGTGAAGTGAATGAGAAACCTAAAGTGTCATGCACAGGTTAGGTTTGTTGACTTGCAGATTTGGTGCCAAAAATAATCTGCAACATGTCAATTCTCTGTGCGTTTGTGCCTTGCATTTTTCACCTCTGACTTCACTCAAATCTACCAAAAACAGATGCAAAAAGCACCAAAAATGTGGCAAGAGATATGTAAATGGACGAGTCTCCATGGAGCGGGGCGCCAGTGCGCAGATCCTAGGGTGCCAACCTCTGCTGTTAGATAGGATAAATTAATTAGTGAGGTGTGAGTATAGGGTCACGATAGCCTATTCATTCCTCCCTTTGTGATGTGGTTCTTCCTGTGGGTTCTCGTGCTCCAAGCTATTTTCCTCAGTCTTATCCAGCTGGCCTCTGTTTATTTGGTTAAAGAATTGAAGCCAGCCAAAACGCCTCCTTTTTTAAACTATGCAATGGTATTGCCCAGTGAGTTATTCTGTCCCTAGGGCTGCACATTATGATTTTGTTCTGAGTATGGTTGGAATATATGGGACACAATGATTTGTGTTGCTTTTGATCTATCTACCTCACTGTGACAACCCTCTGTCCTGTTGCTTACACTGCGCGTCGGATATGAGGTGTGCGGTCAGCGTTTGATAGACCGCATTGGATGATAGCGCACTGTATGCGGTCACTGCACTTGTGATCGACATATTGTGACTAGTGTTGAGCGATACCTTCCAATACCTAGAAGTATCAGTATCGGATTGTATCGGCCGATATCCCAAAAATATCGAATATCGCCGATACCGATACCCGATACCAATGCAAGTCAATGGGACACAAATATCGGAACATAAATAAGCCCTTTCTGTTCTTCTATATGCTGTTCCGGAGAGGGGAAGAGTGGGCGGTGCGTGGGCGGACACTGTGAGTGTCTGTGTGTGCGGGCAGGGTCTGTGCGGGCCTGCCAGGGATCTGTACGTGTCTACCGGGGCTCTGTGCGGGCCTAGCGGGGCTCTATGTGGGCTGCCCGGGCTCTATGCGGGCCTGCCTGGGCTCTATGCGGCGTGCCGGGGATCTATGCGGGCTGCCCGGGCTCTATGCGGTGTGCCGGGGCTGTATGTGGGCTGCCCAGGCTCTATGCGGCGTGCGGGGTCTGTGCGGCATGCTGGGGCTCTCTGCATGTGTGCAGGCATCGTCCGATGGGACTACAAGTCCCATCGGACGATGCCTGCTACCTCTGACAGTGATTGACACAATAGCCAATGATAGGACAGTAGTAGTCCCATCATCTGGCTAATGTGTTGAATGAAAAAAATAAAAATACTCCATACATACTCCATACATACTACATACATACTCCATACAGCACATACATATATACATACAGTACATTAAACATAGAGGCTTTACCTTGGTCTCACAGAGACATCTTTTGATATTGAAGAAAGGTACATGGTACCATGTGGAGTTGTAGTAATGACAACGTCTGGGAATTCAATTGATTTTAAGGTGGATTTTCTGCCATAGGAGAATGTCAGATTTCCCTTTTCCCAAATGTATTACAATTTGACTTCTGCTTCTTGGTTCATTGAACCCATTGCATTAGAAGATGTTATAAGATGTTACCAGAATGAAATCATTTATTTTCCTTATTCTGTTTTTAATATAATGATATGAAATGTTAAAAACATTTTCTGAAAAACTTTTTAAAAATACATTTAACATAAAAATCTGATTAAAAAAAGGTCAGATTCTGATGACACATTTATTTCCTTTAACATTAGACTTTCTGCTACTAGTAAGTCCCAAAAATTACTTCTTTTGTATGCCTTTATTGTTTCTAAAGAGAAAATATTTCAAGTATTATTTTATCAGAACTCCCGTCTTTTCGATGGAACAAGCCTTATGCGTATCATTTTTTCAGAAATTATTTACACATGAGTAATCAGTGGTTACCCTTTGCACTGAATCATGAGGATTTTGTTCTTTGCCTATGAGTCTCTGTGATGGCAGTAAAGAGGTTTTTCCTTACAGAATGTCCTCCTGGGAATAAAAATATGCGAGCAGTAGATAGCTGGCTTCTGCATGTCTGGTGGCAAAATGCCAGGACTTTATTTCAAGAGATACTACAAGAGATAAATTGTTTGTACATTATTTTATGAGCAGCATTATTTATTGATGAGGTAGCGGCATATTTCATTTAGTATACGACAAAGGGAGCATGTATATCTGCCTAAGATTATAAAAATCAGTTCTCTTTTTCACAATTTTTCTTGTTCTTTTATGTTCTTTTATGTTCCATAAATTTTTTTTTTTGTCTACCAATGAAATGGTAAGCAAAGTGATCTACTCTTGCTGTCTTGTCCTCTTAAGCCCCGTAGACAGATTTCTCTGAATTTCTGTTATTGTTTTTTATCTTATAGAATTATGTATTAAATAGGTATGAATGATGCTCTTACTAAGGATGCACATGATGACCATAAAGCATCAGCAGTATCTCCACACATGTCTGCTATGGCTTTCACAAGGTTTTCAGTGTAGACCAGTGTTAAATTTTAATTTACCCAATTTTGGATTCCTATATGTAGTTTTGATATGTATTATACTAATGTTATGTACTGAAACCCCGTTTGTATCTTTTCTATTCTTACATTGGCTTGTTGGAAGTAAACTAAAATCCCAATAATTTTCTAGGTTCATTTAACCTAGACAGGTTCCCTTTAATCTATAATTTTAACACATAGTAAATTACTATGTGTTAAAATTATAGATTAAAGGGAACCTGTCAGCAGGATCATGCACAGTAACCTACATAGAGTGTCAGGTCAGCGCTAGGGTTGAGCGACCTTGACTTTTTTAGAGTCGAGTCGGGTTTCGCAAAACCCGACTATCTCAATAGTCGGGTCGAGTGAAATCGGCCGATTATGACGTAAAGTCGGGATCGACCGAAACACGAAACCCAATGCAAGTCAATGGGGCAGCATAGTCGGCAGTGAGTGGGGGCCAGGAAAACACCTAGAGTGCCCGTTTTAATGCCAAAACCATGCATTCTTCTTAATGAAGCTTGTCAATCTTAATTTCCCTTATAATAATAGTTAAGGTAAGGTAAGTATTTAAACTTTGCAAGTGCTGTGATCCTGAGCAAGCAGGGGGGGCCCACTCGTTGGCATTGGTACTGGCACAGGGCCCCTCAAAGTACGGCGGTGTGTTTGCACGGCGGGGGCGCCTCCCACCGGCAGCGACACTTTTGCGTACTATGAGGGGCCCTGTGCCAGTGACGTCGCCAACGAGTATTCCTCCCCCCACCTGATGAAGGAACCTGCACTTTCATCTGCACCTTCCTCTTTGTCCCCGTGTAAGGTGGTATGGTATGCGGGAAGAGGAACCTGACTTTCAGCAGGGTCACAATCTTGCTGTGTAGCGTGCACGGGGAATGTTGCGTTATCGGTCAATGTACCAGCAGACTCATCTATCACTGGCTGGGCAATGGGCAGGATGAGGAGGAAACACAGATATAGGCCCAAAGAATAAAGTGGTTTAAATGCAGTTCAAAATTGGTAAGAGGACTAACCAGGGGGCATTGCTTTGTTCAGTGGAGGACAACTGTAATGAGAGGCTGACACAGAGAGTAGGCCCAAATCAGTAATTAGTCTAAATGCAGTTCGAAATTGGCAACAGTAGTAAACAGGCGGCACAGCTTTGTTCAGTGGAGGAGAACAGCAAGGAGCGGCAGACACCAATAGTAGGCCCCAACCCAACTAGTAGGCCAAATGCAGTCTAACATTAACAACTACTTAACGAGAGCCTGAAAATGGAATTTCAGGACAGGAAACCAGGAGAACAGCAAGGAGCGGCAGACACTGTTAGTAGGCCCCAACCCAACTAGTAGGCCAAATACAGTTGTTCCATTTAACAACTATTTAACAAGAGCCTGAATATAGAAGCTCAGGAAAGGCAACCTGGAGAACACCTTGGAGTGGAAGACACCGTCTCTACAACCTAGACCCAACTTGTAGGCCGAATACAGTGTTGTTTTCAACAACTACTTAAGAAGAGCCTCAAGATTGAAGCAATGGAGAGGCAACCTGGGGAACACCTTGGAGTGGAACACACCGTCTCTACACCCCAGTCCCAACTTGTAGGCCGAATGCAGTGTTGTTTTCAACAACTACTTAAGAAGAGCCTCAAGATTGAAGCAATGGAGAGGCAACCTGGGGAACACCTTGGAGTGGAACACACCGTCTCTACACCCCAGTCCCAACTTGTAGGCCGAATGCAGTGTTGTTTTCAACAACTACTTAAGAAGAGCCTCAAGATTGAAGCAATGGAGAGGCAACCTGGGGAACACCTTGGAGTGGAACACACCGTCTCTATACCCCAGTCCCAACTTGTAGGCCGAATGCAGTGTTGTTTTCAACAACTACTTAAGAAGAGCCTCAAGATTGAAGCAATGGAGAGGCAACCTGGGGAACACCTTGGAGTGGAACACACCGTCTCTACACCCCAGTCCCCACTTGTAGGCCGCATGCAGTGTTGTTTTCAACAACTACTTAAGAAGAGCCTCAAGATTGAAGCAATGGAGAGGCAACCTGGGGAACACCTTGGAGTGGAACACACCGTCTCTACACCCCAGACCCAACTTGTAGGCCAAATGCAGTGTTGTTTTCAACAACTACTTAAGAAGAGCCTCAAGATTGAAGCAATGGAGAGGCAACCTGGGGAACACCTTGGAGTGGAACACACCGTCTCTACACCCCAGTCCCAACTTGTAGGCCGAATGCAGTGTTGTTTTCAACAACTACTTAAGAAGAGCCTCAAGATTGAAGCAATGGAGAGGCAACCTGGGGAACACCTTGGAGTGGAACACACCGTCTCTACACCCCTGACCCAACTTGTAGGCCGCATGCAGTGTTGTTTTCAACAACTACTAAACGTGAGCCAGAAGATTGAAGCAATGGAGAGGCAACCTGGAGAACACCTTGCAGCGGCAGACACTGGTAGTAGGCCCCAACCCAAGTACTAGCCCCACTGCAGTTAGATTTAAAAAAACTACTAAACAAGAGCCTGAAGATCAAAGCTCAGAAAAGGCAACCCGGAGAACACCTTGGAGCGGCAGACACTGGTAGTAGGCCCCAACCCAAGTACTAGCCCCACTGCAGTTAGATTTAAAAAAACTACTAAACAAGAGCCTGAAGATCAAAGCTCAGAAAAGGCAACCCGGAGAACACCTTGGAGCGGTAGACACTGGCAGTAGGCCCCAACCCAAGTACTAGCCCCACTGCAGTTAGATTTAAAAAAACTACTAAATGAGAGCCTGAAGATCAAAGCTCAGAAAAGGCAACCCGGAGAACACCTTGGAGCGGCAGACACTGGTAGTAGGCCCCAACCCAAGTACTAGCCCCACTGCAGTTAGATTTTAAAAAAACTACTAATTGAGAGCCTGAAGATCAAAGCTCAGAAAAGGCAACCCGGGGAACACCTTGGAGTGGCAGACACTGGTAGTAGGCTTTAAACCCAAAATTTTGGTCAATGGAGTTTATAAAATGTTCCAGGGGTACACAGGCAGCATTGGTGTGGTAAGCGGAGGACAATTTCTATTTGGGACTGCAGACAGACTTAGTAGGCTGTCCCCTGTGGACCATGCATCCACAACATTAACCCAGTGCGCCGTAATGGACATGTAACCTTTCGTGGACATGCCTACTGGTCCATGCATCTGTTGTCAGGTGCACCTTTCTACTATTAGATAGCCTGAGAGCATGGACAATGCGGATTTTTACATGATGGTGGAGGGCTGGGATGGCTTTTCTCGCAAAAGAAGTGACGACTGGGTAGCTCTTACCGTGGTACAGCATAGTCCATCTGGGCTTTATAATTATAAATTAAAGAAAAAACTAGGCTGTATGCACTTTGAAATAGGTTCCAGGGGTACACGGGCGGCAGTGGACTGGTCACTGGAGGACTAGTGGAAGGAGGGACCGCAGACAGGCGTAGTAGGCCTAACATTATAAAATTGGGCTGTAGGCACTTTAAAATAGGTTCCAGGGGTACACGGGCAGCAGTGGTCTGGTCAGTGGAGGAGTTGTAGAAAGAAGGGACCGCAGACAGGCTTCGAAGGCCTAACATAATAAAATTGGGCTGTAGGCACTTTAAAATAGGTTCCAGGGGTACACGGGCAGCAGTGGTCTGGTCAGTGGAGGACTAGTGGAAGGAGGGACCGCAGACAGGCTTCGAAGGCCTAGCATAATAAAATTGGGCTGTAGGCACTTTAAAATAGGTTCCAGGGGTACACGGGCAGCAGTGGTCTGGTCAGTGGAGGAGTAGTAGAAAGAAGGGACCGCAGACAGGCTTCGAAGGCCTAACATAAAAAAAATTGGGCTGTAGGCACTTTAAAATAGGTTCCAGGGGTACACGGGCAGCAGTGGTCTGATCAGTGGAGGAGTAGTAGAAAGAAGGGACCGCAGACAGGCTTCGAAGGCCTAACATTATAAAATTGGGCTGTAGGCACTTTAAAATAGGTTCCAGGGGTACACGGGCAGCAGTGGTCTGGTCAGTGGAGGACTAGTGGAAGGAGGGACCGCAGACAGGCTTCGAAGGCCTAACATAAAAAAAATTGGGCTGTAGGCACTTTAAAATTGGTTCCAGGGGTACACGGGCAGCAGTGGTCTGGTCAGTGGAGGAGTAGTAGAAATAAGGGACCGCAGACAGGCTTTGAAGGCCTAACATAAAAAAAATTGGGCTGTAGGCACTTTAAAATTGGTTCCAGGGGTACACGAGCAGCAGTGGTCTGGTCAGTGGAGGAGTAGTAGAAAGACGGGACCGCAGACAGGCTTCAAAGGCCTAACATAAACAAAAATGGGCTGTAGGCACTTTAAAATAGGTTCCAGGGGTACACGGGCAGCAGTGGTCTGGTCAGTGGAGGACTAGTGGAAGGAGGGACCGCAGACAGGCTTCGAAGGCCTAACATAAAAAAAATTGGGCTGTAGGCACTTTAAAATTGGTTCCAGGGGTACACGGGCAGAAGTGGTCTGGTCAGTGGAGGAGTAGTAGAAAGAAGGGACCGCAGACAGGCTTCGAAGGCCTAACATAAAAAAAATTGGGCTGTAGGCACTTTAAAATAGGTTCCAGGGGTACACGGGCAGCAGTGGTCTGGTCAGTGGAGGAGTAGTAGAAAGAAGGGACCGCAGACAGGCTTCGAAGGCCTAACATAAAAAAAATTGGGCTGTAGGCACTTTAAAATTGGTTCCAGTGGTACACGGGCAGCAGTGGTCTGGTTAGTGGAGGAGTAGTAGAAAGAAGGGACCGCAGACAGGCTTCGAAGGCCTAACATAATAAAATTGGGCTGTAGGCACTTTTAAATAGGTTCCAGGGGTACACGGGCAGCAGTGGTCTGGTCAGTGGAGGACTAGTGGAAGGAGGGACCGCAGACAGGCTTCGAAGGCCTAACACAAACAAAATTGGGCTGTAGGCACTTTAAAATAGGTTCCAGGGGTACACGGGCAGCAGTGGTCTGGTCAGTGGAGGACTAGTGGAAGGAGGGACCGCAGACAGGCTTCGAAGGCCTAACATAACAAAATTGGGCTGTAGGCACTTTAAAATTGGTTCCAGGGGTACACGGGCAGCAGTGGTCTGGTCAGTGGAGGAGTAGTAGAAAGAAGGGACCGCAGATAGGCTTCGAAGGCCTAACATAAAAAAATTGGGCTGTAGGTACTTTAAAATAGGTTCCAGGGGTACACGGGCAGCAGTGGTCTGGTCAGTGGAGGAGTAGTAGAAAGAAGGGACCGCAGACAGGCTTCGAAGGCCTAACATAAAAAAAATTGGGCTGTAGGCACTTTAAAATAGGTTCCAGGGGTACACGGGCAGCAGTGGTCTGGTCAGTGGAGGAGTAGTAGAAAGAAGGGACCGCAGACAGGCTTCGAAGGCCTAACATAATAAAATTGGGCTGTAGGCACTTTTAAATAGGTTCCAGGGGTACACGGGCAGCAGTGGTCTGGTCAGTGGAGGACTAGTGGAAGGAGGGACCGCAGACAGGCTTCGAAGGCCTAACATAAACAAAATTGGGCTGTAGGCACTTTAAAATAGGTTCCAGGGGTACACGGGCAGCAGTGGTCTGGTCAGTGGAGGACTAGTGGAAGGAGGGACCGCAGACAGGCTTCGAAGGCCTAACATAAAAAAATTGGGCTGTAGGCACTTTAAAATTGGTTCCAGGGGTACACGGGCAGCAGTGGTCTGGTCAGTGGAGGAGTAGTAGAAAGAAGGGACCGCAGACAGGCTTCGAAGGCCTAACATAATAAAATTGGGCTGTAGGCACTTTATAATTTGTTCCAGGAGTACACGGGCAGCATTGGTGTAGTCAGCGGAGGCCGATTGTAATGAGTGTCTGCCAGTTAGTAGTCCCAAACAATAAATACATGTTAATCTCTCGCATAACAACAAAACAAAACCACCAAAGGGTGCAATCATTCGGTACTGGGGTGGGCTCCTCTGCAAAGTTTCAGACCTAGTAATTTGGCGCAAAGTATTTACTTGGGTAAATATAGGACACTGCCACGGACTATGTTAAGTACCATCATACATGTCAATACAATGGCATTGTCAGTGGCTGGAATTTAAGGATGTCAGCGCATAGACTAAACATTGGTGGAACTGTGAGAGATAATTGTGCAAGTGGTTTAGCAATGTTTGAGCTGGGGGTGGGGGAACTCTCTTGTGACCGGCGGTACAGGCCCAGGGCCCCTCATGTTACAACAGTGTGTCTGACGTTGGGTGCGCACCACCAACGCCAGAGACACTTTATTGTACTATGAGGGACCCAGTGGCAGTGCCGTCGACCAAAAGCGGGCACACCAACCTCTTCAGACAAACAGCACTCTCACGGGTGCTGGCGCCAAGTGGCGATACCACGGCCCCGTGTGGGAAGTTTGGCCATTTAGGGAGGTGTAAACATGTCGTATGGTGGACAATCTGGTGCTGCAAATTACGAGATTGGAAAAGTCATTCAGAATAGTCCACAGGCAAGACCTTTTCATAGGAAAGCTAGGTGTCGGCCGGGCTAGGTGGGGCAAAAGATTTCGAAATCCAGTTGTGGTTCATTTTAATGAAGGATAGATCATCTACATTTTGGGTAGCCAGACGAGTCCTTTTTTCGGTTAATATTGAACCTGCAGCACTGAATACTCTTTCTGATAGGACACTAGCTGCCGGGCAAGCAAGCTCCTGCAATGCATATTCTGCCAATTTTGGCCAGGTGTCTAATTTGGATGCCCAGTAATCAAATGGGAATGACGGTTGAGGGAGAACGTCGATAAGGGATGAAAAATAGTTAGTAACCATACTGGACAAATGTTGTCTCCTGTCACTTTGAATTGATGCTGCAGTACCTGTCCTGTCTGCGATCATAGCAAAATCACTCCACAACCTGGTCAGAAAACCCCTCTGTCCAACGCCACTTCTGATTTCTGCCTCTCTAACACCTCTGGTCTGTTGGCCCCTGCAGCTCGTGTGAGAACGATCACGGGCGCTGTGTGCTGGGAATGCCTGAAGCAAACGGTCAACAAGAGTTGATTGTTTGGTTGCTAATATTAGTTCCAAGTTCTCATGTGGCATTATATTTTGCAATTTGCCTTTATAGGATCAAGGAGGCAGGCTGCATCCTTCTCTGTTGTTGTTTTTGCTGAAGAGGACAAGGAAGCGACTTGTCCCTGACTGTGAACATCCACTAACGACGCGCTGCTTTTACATTTACCAGTTTCAAAAGAGGAGGCAAAAGAGCTAGAGGCTGAGTCAGCAAGGTAAGCCAAAACTTGCTCTTGCTGCTCCGGCTTTAAAAGCGGTTTTCCTACTCCCAGAAAAGGGAGCGTTCGAGGCCTTGTGTAGCCAGACGACGAACCTGGCTCCACAGCTCCAGACTTAGGTGCAATATTTTTTTTCCCATGACCACCTGATGCTCCACCACTACCACTACCCTCATTACCAGCTGACAATGAACGCCCCCGGCCACGACCTCTTCCACCAGACTTCCTCATTGTTTTAAAAACGTAACCAAACTAACGGTATTTGTTGCTGTCAAACAACTTACACGGTGAGCTATAACTTCAGTATGATTTAGATACCCCTTTACAGGTGGGTGAGACCGCAAGGAAAAGCAGGCACAATGTTACACACTCTGTTTTCGGTGGCACCAAGTGAGAGAGATGCCACACACGCAGGACTGTCACACAAGCAGAAAGGCCAATATTAATCTCCCACTGTTTTTTTTTATTTTTTCAGGGAGAATTTAGAAACCCCCCAAAAAAATGATTTTTTAAGGAAGAATTTAGAAAACAAATTAAAAAAAAGTGATTTTTTCAGAGAGAATTTAGAAACCAAATAAAAAAACAAAAACAAATAGGCTTTCTATGGCCCACTATCTGAGAGAGAGAGATGGCACGCTCAGGACTGGCACACAAGCCCAAAGGTCAATATTAATCTCCCACTGTTTTTTTTTTTCAGGGAGAATTTATAAAACCAATAAAAAAATAAATAAATAGGCTTTCTATGGCCCACTATTTGACAGAGAGATGGCACGCTCAGGACTGGCACACAAGCCCAAAGGCCAATATTAATCTCCCACTGTTTTTTTTTCTCAGGGAGAATTTATAAAACCAATGAAAAAAAAATAAATAGGCTTTCTATGGGCCACTATTTGAGAGAGAGATGGCACGCTCAGGACTGGCACACAAGCCCAAAGGCCAATATTAATCTCCCACTGTTTTTTTTTTTTCAGGGAGAATTTATAAAACCAATAAAAAAAAAAAAATAGGCTTTCTATGGCCCACTATTTGACAGAGAGATGGCACGCTCAGGACTGGCACACAAGCCCAAAGGCCAATATTAATCTCCCACTGTTTTTTTTTTTTGAGGGAGAATTTATAAAACCAATGAAAAAAAAAATAGGCTTTCTATGGGCCACTATTTGAGAGAGAGATGGCACGCTCAGGACTGGCACACAAGCCCAAAGGCCAATATTAATCTCCCACTGTTTTTTTTTTTCAGGGAGAATTTATAAAACCAATGAAAAAAAAAAAAATAGGCTTTCTATGGGCCACTATTTGAGAGAGAGATGGCACGCTCAGGACTGGCACACAAGCCCAAAGGCCAATATTAATCTCCCACTGTTTTTTTTTTCAGGGAGAATTTATAAAACCAATAAAAAAAAAAAAAATAGGCTTTCTATGGCACACTATTTGAGAGAGAGATGGCACGCTCAGGACTGGCACACAAGCCCAAAGGCCAATATTAATCTCCCACTGTTTTTTTTTTTTTCACGGAGAATTTATAAAACCAATAAAAAAAAATAAATAGGCTTTCTATGGCCCACTATTTGACAGAGAGATGGCACGCTCAGGACTGGCACACAAGCCCAAAAGCCAATATTAATCTCCCACTGTTTTTTTTTTTTTCAGGGAGAATTTATAAAACCAATAAAAAAAAAAAATAGGCTTTCTATGGCCCACTATTTGAGAGAGAGATGGCACGCTCTGGACTGGCACACAAGCCCAAAGGCCAATATTAATCTCCCACTGTTTTTATTTTTTCAGGGAGAATTTAGAAACCCCACAAAAAAAAAACAGAAAAAAAAATTAGGCTTTCTATGGCCCACTATGTGAGATGGCACACACAGGGATGGCACTCGAGCAGAAATGCCAATCTTAATCTCCCACAGCTTTTTTCTTTAGGGAGAATAAAAAAAACAAAAAAAAAAACAAAACAAGGACTGTCCTACAATTACTATCTCCCTGCAGTAATCTCAGCCAGGTATGGCAGGCAGCAATAAGGAGTGGACTGCTGCACAAATTAAATAAAAAGTGTGGACAAACAAACAAGATAGCTGTGCAGAAAGGAAGGAACAACAGGATTTGTGCTTTGAAAAAAGCAGTTGGTTTGCACAGCGGTGTACACACAGCAATGCAGCTCTCAGGGAGCCTTCTAGGGCAGCCCAATGAGCTACAGCGCTGAGGAAAAAAAAATGTAGCTTCCACTGTCCCTGCATACAAAGGTGGTGTTGGACAGTGGAAATCGCTACAGCACAAGCGGTTTGGTGGTTAATGGACCCTGCCTAACACTATCCCTGCTTCTGAAGAAGCGGCAGCAACCTCTCCCTATGCTCAGATCAGCAGCAGTAAGATGGCGGTCGGTGGGAACGCCCCTTTATAGCCCCTGTGACGCCGCAGACAGCAAGCCAATCAATGCAATGCCCTTCTCTAAGATGGTGGGGACCAGGACCTATGTCATCACGCTGCCCACACTCTGCGTCCACCTTCATTGGCTGAGAAATGGAGCTTTTCGCGTCATTGAAACGCGACTTTGGCGCGAAAGTCGCATACCGCATGGCCGACCCCGCACAGGGGTCGGGTCGGGTTTCATGAAACCCGACTTTGCCAAAAGTCGGCGACTTTTGAAAATGAACGATCCCTTTCGCTCAACCCTAGTCAGCGCCACTATGTAATCCGTCTTGTGGTTGTTGTTTCAGTTCTAGTTAATGATATGCTCGTGCTCAAAGGCGGCCTGTGGGGGGGGCTTCATATGCTGCTCTGAATAGGTAATCATCTGCATGGCTTCTGACAGGTCACTGATTCCTCAGTGACCTGCCCCCTATTTTGCATACTGAATATTAAATATATTGGAAAAAAAATTCTGTAGCATTATCGCATGTGCAACGTGCATTTAATTATTTTATTTGATTCTATAAATGAATTAATAAAATAAAGTGTCTCAAAATGGCGCCAACCGCGCCGGTGCAGCAGCCATCGGTGATCCAATAGATGCTACAGTGCAAGTGCCGGCGGTGCCACCTTGCTAGAGAAAAAAAATTGCCTCCTTCAAGATGGAACCACTGGCGCCTGCAATTGCCTCCTCCAAGATGGCTCCACCGTGTGCCTGCGCAGTAGTAGCTATCAGCAATCACCAACAGATGCTACTACGCAGGTAGCAGCGGCGCCATCTTGCTAGAGATAAAAAAAGTTGTCTCCACTAAGATGGCACCACCGACGCCTGTGCAGTAGCAGCTATCGGCCATCGCCAATACATGCTACTGTGCAGGTGCAGCAGGCACCATCTTAGTGGAGAGAAACTTTTTTCTCTAGCAAAATGGCGCTGCCGGCGCATGCACAGTAGCATTTCTCGGTGATCGCTGATAGTAACTACTGCGCAGGTGCTGGTGATGCTATCTTGTAGGAGGCAATTTTTTTCTCTAGCAAGATGGAGCAGTATCATCTATCGGATCGCCAATAGTTGCTACTGCGCAGGTGCGGCCGGCGCCACTTTGAGACACATTTTTTTGTTCTGAACTTATTTATAGCATCAAGTAAAGGAACTAAGTGCATATTAGGCTATGTTCACATTTGCGTTTTGCTGTGCTGCGTCGGCGACGCAACGCACAACGCAAACAAGAACGCATGCAAAACGCATTGTTTTGTGGTGCATGCGTCCTTTTTTGGCATGATTTTGGATGCAAAAACAATGCAACTTGCTGCGTCCTCTGCGCCCTGACGCTTGCGCAAAAAATGACGCATGCATCACAAAACGCAAGACAACGCATGTCCATGCGCCCCCATGTTAAATATAGGGGCGCATGACGCATGTGTCGCTATGCGTCGCCGAACCTGCGCCCGACGCAACGCAAATGTGAACGTGGCCTTACACATGCAATCATGCTGCCTGCTGCAGGTGATTTTTTTTCCAATATATATAATATTCTGTATGTTAAATGGGGGGAGGTCAGTGAGAGATCAGTGACCAGTTAGAAGCCTCCACACATTTCCCTCTTGTCCTTTTTTTCTACTCCACTGCACACAATGTTTTTGTCCTCTATCTTCACTCAACACTGGGTATTTTGGTGGCATCTATTTCTCTGACATCACAACACACTCTACAACATCAAACCTTGTGTCATCCAAGGCCTAGTCAGTGACTTGGGTGATGTACAGTACAGACCATAAGTTTGGATACACCTTCTCATTTAAAGATTTTTCTGTATTTTCATGGCTATGAAAATTGTAAATTCACACTGAAGGCATCAAAACTATGAATTAACATATGTGGAATTATATACTTAACAAAAAAGTGTGAAACAATTTAAAATATGTCTTATATTCTAGGTTCTTCAAAGTAGACACCTTTTGCTTTGATGACTGCTTTTCACACTCTTGGCATTCTCTTGATGAGCTTCAAGAGGCAGTCACCGGAAATGGTCTTCCAACAATCTTGAAGGAGTTCCCAGAGATGCTTAGCACTTGTTCCGGTGGAAAAAAACAGATCCTGGAAATGTGCTTGCAGGATTTGTTTTTTACCCATAAACTTGTATTAGCGACGGATCGTGACGGATGGCCACACGTCGTATCCATCGTGCAACGGATCCGTCGTGTTTTGGCGGACCGTCGGCACGAAAAAATGTTCAAGTGAACGTTTTTTTGTTCGTAGTGTCCGCCATTTTTGACCGCGCACGCGTGACAGAAACTCTGCCCCCTCCTCCCCGGACTTCAGAATGGGCAGCGGATGCATTGAAAAACTGCATCCGCTGCCCAAGTCATGCACAAATTTCACGACGTGCATCAGAACGTCGGCCCGATGCATAGCAACAGACCCGTACCGACATAAGTGTGATAAAGGCCTTTATGAGCATTGAATTTTTAAAAAAATGGAAAAAAACGGCATGGGCTCCCGCACAATTTTCTGCGCCAGAGGGGGAAAGCTGACGGCTGGGGGCCAATATTTGTAGCCTGCTATGAATATCAGCCCGCAGCTGTCTGCATAGCCTTTACTGGCTATTAAAATAGGGGGACCCCCAAAAAAAATGACGTGGGGTCCCCCTATATTTTATAGCCAGAAAGGCTACGCAGACAGCTGCGGGCTGATATTCATAGCCTAGAGAGGGGCCATGGATATTGGCCCCCCCAGCTACAAATACCAGTCCCCAGCCACCCCAGAAATGGCGCATCTGTAAGATGCGCCAATTCCAGCACTTAGCCCCTCTCTTCCCACTCCCGTGTAGCGGTGGGATATGGGGAAATAAGGGGTTAATGTGAACTTGCTATTGTAAGGTGACATTAAGTCGGGTTAATAACGGAGAGGCGTCAATAAGACACCTATCCATTGTTAATCCGATAGTAAGAAACGGTTAATAAAACACGCACACATTAGGAAAAATGTATTTTAATATTCTTCATTTAACCATACTTACCATACTTCAGCGCCTGCAAAAAACGTAAAATAATAAACCATATACTACCTGTCCACTGTAGTCCAATTAATAACGAGTGTCCCACGACGATCTCCCCTATAGAACAATGACGTCGGGTGATGTCACTGCTCTATAGGACCCTCAGTGACACCCTGATAGGAGACAATGGCTCCTGCAGTGCATCACTGAGGTTACTAAAGTTCAAAGTCTTACTTTATGGCAATTGCTGCGTGGGAAAATGTCTCACCCAGCAATGCCATAAGTCAGACTAGGGACTATTTTTTTACAGCGGCGGAGGAATCCCTTCCTCCCGTCATTGTGTTTCTGGGGCCCCTGGAGAGCGGTCGCAACAGCTGTTGCTGCTGTTCTCCAGGGAGATCGTCGTGGGACACTCGTGGATTTCTGCGGACGGGGAGTATATTGGTTGTTTGTTATGTTAATCTTTTTTACAGGTTGACACTGGCTTCGGGGAACAAAGTGACAAGTAATTGTGAGTAAGAACTCTGATTTTAACTTTCACATATCAAAAGCAACCCTTTCACTTCATCCAGGGAAACTAGAACATGTATCTTCAGCATGTTTCCTCATTAAGACCAGCGTGAACAATGCTAGTCATGTTAAATCGGGAACACAAGAATATAATCCCAGCTTTATGCTGAAATCAAGCAAAAATTGTTATTTACCCCAAAATGTCACCAATATACACCCTAACTTATCCAGCACAAAATATCATCTGCCACTGGAAATATGGAGGGTTCACAAGTTACTGGTAGAATAAATACTCATACTCAGAAATATCAGAATGGCACCCATCCCCTCAAAAAAGTCCAGTGAAATATAGGCGCCCAAATCCAAATGTCCTCCTCTTTTTAATCCCCACTGTGCCTAAACGGCAGTAACGAGAAACATGGTTGACTTTATTGTAGCAGGAAGAGCCCAATTCGTGACGCATGTCACCAGAAACAGAAGGTGGGTACAATGTATGGGCACCAAGCTGGCATGTTTGCAATTTTATAGAACAAAGCATGGCATGGATGTTACAAAATAGTAATCATGCAAGACCTTAATGTTAACCAAAATGCTTTATAATATAGGTATGGTCATTTAATTAAAGAAAGCTGACTGCCAAAAGTTTTCCATTTACTGTTTATTGATGACAACATAGAGAGTAATTTATTGCTTACAATGCTATAGCTTAGAATTTTGTAGCATAACCTACAGGTCCTTCTCAAAAAATTAGCATATAGTGTTAAATTTCATTATTTACCATAATGTAATGATTACAATTAAACTTTCATATATTATAGATTCATTATCCACCAACTGAAATTTGTCAGGTCTTTTACTGTTTTAATACTGATGATTTTGGCATACAACTCCTGATAACCCAAAAAACCTGTCTCAATAAATTAGCATATTTCACCCATCCAATCAAATAAAAGTGTTTTTTAATAACAAACAAAAAACCAACAAATAATAATGTTCAGTTATGCACTCAATACTTGGTCGGGAATCCTTTGGCAGAAATGACTGCTTCAATGCGGCGTGGCATGGAGGCAATCAGCCTGTGACACTGCTGAGATGTTATGGAGGCCCAGGATGCTTCAATAGCGGCCTTAAGCTCATCCAGAGTGTTGGGTCTTGTGTCTCTCAACTTTCTCTTCACAATATCCCACAGATTCTCTATGGGGTTCAGGTCAGGAGAGTTGGCAGGCCAATTGAGCACAGTAATACCATGGTCAGTAAACCATTTACCAGTGGTTTTGGCACTGTGAGCAGGTGCCAGGTCGTGCTGAAAAATGAAATCTTCATCTCCATAAAGCATTTCAGCCGATGGAAGCATGAAGTGCTCCAAAATCTCCTGATAGCTAGCTGCATTGACCCTGCCCTTGATGAAACACAGTGGACCAACACCAGCAGCTGACATGGCACCCCACACCATCTCTGACTGTGGGTACTTGACACTGGACTTCAGGCATTTTGGCATTTCCTTCTCCCCAGTCTTCCTCCAGACTCTGGCACCTTGATTTCCGAATGACATGCAAAATTTGCTTTCATCAGAAAAAAGTACTTGGGACCACTTAGCAACAGTCCAGTGCTGCTTCTCTGTAGCTCAAAAGTGGCTTTACCTGGGGAATGCAGCACTTGTAGCCCATTTCCTGCACACGCCTGTGCACGGTGGCTCTGGATGTTTCCACACCAGACTCAGTCCACTGCTTCCTCAGGTTCCCCAAGGTCTGGAATCGGTCCTTCTCCACAATCTTCCTCAGGGTCCGGTCTCCTCTTCTCGTTGTACAGCGTTTTCTGCCACATTGTTTCCTTCCAACAGACTTACCATTGAGGTGCCTTGATACAGCACTCTGGGAACAGCCTATTTGTTGAGAAATTTCTTTCTGGGTCTTACCCTCTTGCTTGAGGGTGTCAATGATGGCCTTCTTGACATCTGTCAGGTCGCTAGTCTTACCCATGATGGGGGTTTTGAGTAATGAACCAGGCAGGGAGTTTATAAAAGCCTCAGGTATCTTTTGCATGTGTTTAGAGTTAATTAGTTGATTCAGAAGATTAGGGTAATAGGTCGTTTAGAGAACCTTTTCTTGATATGCTAATTTATTGAGACAGGTTTTTTGGGTTATCAGGAGTTGTATGCCAAAATCATCAGTATTAAAACAATAAAAGACCTGACAAATTTCAGTTGGTGGATAATGAATCTATAATATATGAAAGTTTAATTGTAATCATTACATTATGGTAAATATTGAAATTTAACACTATATGCTAATTTTTTGAGAAGGACCTGTATTGCTGTAGTAAATACACCTCACCGGCAGGGCATTGAAGCCACTAGGGCATTCAAGACATCCTGAGGGATCTTGCTCTATTCCATTTGCAAATCTGCAATCAATATATCTTTATTTCTATGGCTATGGGCCCCAACAAGTCTCTCTAACTCATCCCAAAGGTACCCTATAGTGTTTAAATCAGGTGATTGGCTTGGCCATTGCGACAGGCGAACATTTTTCTTTGTTAACCAATTTTTTACTAAATTGGATGTGTGCTTAGGATCATTGTCTTGCTGGAATTTCCATCTCCTGTCTACTTTGGTTTTACCATGTGTCAACATTAAATTCTCCAGTTTATCTTTGTTCATGGTAGCATTCATATTTCCATCAATTCTATACAGAGGGCCAATTGCAGATGCAGAAAAGCAGCCCCAAACCATGACATTCCATTGGCTGTGCTCTTTGGCAAACTGAAGTCGGACCTTCCAGTTCTCTGTAGAGATGAAAAGCTTCTTGACTGGAGCTCATACATCCAACCCTACAGCTCTTAGCCATCGCATCACAGTTTGGCAACTCAATTTGACCCCATATTCATCATTAATTTCGTGCAAAATCTGTACAGTACTTTTATGGACATCAGATACTTACTTTTCCTTAATTATGCGTTCAACTTTGGAGGAAGTTTTCTGTGGTCGTCCACTTCTAGGTTTGTCAGTTGTTCCATTACCTTCTTTTTCTTTCTTTATTATATGTGACACTTGACTGAGAGCAGTTTAATTCCATAACTACCTCTTTTTGGCTTTTGCCTGACTTCACTCTCATAATAATAGTCTTCTTGACATCTGATGATAAATTTGGCTTTGCCTTTGCCATGTTTTAACTTAAAAACATACAAACAAACAAAAATCAACTGCTCATGACAAAATATGCAAAACATTTGGCCTAGCAAATGTTGAAAAAACATAAAAGGATAAAACAATGTGAAACACAATTTTAATCCTTATAGCTGACAACTAGTGTTGAGCGATACCTTCCGATATCGGAAAGTATCGGTATCGGATAGGATCGGCCGATATTCAAAAAATATCGGATATCGCCGATACCCGATCCCAATGCAAGTCAATGGGACCAAAATATCGGAATTAAAATAAACCCTTTCTTGCCTTGTAGGTTCATTCTACATGAAGGAAAACAACTAAGAATAATGCCGGATGTATTTGGGGAGGTGGCGGAGACATTAAAGTCATAGAGGTTTATCCCAATCAAATAGAATAGCATGTTTTTTGTTTTTTTTTAAGACGTTCGGAGTGACAAAGATATTGACTATGTAAATTTTTTTTTTTTTTGTCAGATATTGATGTTTCACTATTCCACGCCCTTCCCCTTCTTTTTTTTCTTTTTTTTTTTTTCTTTTCCCACACTTTCATCTTCATCATCATCAGCATCTTTGACATCAACTTCTTCTTCACCTTATTCATCTTCTTCTTCATCCTTTACCTTTTTTTTTTTTTTTTTATTACATTCTTCATATTCATTTTATTCAACTATTATTATTCTTCCTATTCTACATATTCTTTTTGTTCCACTGTTATTATTCTTCCTATTCTACTTCTTCATCATATTCTCATTTGTGACAGGCATTCCCGTAGTTGTTATGTATAAAAGTTGGAAGATTACACCTTCCGTTCTGCCAGTCACAAAAGTTACATTTGTCCGCGTTCAGTTTGGCCTGCAGCATCAGGCTTTATCCAGGGGCACCACGAGGAGGAACGGACTCACCCCCATACACTGCTTAGTCTTCTTCTGCATATAATTTAGATAATATCTTTTGCTCTGTTATTAAGTCTTATGCTTAATGTTCTTCTGCTCTTTGTTCTGCAGCCTCTTGTTCTTCTGCTTCTCGGTCTTCCATGTCGTCGTCTCCAGGGTCGTCGTCTCCAGTGTCGTCATCTCCGCCGTCATCGTCTCAGCCGTCGTCGTCTCCGCCGTCGTCGTCGTCGTCATCGGGGTGGTCTTCCGGGTCGTCGTCGTCGTCATCGGGGTGGTCTTCCGGGTCGTCGACTTTAGGGTCTTCAACTTGGAAATGTAGCAGAAGGTACAAGAAGGCTGAGAAAATGCCAAGAACCAGCTGATGGACCTGGAACTCGGATGGCTACCCGAAGGTTCAAGAGCCTATGGAACTACCGAGGACCAGCTGACGTTACTGGAACCCGGTAACCGTGCTAAAAAGCACTACCAAGGACCGCCTGACGTTGGCGTAACTCGGATACCCAGAAGGAGGCACCTAAGCCAAAGGCTCTGCCCGGAACCAGCTGACGGTACTGGAACCAGGATGGGGAGCAGAAGGTACAAGAGCAAAAGACACTGCCGAGAACCAGCTGACGGTACTGGAACCCAGATGGGTAGCCGAAGGTCCAAGAGCCAATGGAACTACCGAGGACCAGCTGACGTTACTGGAACCCGGTTACTAAGCAGGAGGTACCCGTGCCCGAAAGCACTACCAAGGACCACCTGACGTTGGTGGAACTTGGATACCCAGAAGGAGGCACCTAAGCCAAAGGCTTTGCCCGGAACCAGCTGACGGTACTGGAACCAGGATGGGGAGCAGAAGGTACAAGAGCAAAAGACACTGCCGAGAACCAGCTGACGGTGCTGGAACCAGGTGGTGGACCTGAAGGTCCACAGGAGAGGAGAGAACAGCTAGGCCGCGAGGCAGCCGCAGTTACCGAACCCCAACAGTCCTACAGGGGGAGCTGGGCCTACTGGCACTACAGAACCAGCCTTGACTACCAGTTCACGCAGCCCACATAGGAAGCTCCTAAACTGGAGGCACCCTGGAGTTGGCTAACCCGACCGCACCACGACGGGGCAAGCATAGGCGTCTCAGTGAGCTTGACACAACCTGGAAACAGCTGACGGTGCTGAAACCAGGCTTGGCATGAGGGAGTACCTGTGTCAAGAACACTGCCGAGAACCAGCTGGCGGTGCTGGAACCCAGATGCGTTGCCCCAGTGTGCAAGAGCCAATGGCACGACCGAGGACCAGCTGGCGGTGCTGGAACCCGGTTACTAAGCTGTAGGTGCCCGCACTTAAAAGCACTACCAAGGACCGCCTGACGTTGGCGGAACTCGGATACCCAGGAGGAGGCACCTAAGCCAAAGGCTCGGCCTGGAACCAGCTGACGGTGCTGGAACCAGGTGGTGGACCCGAAGGCCCACAGGAGAGGAGAGAACAGCTAGGCCGTGAGGCAGCCGCAGTTACCGAACCCCAACAGTCCTACAGGGGGAGCTGGGCCTACTGGCACTACAGAACCAGCCTTGACTACCAGTTCACGCAGCCCACATAGGAAGCTCCTAAACTGGAGGCACCCTGGAGTTGGCTAACCCGACCGCACCACGACGGGGCAAGCATAGGCGTCTCAGTGAGCTTGACACAACCCGGAAACAGCTGACGGTGCTGAAACCAGGCTTGGCACGAGGGAGTACCTGTGTCAAGAACACTGCCGAGAACCAGCTGGCGGTGCTGGAACCCAGATGCGTTGCCCCAGTGTGCAAGAGCCAATGGCACGACCGAGGACCAGCTGGCGGTGCTGGAACCCGGTTACTAAGCTGTAGGTGCCCGCGCTTAAAAGCACTACCAAGGACCGCCTGACGTTGGCGGAACTCGGATACCCAGGAGGAGGCACCTAAGCCAAAGGCTCGGCCTGGAACCAGCTGACGGCGCTGGAACCAGGTGGTGGACCCGAAGGCCCACAGGAGAGGAGAGAACAGCTAGGCCGCGAGGCAGCCGCAGTTACCGAACCCCAACAGTCCTACAGGGGGAGCTGGGCCTACTGGCACTACAGAACCAGCCTTGACTACCAGTTCACGCAGCCCACATAGGAAGCTCCTAAACTGGAGGCACCCTGGAGTTGGCTAACCCGACCGCACCACGACGGGGCAAGCATAGGCGTCTCAGTGAGCTTGACACAACCCGGAAACAGCTGACGGTGCTGAAACCAGGCTTGGCACGAGGGAGTACCTGTGTCAAGAACACTGCCGAGAACCAGCTGGCGGTGCTGGAACCCAGATGCGTTGCCCCAGTGTGCAAGAGCCAATGGCACGACCGAGGACCAGCTGGCGGTGCTGGAACCCGGTTACTAAGCTGTAGGTGCCCGCGCTTAAAAGCACTACCAAGGACCGCCTGACGTTGGCGGAACTCGGATACCCAGGAGGAGGCACCTAAGCCAAAGGCTCGGCCTGGAACCAGCTGACGGTGCTGGAACCAGGTGGTGGACCCGAAGGCCCACAGGAGAGGAGAGAACAGCTAGGCCGCGAGGCAGCCGCAGTTACCGAACCCCAACAGTCCTACAGGGGGAGCTGGGCCTACTGGCACTACAGAACCAGCCTTGACTACCAGTTCACGCAGCCCACATAGGAAGCTCCTAAACTGGAGGCACTCTGGAGTTGGCTAACCCGACCGCACCACGACGGGGCAAGCATAGGCGTCTCAGTGAGCTTGACACAACCCGGAAACAGCTGACGGTGCTGAAACCAGGCTTGGCACGAGGGAGTACCTGTGTCAAGAACACTGCCGAGAACCAGCTGGCGGTGCTGGAACCCAGATGCGTTGCCCCAGTGTGCAAGAGCCAATGGCACGACCGAGGACCAGCTGGCGGTGCTGGAACCCAGTTACTAAGCTGTAGGTGCCCGCGCTTAAAAGCACTACCAAGGACCGCCTGACATTGGCGGAACTCGGATACCCAGGAGGAGGCACCTAAGCCAAAGGCTCGGCCTGGAACCAGCTGACGGTGCTGGAACCAGGTGGTGGACCCGAAGGCCCACAGGAGAGGAGAGAACAGCTAGGCCGCGAGGCAGCCGCAGTTACCGAACCCCAACAGTCCTACAGGGGGAGCTGGGCCTACTGGCACTACAGAACCAGCCTTGACTACCAGTTCACGCAGCCCACATAGGAAGCTCCTAAACTGGAGGCACCCTGGAGTTGGCTAACCCGACCGCACCACGACGGGGCAAGCATAGGCGTCTCAGTGAGCTTGACACAACCCGGAAACAGCTGACGGTGCTGAAACCAGGCTTGGCACGAGGGAGTACCTGTGTCAAGAACACTGCCGAGAATCAGCTGGCGGTGCTGGAACCCAGATGCGTTGCCCCAGTGTGCAAGAGCCAATGGCACGACCGAGGACCAGCTGGCGGTGCTGGAACCCGGTTACTAAGCTGTAGGTGCCCGCACTTAAAAGCACTACCAAGGACCGCCTGACGTTGGCGGAACTCGGATACCCAGGAGGAGGCACCTAAGCCAAAGGCTCGGCCTGGAACCAGCTGACGGTGCTGGAACCAGGTGGTGGACCCGAAGGCCCACAGGAGAGGAGAGAACAGCTAGGCCGCGAGGCAGCCGCAGTTACCGAACCCCAACAGTCCTACAGGGGGAGCTGGGCCTACTGGCACTACAGAACCAGCCAGGACTACCAGTTCACGCACCCTGGAGTTGGCTAACCCGACCGCAACACGACGGGGCAACGCATAGGTGTCTCTGTGAGTTTGACAGTACCCGGAAACAGCTGACGGTGCTGGAACCAGGCTGGGCACGAGGGAGTACCCGTGACAAAAACACTGCCGAGAAACAGCTGGCGGTGCTGGAACCCAGATGCGTTGCCTATTAAAGATTGTCTTCCTAGAGCCCCAACTAGCGGTGCTGGAGCAAAGGGTAAGCAGGGGGAGCAGAGTGTAGGCCGAAGCCTGCACTGGAGGCAGCTTTGTGTCAGCGTTGCGTTTGCAGGACACTTTGCAGGCTACACAGTGTGGGAACAGCTGGCGTTGCTGAGCCCCACTAACACAATGGCGGGTGTTTTTGTCTGTGCAGCTAGCAGTTCCGGGCAAAAACTAGCGATGTTAGAGCCCGTGGTGAAGCAGGAGGAGGAGGAGAGGAGCAGAGTGTAGGCCGAAGCCTAGTTGAACCAATTTCAAAGGAAACCTTTAACCCCCCCTCAGGTGTTACAAAGTACAAGAGACACACCTTGTGCAGTATTAATGCTGCACAAGTGAAAGGTTGCTCTATTAATTTGTCTACTTGCACACGCTGAATGAAAGACGTACACAATTTAGCCCATTCTACAGTCAAACTGTAGTGGATGCGTGACTTGGCTTTTTAAGGAGACGCAGCACAGGTGTCCCAAATAACGCCTTGGTGCTTGGCGCAGCTTCCTGAGCGTTGTTATTTGCTGTACAGGAGTCTGCACTCTTGTATTATCCCTTGGCAATGCCCTGTTAGAGCTGCCCGTCTTATGACCTCATTTCATGTTGGCCGGTGCGGTTAACGATGGCCATAAATCCCAGACCCACAGTGCCTTTTCATAAAGTCACACTGCGGTGCTGGGATTCGTGGCCTTGAGCAGTAAATATTTTGGCCGCTCACACACGTCCTTACACCTGCTTCAGACTGGGCGGCCTCTGCTGATCCCTTCTCGCATGCCGCAGCCATGAGGCTGCACAGTCTGAAGAAGGCGGAAGGAGATGAGTTAAGACAGGCGAAGATATGCACTGCTCGTGCCCATCAATCACACCCTCGCAGTCAAAATAAGTAAGACAACGAGGAGCATTGTTTCAGGCAGGGCGGACGCACAGGCGCAACAAGCCAACCAATGATGTCAGAAGACGGGAAGCGCTACCAAGGGGGGTGCTGCGTATCATTAGAAAGGAAAGTCACACCTCAGGGACAGTGGAATGGTCTCAATGAGACACATTTTGTACGTGTTGAGTTCCACGTGGGCAAGGAGAAAAAGTCAGCCACCTTGTACAAATGCAGCAGTACTGCTGTACAATGTGGCTGTTATACATAGAAACACCTGGGGGGGGTGGGGCCAGGTTCCCTTTAATTTCAGTTCATGTGCCTGCGTGGTGTTTGCAGGTCACGTTGCCGGCTACACAGCAGGGGAACAGCTGGCGGTGCTGAACCCCACTAACACATTGGCTGGTGTTTTTCTCTGTGCAGCTAGCACTTCCGGGCAGAAACTGGAGGTGTTTGAGCCCAGGGTCAGCAGGAGGAGGAGAGGAGCAGAGTGTAGGCCGAAGCCTGCACTGGTGGCAGCTTTTGGTCAGTTGTGCCAGCGTGGCTTGTGCTGGACACGATGCCGGCTACACAGCGGGGGAACAGCTGGCGGTGCTGAACCCCACTGACACAATGGTGGGTGTTTTTCTCTGTGCAGCTAGCATGTCCGGGCAGAAATTGGCGGTGTTTGAGCCCAGGGTCAGCAGGAGGAGGAGAGGAGCAGAGTGTAGGCCGAAGCCTGCACTGGTGGCAGCTTTTGGTCGGTTGTGCCAGCGTGGCTTGTGCTGGACACGATGCCGGCTACACAGCAGGGGAACAGCTGGCGGTGCTGAACCCCACTAACACATTGGCTGGTGTTTTTCTCTGTGCAGCTAGCACTTCCAGGCTACAACTGGCGGTGTTATAGCCCAGGGTCAGCAGGAGGAGGAGAGGAGCAGAGTGTAGGCCGAAGCCTAGTTGAGCCAATTTCAAAGGTAACCTTTAACCCCCCCTCAGGTGTTGCAAGGTACAAGAGCCACACCTTGAACAGCATTAATGATGCACAAGTCAAAGGTTGCTCTCTTAATTTTGCTCCTTGCACACGCTGAATAAAACACGTACACTATTTAGCCCATTATACTGTCAAACAGTAGTGGAGGCGTGACTTGTCTTTTTAAGGAGACGCAGCACAGGTGTACAAATTTACACCTAGGTGCTGGGCGCAGATTCCTTACCGTTGTTATTTGCAGTACAGGAAACTGCGCTCTTGTGTTATCCCTTGGCAATACCCTGTTAGTGCAGGCCGTCTCATGACCTCATTTCATGTTGGCCGGTGCGGTTAACGATGGCCATAAATCCCAGACCCACAGTGCCTTTTCCTAAAGTCACATTGCGGTGCTGGGATTCGTGGCCTTGTGCAGTAAATATGTTCACCGCTCACACATGTCCTTACACCTGCTTCAGACTGGGCGGCCTCAGCTGATCCCTTATCGCATGCCGCGGCCATGAGGCCGCACAGTAAGAAGAAGGTGGAAGGAGGGGAGTGAAGACAGGGGAACATATGCACTGCTCGTGCCCATCAATCACACCCTCGCAGTCAAAATATATGAGACAACGAGGGGCGTTGTGTCGGGCAGGGCGGACGCACAGGCACAGCCAGCCAACCAATGATGTCAGAAGACGGGCAGCGCTAACAATGGGGGTGCTGCGTGTCATTAGAAAGGAAAGTCACACCTCAGGGACAGTGGAATGGTCTCTAATGAGACACATTTTGTACGTGTTGAGTTCCACGTGGGCAAGGAGAAAAAGTCAGCCACCTTGTACAAATGCAGCAGTACTGCTGTACAAGGTGGCTGTTATACATAGAAACACCTGGGGGTGGGGGGCAGGCTCCCTTCAATTTCAGTTCATGTGCCTGCGTGGCGTTTGCAGGACACGTTGCCGGCTACACAGCAGGGGAACAGCTGGCGGTGCTGAACCCCACTAACACATTGGCTGGTGTTTTTCACTGTGCAGCTAGCACTTCCGGGCAGAAACTGGAGGTGTTTGAGCTCAGGGTCAGCAGGAGGAGGAGAGGAGCAGAGTGTAGGCCGAAGCCTGCACTGGTGGCAGCTTTTGGTCGGTTGTGCCAGCGTGGCTTGTGCTGGACACGATGCCGACTACACAGCAGGGGAACAGCTGGCGGTGCTGAACCCCACTAACACATTGGCTGGTGTTTTTCTCTGTGCAGCTAGCACTTCCGGGCAGAAACTGGAGGTGTTTGAGCCCAGGGTCAGCAGGAGGAGGAGAGGAGCAGAGTGTAGGCCGAAGCCTGCCCTGGTGGCAGCTTTTGGTCGGTTGTGCCAGCGTGGCTTGTGCTGGACACGATGCCGACTACACAGCAGGGGAACAGCTGGCGGTGCTGAACCCCACTATCACATTGACTGGTGTTTTTCTCTGTGCAGCTAGCAGTTCCGGGCAAAAACTAGCGGTGTTTGAGCCCAGGGTCAGCAGGAGGAGGAGAGGAGCAGAGTGTAGGTCGAAGCCTGCACTGGTGGCAGCTTTTGGTCGGTTGTGCCAGCGTGGCTTGTGCTGGACACGAAGCCAGCTACACAGCAGGGGAACAGCTGGCGGTGCTGAACCCCACTAACACATTGGCTGGTGTTTTTCTCTGTGCAGCTAGCACTTCCAGGCTACAACTGGCGGTATTATAGCCCAGGGTCAGCAGGAGGAGGAGAGGAGCAGAGTGTAGGCCGAAGCCTAGTTGAACCAATTTCAAAGGTAACCTTTAACCCCCCCTCAGGTGTTGCAAGGTACAAGAGCCACACCTTGAACAGCATTAATGATGCACAAGTCAAAGGTTGCTGTCTTAATTTTGCTCCTTGCACACGCTGAATAAAACACGTACACTATTTAGCCCATTATACTGTCAAACAGTAGTGGAGGCGTGACTTGTCTTTTTAAGGAGACGCAGCACAGGTGTACAAATTTACACCTAGGTGCTGGGCGCAGATTCCTTACCGTTGTTATTTGCAGTACAGGAAACTGCGCTCTTGTGTTATCCCTTGGCAATACCCTGTTAGTGCAGGCTGTCTCATGACCTCATTTCATGTTGGCCGGTGCGGTTAACGATGGCCATAAATCCCAGACCCACAGTGCCTTTTCCTAAAGTCACACTGCGGTGCTGGGATTCGTGGCCTTGTGCAGTAAATATGTTCGCTGCTCACACATGTCCTTACACCTGCTTCAGACTGGGCGGCCTCAGCTGATCCCTTATCGCATGCCGCGGCCATGAGGCCGCACAGTCAGAAGAAGGCGGAAGGAGGGGAGTGAAGACAGGGGAACATATGCACTGCTCGTGCCCATCAATCACACCCTCGCAGTCAAAATATATGAGACAACGAGGGGCGTTGTGTCGGGCAGGGCGGACGCACAGGCACAGCCAGCCAACCAATGATGTCAGAAGACGGGCAGCGCTAACAATGGGGGTGCTGCGTGTCATTAGAAAGGAAAGTCACACCTCAGGGACAGTGGAATGGTCTCTAATGAGACACATTTTGTACGTGTTGAGTTCCACGTGGGCAAGGAGAAAAAGTCAGCCACCTTGTACAAATGCAGCAGTACTGCTGTACAAGGTGGCTGTTATACATAGAAACACCTGGGGGTGGGGGGCAGGCTCCATTCAATTTCAGTTCATGTGCCTGCGTGGCGTTTGCAGGACACGTTGCCGGCTACACAGCAGGGGAACAGCTGGCAGTGCTGAACCCCACTAACACATTGGCTGGTGTTTTTCTCTGTGCAGCTAGCACTTCCGGGCAGAAACTGGAGGTGTTTGAGCCCAGGGTCAGCAGGAGGAGGAGAGGAGCAGAGTGTAGGCCGAAGCCTGCACTGGTGGCAGCTTTTGGTCGGTTGTGCCAGCGTGGCTTGTGCTGGACACGATGCCGACTACTCAGCAGGGGAACAGCTGGCGGTGCTGAACCCCACTAACACATTGACTGGTGTTTTTCTCTGTGCAGCTAGCAGTTCCGAGCAAAAACTAGCGGTGTTTGAGCCCAGGGTCAGCAGGAGGAGGAGAGGAGCAGAGTGTAGGCCGAAGCCTGCACTGGTGGCAGCTTTTGGTCGGTTGTGCCAGCGTGGCTTGTGCTGGACACGATGCCGGCTACACAGCAGGGGAACAGCTGGCGGTGCTGAACCCCACTAACACATTGGCTGGTGTTTTTCTCTGTGCAGCTAGCACTTCCAGGCTACAACTGGCGGTGTTATAGCCCAGGGTCAGCAGGAGGAGGAGAGGAGCAGAGTGTAGGCCGAAGCCTAGTTGAACCAATTTCAAAGGTAACCTTTAACCCCCCCTCAGGTGTTGCAAGGTACAAGAGCCACACCTTGAACAGCATTAATGATGCTCAAGTCAAAGGTTGCTCTCTTAATTTTTCTCCTTGCACACGCTGAATAAAACACGTACACTATTTAGCCCATTATACTGTCAAACAGTAGTGGAGGCGTGACTTGTCTTTTTAAGGAGACGCAGCACAGGTGTACAAATTTACACCTAGGTGCTGGGCGCAGATTCCTTACCGTTGTTATTTGCAGTACAGGAAACTGCGCTCTTGTGTTATCCCTTGGCAATACCCTGTTAGTGCAGGCCGTCTCATGACCTCATTTCATGTTGGCCGGTGCGGTTAACGATGGCCATAAATCCCAGACCCACAGTGCCTTTTCCTAAAGTCACACTGCGGTGCTGGGATTCGTGGCCTTGTGCAGTAAATATGTTCGCCGCTCACACATGTCCTTACACTTGCTTCAGACTGGGCGGCCTCAGCTGATCCCTTATCGCATGCCGCGGCCATGAGGCCGCACAGTCAGAAGAAGGCGGAATGAGGGGAGTGAAGACAGGGGAACATATGCACTGCTCGTGCCCATCAATCACACCCTCGCAGTCAAAATATATGAGACAACGAGGGGCGTTGTGTCGGGCAGGGCGGACGCACAGGCACAGCCAGCCAACCAATGATGTCAGAAGACGGGCAGCGCTAACAATGGGGGTGCTGCGTGTCATTAGAAAGGAAAGTCACACCACAGGGACAGTGGAATGGTCTCTAATGAGACACATTTTGTACGTGTTGAGTTCCACGTGGGCAAGGAGAAAAAGTCAGCCACCTTGTACAAATGCAGCAGTACTGCTGTACAAGGTGGCTGTTATACATAGAAACACCTGGGGGTGGGGGGCAGGCTTCCTTCAATTTCAGTTCAAGTGCCTGCGTGGCGTTTGCAGGACACGTTGCCGGCTACACAGCAGGGGAACAGCTGGCGGTGCTGAACCCCACTAACATATTGGCTGGTGTTTTTCTCTGTGCAGCTAGCACTTCCGGGCAGAAACTGGAGGTGTTTGAGCCCAGGGTCAGCAGGAGGAGGAGAGGAGCAGAGTGTAGGCCGAAGCCTGCACTGGTGGCAGCTTTTGGTCAGTTGTGCCAGCGTGGCTTGTGCTGGACACGATGCCGACTACACAGCAGGGGAACAGCTGGCGGTGCTGAACCCCACTAACACATTGACTGGTGTTTTTCTCTGTGCAGCTAGCAGTTCCGGGCAAAAACTAGCGGTGTTTGAGCCCAGGGTCAGCAGGAGGAGGAGAGGAGCAGAGTGTAGGCCGAAGCCTGCACTGGTGGCAGCTTTTGGTCGGTTGTGCCAGCGTGGCTTGTGCTGGACACGATGCCGGCTACACAGCAGGGGAACAGCTGGCGGTGCTGAACCCCACTAACACATTGGCTGGTGTTTTTCTCTGTGCAGCTAGCACTTCCGGGCAGAAACTGGAGGTGTTTGAGCCCAGGGTCAGCAGGAGGAGGAGAGGAGCAGAGTGTAGGCCGAAGCCTGCACTGGTGGCAGCTTTTGGTCAGTTGTGCCAGCGTGGCTTGTGCTGGACACGATGCCGGCTACACAGCGGGGGAACAGCTGGCGGTGCTGAACCCCACTGACACAATGGTGGGTGTTTTTCTCTGTGCAGCTAGCATGTCCCGGCAGAAACTGGCGGTGTTTGAGCCCAGGGTCAGCAGGAGGAGGAGAGGAGCAGAGTGTAGGCCGAAGCCTGC